>NC_141239.1:43164411-43764411 GCF_054856555.1 Leptonotus elevatus
TGTTGGTTTTGACAGACGGAACGGATGTAGTTTTGTCTTGTTGGCTTTCCTGCCGCATGTAAGTGAAGTGTGTCGTTACATTGAGAGCTGATGTTAATAAAGCCATCTAAAATTGCATTAATGTTTTTTTTTCTTTAATTAAATGTAGAAATAATCGTGTTTCTTCGTCTCCCCAAACATATCTTACTTTATCATCTGCCAGTTAATGTGACTACAAACGAGCGTGTGACGTAGTATTGGTCAAAACGTGCGACGTATATCCGATCTTGTAGCTTATTCGCAAAACCTGTTTCCATCGCCAAATACGCTTCAAAAACCACCCCCTCCAAGCGTAAAAACTTTTTTGCGAATTTTGGGCCTTTTTGCGAATTTCTGGCGTTTCCATTCCATTTCTTTTTCGCAATTCTTGGAAATTCGAATAAAAATAGGTGGACGGAAACCACCCACTGTATTCTTTATCCTCTGTGAAGAATGACTATTAGTGCTGTACTGATGAGCTGAGTAATGTACATGAGCAATGTACAATGTCTTAAAAATGTGAGCTTTATTTATAATTGTATTTAAATCTGTCATTACTCTACGTTTTATGAAATACAATACTGTATTATGGAATGCTCTTTTTCCTTGTTATAATACACAACAACAGAATTTTTGTTGTTGTTTTCTTAAGGAGGCTGTATCATATTAATGCCATTTCCAATCTTTTTAACAGGAAAATATGTCGAGAGAGTGTTTTAAGCTACGTCGACATCTTATGTGTCAAAAAAAAGAAGAAGTGTTATTGCAATTGATCTTTTGAAGCTCACTGGTCAACATGTGGATTTTAAAGGAGCACTTAGCTTGATTCAGGTCGCCGGACAACGATGCATCTACATTTATTTCAAATTGTAGGAATTAAAGCTAACTGTGATACAACTAATCGCATTGATTTGAAGGTATCACCCGGAGCCAGGAAATGAAGTTAGCCCCACCAGGCTTCCACTTGAATAAACACCCCTACTCCCTTCCTCTTTAATTATACACTTCTTTTAATCTGGTGGGACATTTACCAACAAGATGCCCCCTGCGCTTCCTGGTGCTGGCATTTGCCCGCCCTTTTTTTTTTCTTCCTCCCCATTGAGAAGGAGCCGCAACATCGCTACATTGCCTCCGTGGTGCATACAACCTGCACCCGCATGCATTTGTAAAATAAAATAATAACTTTGATTTAGTACAGTTGAGTTGTATTTCACATTACATTGCATTGCATTCACCTTTGAGAATATTTATTTATATGCAAATAATGCAATACAATTGAATTGAATCATTATTTAAAGGGGAAGTCAACCCAAAAATGTTTTTTACGATAATATGTTGTATGCGCCCCCACTAGTCTAAAGCACTGCATTTTGATTAATATTGCGTTTGTGGAATATGAATTAAGCAGCAAAATCCTCCTATGTTGCTCCATCTCAGGAGGCGGCCATTTTGCCACTTGCTGTTGGCTGAAAATGACATCACAGTTGTTCAGGGCTTACCTCACAAACGTGAGCGTAAAATGGCAGCCCCCGAGGAAGATAAAAATGGGCGGATTTCCCGTGTGTGCGTTTTGTTCTGATGCATCAGCTCTTCTCTTCACACAGGAAGAAGAAGAACAGGCTATCTCAACACAAACGTGATTAGTCGGCATTGCGTAACCATGGCAATGTGGGCACGGTGGGCTTCTAATGTAATGAGCGGCCTCTGCCCAACCCGGATAGAACCCATTTGGCAGGGGTCCGCCAATCTGATTAGAGGGTTGCAACAGAACATGAAAAATGAGGAGTCGCCGCGGCTGCTTGTGAATTAAGTGTGTGTGTGTGTTCCCTCCCAGGCTAATGTCGCCTTATCCATGATTCCATCGCGTACAGCGGCCGGGGCTTTTAAAACAATCTGTTAAGATAAATGGCTGTGTGGAGGCAAACTTTTCTTTTTCTTTCAAACTCACACCCGCCCTTCTCACTTTCCGCAGGGCAAGTACGCCAAGAGGAAGAGCCGCTTCAAACGCTCCGACGGAAGCACCTCGTCCGACACCACGTCCAACAGCTTCGTCCGACAGGTAACATTCCTCTCGCTTGGCTACTTGGACCCTTATCCTGTTGAGTATCACATCACAGGGTCAAGTAAAAGGGGTTGCACCAATGTAACAACAGCAAAAACTGCAACTTTGTCTATGGTATAACACTGATCTTAATCTGCGAATGCTTCCTCAACTCACTCGAGACTAGGGACAAAGTACTGAGAGCATCGTGACTAAACGAAAACAAGACCACTTGGACCAACTGTCTGGACTTTTAATGGGTTCTTTGCACAAATCCACTACTTCCTGAACTCAATACCACGCCTTCATATCCTGTCTTTCATGATTGAACAATCTGATGAATCCAGGTGTGCCTGACCTCAGTAACCACGACGACAATGGCCAGACACACCTGTCCTGGATTAATCAATTTGTCCACTCATGAAATACAGGAAATAAAGGAGTGGTATTAAGCTGTGCAAAGAGCCCATTCAAACTTAGACTAAATGACTTGGACCACGACCAGATGAGTGTTGACTTGAATTAGATTTGGATAGAATGACCACAGACTAAATCCCAATGACTTGTTTTGGACTAAAAGACTTGAAACTTGCGAAAGATTTGGAACAAATGAGCTAGAACTAAGTTTGGCTTTTGACTTGGATGAGATCTTGGGGGGCTTCACTTGGCCCTAAATTACTTTAGACTGGCTAGAGACTTAATTGACTTGACACAGTGACTTAAGATTCACTGCTTCAGACTTGGGATCAAGGATCAGAAAAAATACAATGTATAACGTTAGACTACTTAGGTGAACTCACTTTGAGCTTTGGTCTGAATGACTAATTAATCATGATTTCAACTTGGGCTAAAGTATTTTGAGCCTGAATTGGATTTACAATATAAACTGACATCAGTTTAAGACATCAAGACAAAAACTTGCATTTGCTTTAAACTGGGGCCTACCTTTCTTAAACTTTGGCCAAATGACCACAGACTTCCTTTAGACTTAGACCAAATGAATCTTCTTTAGACCAAAGAACTAACGACATTGACCGAAGGAGTCTGGAGTTATTTTTAACTAGAACAGAATAACTTAGTACAGATTTTTTATTACTTGATTTAGACAAGTTAACTTATGTTGGCTTTAGAATTACTTTTGACCTGCCCTACTCGGACTGCATTATTTTGAATTTGGACTTGGCCACACTTTAGACTATGTTTCTTGATTCATCAGACTTGAAGCAACGGCTACAGATTTTGCTTTAGACTTAGACCACATGATTTTAGGCTGCAAATGAATAGCTCTATACATGTTTTATATTAATTGAACTCAATTGGAGCGTAGGTTGCCTTTAAACCGGGCCAGATTATTTAAATCCTGCTTTTCACTTGGACTAGGACTATTTTAGCAAATGATTTTAGGTTTGGATGAAATTATTTTGGACTAATTCAGACTTGTTTGGAACTAGAATTAAATGTTGTAAACTTTGGTGTTAGACTTTGATTTGGTGACTTTCTGACTACATTACTTGTAGTCATTTAGTTGGATTTTGATAATACATTGACCAAAGGCCTTGGAATTTAGGTTGGGTTTAGACTTTGATTAGACATTTTAGATCTGGACTGATTTGGACTAATTAACTTGGATATTGGCATGGGCTCAAATCGAGTGACCTCATGTGAGCTTTTGGCGCCAAACCAAACTAATGACTTAAGACTTGAATCGAATGACATGTGAGAGTTGTTCATTCTGGTTTATAGCGGGACCTGTTGCTTTGGCATGCACCTGACTCCCTGTCTTTTCATATGGAAAACACCACCACCACGCTTGTAGACACCCTATAGGTTGTGTACATTCACTCCATTTTCCATTTCTCTTTGCTCAAAGCCAGGCCCCGTATAGGCTTTACTGTATAGTCTCACACACACCTACGCATGAGCATACTCATTCAAACACTCACACACACAAAATCAACCGTCGGCGGAGCTGGCTGGTACACCGGGGCTTGGTTTCTATGGCAACCAGGCCACTGAATCTCCCCGTGTGCGAAGCCACAGTGGGATGGAGATGCGAGGGAGACGACGCTCTGTTTTTGTGCGTGGGCGCCACCGCGGCCTACGTGTTTGCGTAGCCTCGTTCGCGCGTCAAGTTCAACAAAAACACGATGAAGATGACTGTCTGCCACAAATGCTGCTGATGTGTGCTGCGCTTTCCTCGGCAATGACATACTGTGGATGCAAGGGCATGTGATTTTGTACTACCGATACACCGATAGTATAAAACCATTCACATTCATTTATGACTAAGAATAATTTTACTACAAGACATGTACAGTGAATTCAAAGATTTGTTTCTAAATACATGTTTTAAGATAATTGCTAAAAACACGCAAAGACTGAGAAGTCTGTCATACTCATTTGTGATGATACAGTGTAATGTTAAACAGTTTTTCACCATTTCAGTTTCCCAGATTTGTTTCCATAGAAAAAAACGTAGCCCAGTGACACATTACGATGCAGTCCATAATTTCTACCGCTACTGCATGTAGTTAGCTAGCTAGCTATGCCTACACGCAAAAATGCATCTTTCTTACTGGTATGTATTTTGTGTTGCGTACAGCACAGCAGTGGTATATAGCTAGCAGGAAATATGTGCTTAAATATTTGTCCTGTGAGCCACAGGCTGAATGGTATGTGCCGCTGTGTTAATAGACGGTTGACTTCCCCTGACACGACGAGGAGGCAGAGGATGATGAAAATGACGGCGATCAGGGCAAAGAAATTAGTGAGTGTCTCTAAAAACAATTAAAAACTATTATGGTCTCCTACTCACTAAGTGGCCACACATTATTTCCCCATCCCATTCCTAAACCCGGGGCAACCCTGTACGCAGTAGCCAGAATCAGCAGCCCTGAAACTGCGTTAGATTTGTTTTCCAACTATATAAAAAAATATTCATAAATGACTAAGTTATCTCACTTCAAAGGAAAAGCCTGATTTGGGACAAAATTACAAGAATTTTATGCAGAAAAATGTCATTGTGTAAAAACTGGGCATGCATAAAAAAATTATATTGTTATGACTTATGGACTTGTTTGAGCCTCTAACTATGTCATATGAAATATTCAAATTAGTCTTTTATTTTATATCTATATACAGCATAGTTAGTCTTGCTATTAGCATAATACTGCTATTATTGTCCATAGAGGACATTAAAAAAAAGACGTTTTTTTAAACTATATATGTATAGATAGGTCTGATGCCAGTGAACATTTTGAGCGGTTGAAAGTGAAAAAAATATTCATAAATGACTAAGTTATCACACTTCAAAGGAAATCCCTGATTTTGGCAAAAATTACAAGAATTTAATCAAAACAAAATAACGTCCACGGGTTAAACATAAAAAAATATTTTAGACATAGTGGTATTTGATTGGCAGCCGACAGTTCAATGGAGCGTCATTTAAGCGCATTCAGCGGACAAGCCAACAGTTTTCCAGGGCAAAGTGGATGGCCGGATTTTGCACGATTTTGAAGCCTCATTTGAAATACTTGGTATATATTTCTTTTATGATATTCAAATTTCGCTTGGTTGTTAAGAACACTCTTCTCTGAAGGGTGACAACTTTAGTTTTTTAGTTTCAGCCTCAGTCATAAATGCAGGGGAAGGAAGTTAGACCAAATCAAGTCTTGGCATGCAATGTCTAAAGCAGGGGTTCTCAAAACTATTGTGGTCAGAGACCTCTCACAGGGGAAAACATTTTCCAAGGACCCATCAACACCAATTAAACACAATTACTACAGTCGCCCCTAAATGACATAGGAATTCTGTTTTCAACGTTCCAACCCACTTATTGTTGAAATTCCATATTTATCGTCACTGGCTGACATGTACCACCAACAACATAGAAGGAAGAGAGTTTGAGATCCACTGGTCCATAGAGTTGCAGGGTGCTGTTGTCAGTGGTGACACGTGAATCCCAGCAGAGCCCCAGTTGCTACTAAGTAAGACCAACTGGTAGATCTCCCTTCTTTCACCCTCGCCTGCTGACTGCGTTGTCATCCGCTATGGGTGGCTGCTGATTGGGTCACAGGTTGCCCTCTAGTGGACACCAATCCAAGCTGTAGATTTCATTTCATTTCATTTTTTTCTTTCGACCTCCATTAGAATAAAACCAGATTATATTGGACTTGGACCTGGTATAAATGACTTGAAACTTCAGGTTTTTTTTGGAGCTGGACTAAAGACCTGTTTTAGACAGCACCCAAAAAGTTTTGGACTTGGACAACTTGACTTAAGACTCGAAATTGAAATAACTTTATATTTGATTAGATGATTTGATTTACATCTGCTAAATGACTTGGTACTTGCGTTAGACTTTTGACTTGGGCCTAATAACTTAAGACGTACATTAGATTTGGGCCAAAAAATGAAAGATTTGCTCTAGACTTGTAAAAAACTGCTTAGAACCTGAGCTAGGTTTAGACCTGGACAAAATGGCTTTTGACCTGCTTTAGACCTGATGTTTTGGTCCAGATGATTTAGGATTTGAAATTGAACAATGACCACTTGCTTTAAACAAAGGACTTTGAATTTGTTCTGGGATTTGGATTTCTTAAATTAAGACCTATCCTAGACCTGGACTTAGGTCTAATGTCTGAAGACTTGATTTTGGGATTAAGAGTTGGATTTAGATTGGGACTATATGATTTATGAGTTTTATCACGTCTTTGTCTGAAGTTTAGACAAAATTACATTTTACCCCGAGATGAACGTTGATTTGGGTGATTGGTGATCGGCCGATCCCTTAAAATAAAATCAATCTTGTCAACCGATAGCATTTCCCTCCGCAGAGGTCTGAAAAAATCCGCCACTGTCCTCTTCTGCTGTGAGATGACTAATAGGCTTTGCTTTTTGTATTGTTTCACGGGCGCTGTTCAATGTTTTACAGCAAAACAAGATTGGAACATTGAAGGTGTATGCTGTTGGTTATGGAACAAATCAGGATCATCATAAATCAGGATCGTCAAGTCAGACTTTTTAAAGATGGAGGATCGGTGATTGGCCCAAAAAATTGTGATCGGTGCACCCCTAGTTAAGAGCTTTAAATGACTTGGGGCACACTTTGGACTACGGTAAATGGCTTGGATTTACAACTTGCAACTAAAGACTCAAGATTTGAGCCATATGACTTTTGAGTTGTAACAGGTGACTATGGATTGTGACTACAAAAAAATCAATTCGATCAACTGCTTTTTAGAATTGTTTCAGATTCCAACCAAATGTCTCCAGATTTGAACCAATGGTCTTTAGTCTCTTATTTGTGGAATTTGTCTGCAGCCAGTTGTTTAAAAGTGGTCCTGGACAGGGTTGTGTGTGTCCATAAGAGATCAGCAGCAGCAGAGTGAGTGAGTGAGTGAGCTGCAGGGGGGAGGGGGGTTTCCCTGGGCGCTGCCCCATCCCATCCAACGTCAGCTGGGGCATTGGATGGCTGACGGCTGCATACCAAGCCTCCTCCTTGGCCTCAGCGCACTTACGTCCCTGTTCCTGCCGGGCCCGCGGCTAAATATATTTCCCCAGTTTGCAAATGTAGCACAAGTCCTGCAACCCGACCCCCATCCCACTGGCTCCAGTTCCCTTCCTTTACACAAGGTTCACGTTCCTTTGGGTTGTGGAGGTATACGGGCGAGTGCGGTGGGGTGGGCGCAAAGGGGCTGGAGGTTAAGAGAACGTCTCCTGGTTTTCTCACACACACTGCACTTTTTTCTGGATTTCTCTGCTCATGTACACTTGTCAAACTAACACGCACACACGAGTTGCCACTTCACACACACACACAAGGTCTGTGGACTCCGGCACTAACCCTCCCCCCACCCCCCTGGGTCGGCCGTGGTGAGGAGAGTGTGGCAAAGGAGACATGGAGAGGACTGAGCGGATTCAGCGGCCCGCCGTGGTAAGAAGAATGTTGTAGAATTTGTTGGACTAACAGCGTGTGTGTGCCCAGGCCTTGGCGGGTGCCTTTTTTGCTCTTATATGAAGCAACTCGGGTTGGAAATATCAATTTGCCCCACTGCTTCCTGATGGCACCGTAACTCTGGGTCAGCGGCTGGCTTTGTAATTCCATTTTGGGTGTACCACAGCTGCTGGGACGGCTCTGTGTTTTTAATTTAGACTTCCAGTCGCAATGGTTGTGTCTAGTGCTATGCGCACTGGCCAGTCAGCCTTCCGGCTTGGCACTGTGGCCATTTCATGGGGAGACTTTCCACTCTGTTTATGCATCGATCCAACCAATCTGGATGTTGGTGGTGATTTTTTGGGTGGAAACTTCAGTCATTTGTAATAAAAGCATCATAAACTAAACCGATTAAATTATTCATTCAATTCATTTTACATTGAATTTATATTCATAGACTGAATGGTCTATATTTTATTTATTTTAATAACACAATTAATTTAAGATCAGTATGCAATCTAATATTATTTTCCTACAAATCTTGAATTATAAAAATATATACTTGATAAATGTCATGTCAAAGTAATTAGTCATACAATTTCACAATTAGGTAATCTTCCTACTTTGCAAGATGAATTTGTTAGTTTCTTCAATGAAAGTTGGATGTTACAGATTCAGTTGATGTTGTATTTGCTTTAAAACACAAATCAAATTGCCCCCAAATTACACTTTTACAACTAACAACTTAAATCACTTTCTATTGTGCTTTAATAATGCTTTTACACTTGGCTTTATACAATGCATTTGCTTTATGAATTCTTTATATCTGTATATCTGATACTGTAGCTGCATCCAAAATTGTACAGAAGAAATAATGCTCAGTTTTTATTGACATTGTCAATTTAAAAATAATAAATATATTATTGTGTTTTTTCCGTGGTGTGCAACTATAGTATACTGCATCATTCAAGAGCAGTTTTTAATAGTTTGTAACCTTATTTGCCTTTTGGATACAGCTTTTTAAACATTACATGGTAAATAGTAGACGTTTGTAAAGAAGTGGCAAATGAAATTATGTTTTCATATTTATAGCATTCTCATGGAAAAAAAGGAAACAAACTTGAACACATGACTCACATCTCCAGTGACCTCCACACCCTTCAGACTTGGTTGCCATGGCACCGTTGTGACAGAGCAAATAAAGATGGCTGCTCTCAGCCGCTCTCCTTGTGTTTTAGACGCGATTAGTTTTTGTCGGTTGCTTTTTTTCCTCGTGTGGCATCCAGGCACTCCAGTCTTGTCATTCGGACCACTTCTAAGCACAAAACAAAGAGGTTGTTTTTACTTTAGAATACTTTGCTCTTGAATATCATGGCAGCAAATTACCCTACGTGGGTGTTTGCGTTCAGTGGCTATCATCATCATCTCTATGGACGACTGCCTTGTGTTAAAACCATGCATCACGTGCCTCACTGCTGGCATTCATTTTTGGACTGTACTCTACAGAAAACAGAATTAAAGATGACTAACATCAATTCGTAATTGAGTTGCTTGAGATTTGGACCAAACATTATCAGACTCGGACTAAATGACAGTTTCAGACTTTGATTGCATGATTGTTAATATTGATAATGATAAATGACTTCAAACTTTACGCTGGAGCTTGAAGACCAAGACTAAATGACTTCATAGTTGCATTAGACTTGGGCCAATCAACTTACTGTATGACTGTAAGACCAAAAGCTGTGTGACCCGGACTATGGAAATGACTGAAGGTTTGCCTTTAAGCCAAATGACATTGACTGGACTAAATTATGCTACATTTTGACCAAATGTTTTTAACTTGACTTGGTGTCTTAGGACAGGGGTGGGTAAACCTGGTCCTCGAGGGCTGGAGTCCTGCAGGTTTTGGATGTTTCCCTTCGCCAACAGAGCTGATATATGATCAGCTCATCAGCAAGCTCTGTATAAGCCTGATAACGATTCTGTTGATTGGAATCAGCTTGTGTTGGAAGAGGAAAACCTGCAAAACCTGTAGGACTTCGGCCCTCGAGGAACAAGTTTTTCCACCCCTGTTTAAGGACTTGCTTTAGACCAGGGATCACCAACTCTGGTCCTAGAAGGTACCTATCCAGCATGTGTTGGATGTTTCCCTCCTCGAACGCACCTAATTCAAACGATCAGGATCGTTATCAGGCTTCTGCAGAGCTTGCTGATGAGCTGATTTTAGGAATCAGGTGTGTTGGAGGATTGAAACATCCAAAACGTGCTGGATAGGTGCACTCGAGGACCGGTGTTGGTGACCCCTGCTTTGGACTCACACCAAAAGCCTCCAGACTGGGATTAAATGACTTTAGTCTTGGACCTAATGCCTCCAAAACTAACTTTGGACGTAATATAAGACTGCAAGATCAAAAACCAAAAGACTTGGACTAAATGACATAAAACTTTAACAGGACTGACTGTAATGCCAGGAGCCTTCAACTTGGACCTCATGATTTAGATTTGGGATAAATTATGATAATTTGGGTTTGGGCCAAAAGCTTTGAGACTTGGATTAAATAAATTTAGGTCTGGATCGCATGCCTTCGGACTTGCTTAAAACGGACCAAATTACTTAAGGCTTGAAACATGGACTAAAAGACTATAGACCTGCTCTAGACTTGGATCAAATGTCTTCCTTCTTTTGGGCTTGTCCAGACCAGAAATAAGACAATCACTTGGCTTTATAACCCAGTTTGCATACTGCCAGGTACCTTAAACTCTGTAACGTATTTTGTACAAGAAGGAAACAAATATTTAACGATGTAGAGATCTATAGAGGTGGATTTGGGAGGTTCCTTGGCAGTGCCTCATCTTGTCCCCTTTAGTCTTTCAATCCAATCAATCTCTTCAGGTTCCGGAGAAAGCGCCCATAGGTACCGTGAATTAATTTTTCCTTGTCGCGCAGTGACAATGTTTCTCGACCCTCATTAGCCAAAGCCCTAGTCCATTTGCCACCGTGCCCTCTCTGCTGAGCCTGGCGGTCTCCCTCCCCCACTCAGTTATTCAATATCACTGCTAAGAAGGTGCGAATGCATCACAATGCATGCAACTCGTCTGACAGACCACCTCCCTTTTTCACCATTCTCTGGATTATTCCCACTATGTTAATGTTCAAGGCCATTAAAGCAGATTTAGTGTGATTGATTATTTCAAACACATTCAAATTCATCCACCACCATCCTCAAGTTTCCCATCTCCTCCTCCACACGGATGCAGCTGAGGTGGTTACTATGACACCGTGGGGGTCTCAAGCCTGGCGGCGGCCAATGGCAAGCCGGTTCAGCTGTCACATGACCCACAGCTATTTTGAACAGGGAGCTGTATGCGACGTGAAGCAAGCGGCTAAATTAGAGACACAGCCCCAGTGACATGAGGGTGAGAAGACGAAAGGGGGAGAGAGAAGAAGATTTAACGTCTGATTGGTTGATTTGAGTTCCTGGAGGCTTTTGTTGTTTTGTATCCAATAGAGTTTCTCATTTCTCTAGGCACCCCGGATACCTCCCACGTCTCAAAAACATGCAAATTAGGTTAATTGAAAACTCAAAATTGTCCATAGCTGTGCATGTGATTTATTAAAAAAAAAAAACTGCAATATTTAAAAAATATTGGTTTTGAACTTTTTGGGAAGCGATGGGTAGGAGAGTTAATGTTTATCAGCTTTCTTTGTAGGGGTGGGCGTGTGGGGGTAAAAAGTGATATGATGTTTTTTTTTTTCTCAATTGCATTTCAGTGGGCATCATTTGTATGCATATTTTCACTATTCATATGCTGGCTCGATCACTATCTTACTATCCCTAGTACTTTACTTGTTAATTACATTTTTCACTGGGGATGGGTGGGGTAGGGTCTAATGCTGCTCCATTGGAAATTTCAAACTTAGAAACAACTCAAGTGACAAACAATCACCAGTAGATGGCAGCAATGCATCATTGATATGAGATCAGCCCAGTTTGTGAATCAGCTGGGAGAAACGGCTGCAATTTGTTCAACGTACCTTTGTTCTACTGTTGATAATAAAAGAACGTAAAAAGGAAGAATACTTTTTTTCCTGGTTAAAGTAGAGAGTCTGTTCTTTCTTTTGGTAGATTTGGTGTGTGTATATATATATATATATATATATATATATATATATAATAATTTACCAGAATATCCTGTGGGTCTTGAAAAAGTCAAAACGCTCTAAAATGGCTGGCAGTGTTTCATGAAGTGATCTTGAAGTTATTGCTTTAGAATATGGATGGCTGGACAGCAGCCTCATTTTTTTTTGGTGTTACACGACTCAACAAGCTGCATGACTCAAACATTTGTCAGTTATTTCAGACGTCATCCCAGGGCCTTTTATTTTGGTCCGAGGTCAGCCATTAGAATCTGCGTTGAACTTCCCGTATGGTCGGGATGCTCCCAGAGGATGAGTCAGGGCTGGTCAGCGAGGGCGGCTGGTGCCATCCTCATTACATGCGCTGAGATGCAACAGGAAGTGGGGACAGTGTGTGGCTAAGCATGTATGTGTGGAGGAACACCGGGAGTTAGCGAGGGTGCCGTCGCCCCGGCAACAGGGAGTGTCTACATGCAAGTCTGCCGAGCAGCACAATGCGACAGGTGGCTGAGCCAGAATCAACACTCTGGTGTTTGTCGTTTGGTTGGGAATTGCACAAAGAGAGATGAGGATAGTCATGAAAGGCAGCGCGGAACATCAAACATACACACATGCGAAAGCACTCCTCACACACACATTGTTGTTTTTGCCTCCTATAGCATCCCCGAAGCATCCAGTAACCAAATCCTCAAAGCTGCCAATACAATAACTTGTTTGGACTCGGATCCCATTCCTCATTATAATAACAATGCTTTTACACTCATGCCTTACACAGACATACAGAAATCCATTCCACACTTAATAGTATGTACACACGCAAAAAGCATGTCAGGTGCTTGTTTCTTTCCAGTGCCTAGTCCCAAATACAGTTGGTGCGATATTATGAGTTGAAGTCGTTCTGGGACTGTGATCACAATTGCTATAAATTAGATCCATCTTCTCCATTGAAATGAATCAAAGTGCCATTAATTCATTGCAAGTCCCCACCTCACCTCCTCAATGTACAACATTTTGGGGGTGAGGTTTTTAATAAAGAAAAGTAGCACATTATTGTATATAAGTATAAGACATTACAAAACAATAAAAGATTTTGTAAAGAAAGCATCTGTGATTTTTTGCTTCATTACACCTTACAAAACCAGTTTATTCATTATTTATTGTTATTATGTTTATATGTTAATTTTTTACAATACAATAATATTTCTCTATTAATTTTGTTTTTTTGTTTTTTGTTAGTTGAGGCAGATCTAAGGAATTTTAATTCATTTCAATTGTATACACATTTTGTAAACCCCGCTCCATTGTGTGTTCAGGGTAGGTGTCCTGCTATTTAGCGGATTTAATTTTCCAGTCATAACAAAATGTTGTTACTTATTTTAGTATTTAAATCCACTCTTAACCAATAGGTGGCAGCACATGATTGTGTGCTGTGTGAATTTGAAAGGAGTAGAGAAGACAAGAGAAGTTTGAAAGGAGTAGAGAAGACAAGAGAAGTTTCAAGAGAAGCCTAATTTTTGCTGAAGAGATTAGAGTTTATTGAACATTGCAATCCTCTATCATCCTGCGTTTTACGTCTACAGAAAGCATTGGCTGATTTTATCATGTATGTTTAGACATGATTATTGATGTATATTGTGAGATAAGTTAAGTATGTTAGTTTGGAAAAAGGGGATTTGTTTACTCTAAAACCAGGGATCGGTACATGTCATTGTTTTTTTTAATATCCAGTGCTCTTCTTGGTCTCTCTGTGTTTGGATTATTTTAAAGTTTGTTTAAAGACCTTAAAAAATAAGTGCCGTAAAGGCTATAAAAACATATCGATATCGTGGATTTCACTTTTTGCGGAGGTAGTCTGGTAGGTGTAGATGCAGATTAAGATTAATGTTTGGTCACAACACAGCACAAATTAAAGTCGAAATTCAATGTAGCACAGTATCGACCTGAAAACACGGACCTAATCGAACATCATTGTGGTCACAGCATTGAAGATGGCATTTCAAATATGACACGTGTGGATGACTTGCCGGCAGGGAATTTGTTCATTGTGGTTACATATGGCTTATGTCATCTTTTGTGCGCTCTCACCTCTATTTTGGAGGCCCACACCTCATGACTCACTTGTTCTGCTTGGCGCACTCAGCTGTCGGCTCTCTTGTCAGCACCACCTACAAAGCACTGGGGGCCTAAAATGAAAGAAAAAAAAAGAAGAAAAACAATGAGTGGCGTTATATAAATTAGACTCTTAAACACAGCATAGTAGAAGTTCACGCTGCAGCAGAAGTGGGTCGACACGTTTGGAGTGGGATGGGCATATGGTCAGTGGCGGGGAGTCAAGTTACCCTGCATGAAAAATATGCACTCACTGGACACTTCATTAGGCACACCTAAACAATTATTATGTTGACATATACTGAGTATGTATGACTTTTTTTTTTTTTAATAAATTGGATTGCACTTATTGAGATGGGTTTTTAATATTTTGTTTCCCCTACATAACTGAGAAAGCCACTTTATTGATACAGCTCTTGTATTGGCTTTCAGCAGAGTGTGCAGGTCTACCTAATGAAATGTCCAGTCCTTGGGCCATTACGTGTATATGTGTGTGTAGTGATGGTGTGTACCTGATGGCTTATCTGCATGGTTGACTCTACCTTTTGTTGTGCGGACAAAGCACCTCAAATTACAGTGAGTCAGCTTTCAGTTAATAATATGAGCGACGATGTAGGCCACGTAGTGTTCTCGACATGGACATACAATTAGGCAGGAGACTGGAAAAGATGGCCAAAGTGCAAAAGAGCACACGGAACATCCCTCACACTCTTGTGCTTGTGCGTCAGGGCTCGGCCGACTCCTACACGAGCCGGCCGTCGGACTCTGATGTGTCCCTGGAGGAGGATCCCGAGGCCCTGAGGAAGGAGGCGGATAGGCAGGCCCTCGCCACGCTCGAGAAAGCAAAGGTCAGTAGTCCGCTTGACTTTTAATCTTTACTCGGCTTCTACTCTTTACATTTGTCGAAATTGATGTGTTACCTTTTTCAGCATTCGCTGAGGATGACACGTTGTAACACAGATTACAATTGTGTTAAGGGAAAATTGTATCATTTGAATAATTTTTTTTCTATTTTGCCGAGTTATCAAAACCGACTAGTATACTGTATGTAAAAATTAATTTGTGCTTTTTACTTTTCTAGTTAAGAATAGGGCCTGACCAATTAATTAGCCGATATTAGCTCTTTTAATGATTTGACATTTAAACATACCCCCCCCCCCCCCCAAGGCAAAAAATATTAAATTCCAAAGTTAAAGGTGCCTTGTGCCGTTTAAAAAGGTAATATTAAAGCTTTTTCTAGATCATGTATGCCCCATCATTGCCCAGATGAGTACAAAGAACCCTGGCTGTTTTACTATGCCTGCACCCATCATCTTTTATCTTCCCTTTATAGTAGAGTGTGCGGACCCTCACACTCCACAGTTTGTTTGGGGAGGGGAGGGGCGGAGTTTTTCTGACCTCATTTGAAGTCATGTCTTCGTTTGTCAACTGTGGCTGTCGCTTTAAGATCGTGGACGTACTCGCACGTGCGCCATAAACAAGTCTGACACAGATGCTGCAGTTACGCTTTGGGCCAGAGGCGGCAGTCGTGAGCAAAAAAGTGACAAACTGCACAAAGATCCTTTAAATAGCAAAGGGCAAAGTATTTTTGTAAAACAGTCAAACATTCTGCATGTAATTAATTGCTTTATTGTTGTAAGCGTTAGGGGACCAAAAAAAGTTATTCGTTATGTATTTAAATTTAATCAACTGATTAATTGGTTATCAGAATTGTATTTTGCCAAATGTCGGAATTGGCATCAAACTTAAAAATACTCCATATTATTCAGGTCCTGTTTCAGAATGTTGTTACGTATAGAGTGTGAGTACTTTTGCCACCTTGGCCATTCTGTGTATGTCTGTGCCATTATTGAACGCTTCTTATTTTCGTCCAGACCAAACCGGTTGCGTTTGCCGTGCGGACAAACGTGGGCTACAACCCGGGCCCCAGCGACGACGTTCCTGTGCAAGGCATGGCCATATCTTTCGAAGCCAAAGACTTCCTACACATCAAAGAGGTTTGTTTGCACCATCCTGTGGAGGGGGATCGTCTAGTAATGCCTGGCTGGCTGTTTTTTTGCATGCAGAAATACAACAACGATTGGTGGATCGGGCGTCTGGTAAAGGAGGGCTGTGAGGTGGGCTTCATCCCGAGCCCGGTCAAGCTGGAGAACACCCGGCTTCTACAGGAGCAGAGGATGAGGCAGAACCGACTCAGCTCCAGGTCAGCATGAGCAAAAATACACCAAAAAATATATGGTGAATTTATGTTCCAGACCCACTTGCAATTCTGTAATTGACAGTCATTGATAAATAAATAAATTATACCGTTTTCCTCCTCCCACACACTGGGTTATTAGCTAGCACATTGGGTTGAGGATTTGACCTGACATATTGGGTCAATGTTTTTGCTCCAACAAAGGGGTAAAACCTACCCATACTAACGAGTTGATGAGCTGCAATGAAACAGGATACCAGGTTATCAGTATAGCTATGGTTAAAGGTGATACTAATTTGAATTACTAGAAACATTTCCTAAGAAGCTATCGTAAATCTGCCTAAAACCTCTGGTGGTGGGAATTTAATCCACTGGGCTGGTGCTTTTACACGCTGTGACAACAAGGCGCTCTAAAGTGGCCATGCCAACTTGAAGCAAAAGTTCATACATTGTCTGTCGAGTCGGACTTTCTGCCCAACATATTACAGCAAAATGTTACACTGAAGGCAACACAGCTTTAAATTCGGACTTGCCTGTCTGCAAAACACCAAAAAGTGGTCGTTAAAGCTATTGTATGTCCTTTTGTTCACTCTTAGTAAATCCGGAGGAAGCTCTAGCCTGGATGTTGCCACGGGAACGCGCAGGCCCACCCCACCCGGCACAGGTGAGGTCAAGAAAATGTGTGTAAATTTCCATAACAGCCAAACTGAGCATCAATAAGCGGACCACCGGGTCACGTGTTCTAGGGCGGTTCTGTCTGGAAACAGATCTTCCCACCGCGTGTTAAATCATGTGGTTCTGACACAAAGACCCCCGTCTATTCCTCGATATCTTCCTTCTTCTGTCGCCGTTTTCTGTTCACGTCGCTCATCTTTTGTTGCCTTAATTAAGGCTCTCCTCTGCTGTTTTGTTGCCACATCAAAGATCACGTCGTTTAATAGTGCGAATTCTGAGACAGGCATTCACGCTCATGATATTAACTATTGTTAGAATACTCATTCTTTTGCATTTAGTATTACCGGTAACTCACAATCTTCTTTGGGGGGTTTTCCCATCTTTTTACTGACACGTTTTATTGTATATAATAGCGGCACAGCAGATTGGGAACCTGATGAAAGAGCAAAATGCGAGGCTCAATCAGGAAGAGTGAGCTATTACTTTTGTTGGTCCGAACATCTCAACATCTGCAGAGACGATTATCAGCAAAGATAAGGCTTTTCTTTTCAACATGCCATTCAAATCCCAACCGCACTTGTGAACGGGTGATCCTTTATGCGTATTTTTGCCTCCAACCTTACGTAATAACATTACCACAAACAATAACATGAAATTGGATACAACCTCCAGCCGCTAACGTGTTCTGTATGCTTTATAAATGGTGAGGTATTGTTATCAATTTGTTTCTTCGGCAATTCGGTTAGGTGAGCATCAGTCCATCAATGTTATTGCAAATTATAATGGCACAATCACAAAAAATCGTTTCATTTTACTGCATGAAACTAACCATCAAAATGCATCCTCATCCTGGCCAGCCAAATTCCATCAAGCAAGATTCTATTCGGCACTCGGGCCTTTCGAAACTCGTGAACAGAGAATTGTTTATGTATATATTATTCAACAACACCACATGAACAAATTACCGGAAATTATTGTAGCTTTCAGTCTGTGCAATGTCCGGAATGCTTGTTGTCCTCGATTCATTACCTTCTTCAAGCATCTCTCAGCATTCATGCAGCATTGCGCTTCCTCGTGACAATCTGGCATTTTCTTCCTCACACTCCTGTCAATGTCATCTCCGCGTTTTCCGTTCTGATGCATCTCACATCTCGTCTTCTATCTTCCCCCTCTTTCCTTATTTCTGTCGCTCTCTCTGCTCTTTGGCTTCTTTTTCCTTGGCGTACCCCCAACCCCCCTGACCCCATACCAATCAGCACACGTGGACATGCCCACGGTGACCGATGACGTTGACCCCCTGGACCTGGATGCCGAGGAGCTCCTTGAATCGCAGGGGGACCCTCGCTCCCCCAAGGGCATGTCCGGCAGCGTGACCTCGCCTCAGGCCAACACGCACCGGCTGCCTTTCTTTAAGAAGGTAACACTAGGAAGTGATGGGATTGGAGTTTGGGTGGGGACGGTCCGGGATGCTTCTCGCCTTGGCCAACACCCCTCCCCCCCTTTCTCCTCCCACCTGCCTGCATTTGCCCCCCATGTCCCCTCCGCCTATAACGCTTCCAAGATGCCTCCACTAACACCACACAGCTGCCTGAAACTCTAATAGGAAGGTGCTATAAACTGTACCCCCGGTGGTGGTACACTCCCTCACCTCGATTCTAACCTGCCAATGACTAACCGTGCTCTTGTGTGTGTTTTTGTGTCTTCTGGCATGTTCTGTGGAATGCTTTCGTAGGCGGGCCAGCTAAACAGAAACAGAAGTCGGTGAGTGCGTTTTTCCTTTCCTAACCGGACTAACATATTCTGTCTCATTGCAGAGATTTAAAAAAAAAAAAGGAAGGAGGGGGGTGCATTTTAGCGTATTACTTGATCCGTACTCCCTAATCACTCAACAGTGAACCCCCGTTTATCATGCTGAATACATTCCAGACCCACCCACAGGTAAAACGCAGTTACAGAGTGACACGCTCGAAACACATTTCAACTTCTTAAAACACCCTTAAAAAAAAGTATGGCTGAGTAGTATTACTAATTACTAGTAGTACTTTTTAAAATACTCCTTTGTTCTTACTTTCTCACTACAGTTCTGTGACACAAAAGAGAATTAAAGATTGTATTTTGAAACACTGAAATGTTTAACAAACTGTATAGTAATGAAAATCTGACCCCATACATTGGCTAATGGACATTAGCATAGATGCTACTGTAATTATGAAGCAACTGCTACTAAAACATACCTTAAAACACTGAAATGTTAAAAAAAAACTACAAATTAATGAAACTCCTCTTGCTTTAATGCTAACCTATAATGTGAAACGCCTTTAGGTCGACTAAAGGAAATTGTCATGCATGTTACAGTGATTATAAGTGTCACACAACTGCATGTGAAAAATAAAACAATACCCCAGGAATGGAACATATTTTAAATGAGTTGTTAGGTCAGTTGTTGACGACTTCTCAAGACATACATTCCCGAGCAGAACAAAACGAGAAACTCACTCAGTGGATAAGGAGTGATTCCCAATCCCAACACAGACAAATGCCAGCACCACGCGACTCCTTGCAGCCATGGCGACGCCGCAGGTGCTCGTCCATTGATGCGTCCCGACACGCCTTCATCTCCATTTGTGACGAAAGTGGGAGACACAGTCTCCACAGGCAGATCTGTTTGAACGTAATAACAAGACAGAAATATCTCTGCAGTAACATTTCTAAGTGGCAACGACGTTTGGTCAATTCAAATGAGATCCTATACGAGGGCAAGAGCTTCTAATAGTCATTTAAAATGATGATCATTACTTATATGTTAACCCCAAAATGCATGCATTCCGAATTCTCTAGAATTGAAAGTGTTAAATTTTGAATATTAATGCAATCTTTTCTGTTTAAAGAATTTGACTTCATCACAAAAGTGAGTGCACAAGTGCAAGCTTCAAACATGCCCCCCGTTAGACCTCATCTAAAATCTTCATTACTATTCTGTACAACATACGGAATGACGGAAGGGATAATCCTGAGCTATATTATTAGCATATCTCAGATGTATAAAACTATACACACATACTGTAGTCATCATTTAGCAAACTCGAGTCAGAGTGTAGCGATAACAGAGCAAATATTCTGGAAGTTCTTTCTTCAATGCCAAAGCCGATCATTGAAGTCGAAATGCATGTAAGCGCGCCGATGGAGCGGACAGCGTTACTGTACACCGTACATGACACCATGCAGTCCACTGTGCACTGTGCTAACACTATTTATACACCGCGGTTATGTACACCACTCCAGCGCTGGGCCCCGTGCCGACGAGAGCCATTAGGAGCCTTTTAAAATATGTATTTATAGCTCGTGTGGATGCAAATGAGGCCGAAAGAGATTTATGTAATATAATGTACCGGTAAATGCCTTTCAATACAAAGAGGAGGCGTGATGGGAATATGGATTTCCTGCCGTTACACCAGTCTGGGTGGTGGTGCGTTGTTGGGGCTGGGGGTGCGCAAAAAAGAAGGGATTTTTGAAGAGTGAATATGGATGAATCATACTTTAGCATGAGTCACAATGTAAGAATAAGCTTAAAGCATGGTTCATCTTTGCGTGGGCATTGGGTATACAAACATGTTGAAGGCTCAAAAGATTTTTTTTTTTATTTCAGTACAAACATGCTTATGTATACTTTTTTTAAATACAATTCCCAAACTATGCACGGTGTGAGTCCTGGAAAAAAACACCTCACATAGCAACATAATAATAAACGTTGAGGGAGTGAGGTTTTAGTATAACAATGTGTTTACTACAGGTGGCGCAGTGATGGGCGTTTAGCATATCCGCCTCACGGTTAGGAGTTCCAATCTGGACTCCGACCTTCCTGTGTGGCTTGTGTTTGCATGTTCTCTCCATGCTTGCATGAGTTTTCTGCACGTGGCCAAGTTTGGTCATCGAGAGCTCCTATCCAGCCTGTTTTCCACGTCTCCGTCCTTCAGCGCAGCAAGCTTAGCAGAAGCCTGATAACAATCCTGATCATGAATCAGGATTGTTAGTGGAGAAAAACATGGAAAACAGGCTGGATAGGGGCTCTCGAGGACCGAACGTGGCCACCCTTGCTCTAAATGGTCTGAGGGTGTGAATGGATGTTTATGTATATGTGCCCTGTGACCAGTTCAGGGTGTATTAGTTTTCTCATTTTACCAGGAGCACAACTCTTTGGGGGGCATAAGCAGAAAACTAAATATTCACACTTCAATCATTTACACTGGATTGCTGTGAAATACTATGACAATAAATGCAGAAAATAGAATTATTATGGTTATATATTATACAGTTTGAATACTAAAAATGTCTGAAAAGGAATGTTCAATTACTTTTAGATTTATATTGGAGCTCCTTAAATTTAGCAGATGTACCTTATGCGGTGGCCAGTGAGTGTAAAAAGCCAGCTCCCCTGGCACACTGGGCATAATTATGCAGACTTTAATTAAGTGAGACAGCAGACAGAGGAATAGAAGTTCCTGTAATGTGTGTGGAAGTGACTCACAGTAGTCATTTAATCATGATAGAAGTGTACCGTGTATTGATTTGACTGCTTTCATATGGGAAGGATGTGGCCACGGGCTCTTTTATGAAAAGATGTCCCTTCCCACAGATGGAGCATGTGCCTCCCTATGACGTAGTTCCTTCTATGAGACCCATCATCCTGGTTGGACCGTCGCTCAAAGGCTACGAGGTGAGCATGCTCACGGGACACTTTATTAGATACATAAGATCCAACATGAGAAATTCCGCCACGACTAAAACAATGCTAAGTTTTGAATGACGCTAATTGTATAAAAAGAAAATCTTTACACAAGCGTGGAAGCTGCCACAGCTGAAAAATAATTGGGACTAACTCCACTTTTCACTTGGTGGAATGTGTCCAAAATCCAAATAGTTTTGTCCTCATATGTGCACAAATGTAGCAACCATATTTCCTAATACTTTTGTCCACGTTGTATCAGTGTAGTATATAACACTTCTATCCACATTTGTATGGGCCTAACATCCATGTGCCCCAAAAGTTATGAGTCCACATTAGCATTAGTGTTTAGCAGTCCACATTAGCATTAGCGCATGTGTCCCAATACTTGTACTCGTTTGAATCAGTATAAATGTGGGCAAATATATTGAGACTGGTGTACAATACTTTGTACACAAATTTGTCCCAATACTTTTGAAAAACTATTTGTATGAGTATTAAAAAATCATGCGTCCCAACACTTTTTTACACATTTGAATGGGTGTACGAGAGTATTGGGATACAAATATGAAACAAAGTATTGGGACACATGGATGTTACACTAATGTGCAAGGGTCTGCAACCTGCAACTCTGAAGCCACATGTGGCTCTTTAGTCCCTCTCCTGTGGGTCCCTGTGGATCTCTAATAAAATGTATATATAGTAGAATTTTTTTTTAATTACATGTACATTTATTTTATTTTTTTTAGATAAAATATTATTTTAATAAATTAACAATTTTAGATTAAAAATTAAATGTTATTTTTTTCAATGTCAGAGTCCAAATTTACAAGTTGTCAGAAAAAGAGACATGAATAAGTTTTATATATATATACAAAAATGTCCAAAAGGTGACCATAAAATGTTCAAAAAGGAAGAAAAAAAACATAAAATTGCCATATAATGTACACAAAATTACTAAGTCATAAACTTTATTTTGAAAAAGGCAGAAAAGAAAACATTCAAAAAGTCATCATAAAAAGAAATCAAAAAAATTACCATAAAATGTCCACAAAATTGCAAAAAAAAGGGCAGAAATTTGATAGCAATAAATGCTTTAAAAAAAAAAAGTAGTAAAATAGCTATAAAATGACCAAAAAGGGAAGAAGAGAGACATAAAATTACCATAATATGTGCATAAAATTGCCAAAAATTTCAAAAATTTTACAGAAAGGCGGAGAAGTCTAAAAATATTTTTTTTTAGGAAAAACGAAGTCTGATAAATTACAAAAACAACAAAAATATATCCAAAAACAGAAGACAAAAGGTAGAAGAAAAGGAATCTCAAAGTATTGGATGCTGCATATTTTCTGTTATGGTGCAGCTCTAATTAGCTCTTAGGACCTCAGTACATTAGACTAACACTATAGCCTTACAATGCTATATACGTTATAATGTTCGTTCTTCACAATGTTTAAAGGTTTTGCGGCTCCAGACAGATTTTTGACTATTTATTTGGCCTCAAAGACCCCTGGTATAGGCATTATGTGTCCCAACACTTTTGTATACATTTGTATAGAAGTAATGTGTTCCAATACTTTTTGTAAGAAATGTGTTGTAAGTACCTCTCATGTCAATACTGCCGTTCACTTTGCAGGTGACAGACATGATGCAGAAGGCTCTCTTCGATTTCCTGAAACACAAGTTCGAGGGAAGGTAAGTGCGTCTGTCCTAGGCTCCATTGTTGTTGTTGTTTCAAAACCAACCGACTCCCTCCCTGTCGCAGGATATCCATCACACGGGTGACGGCGGACATCTCGCTGGCCAAGCGCTCAGTCCTCAACAACCCCAGCAAACACACTATCATCGAGCGCTCCAGCACCCGTTCCAGCCTGGGTAAGCCCACACATATACACAAACACACACGCACACGATTGTAATGAAGTATTTGTTGCCATCATACCACTTTGTTAAACAGTCGTCTGTGTTATTGTATGTTGTTTTATCAGATAAAATATAGCTCCAAACAACATAACTAGGTATAAGCATACCCTCAGCAGTCCTAAATGTCTTAACCCCCTACTATGTTTGTTTCTCATTAAAAACAATAATGTTTCAGGGTGTGAGTGAAGTAGGTAGGTGGGAGTAGTTTGGCAAGGACATGGAGAACAACTTCCGAATTGCTTTAAAGAAATTCTGATCCCCCATCCAATGGCTCAGGAATGCACTATCAACACTGCGTCTGGTGGAGATGTTGACCTGCACTGCTGACCTCGACTTGGGACGTTGGGGATAGTCCTCAATTCCACTAACACGCCTTCACATGAAAAGGCAGAGTCTGGCAACTCTGATGTTAGGTTTGAGCTTGAAGTTGAAGAAGTGGTTAAAAAGGTTCAAAAGCTTCAGGCATTGATGAGATCTGCCCGGAGATCTTGGTTGACACACCTCTGAAACATTGCATGGACATGGGGGACTGCCTCTGCATCGGCAGACTTAAGTGGTGGTCCCCCTTTTGGCCGGTGTATTCCAACTACAGGACAACCATACTCCCCAACCTAAAGTCTATTCAGTGTTTCTAGAGAGACTCAAAACTCAAATTCAGGGTGGTGTTGGCTTCATCAGGCCCTCACTGGGTCAAATTCACCCAGGAACATTATTGAGAAATGAACATAACAGAAGGGTTAAGGATACTTATGGTTAAGTATAATTCAAGTACTCAGAACTATGAATCAGAAGATGACAAAATTGTTCATCATGAATTTTCTTCCCAACTTCTGACCTCTCTTCATCCTGTCTCTCTGCCCTTCTTCACCCATTCCTCCTTCTTTGGCCCACCTTCATCATCATCTTCTTCCTCCTCCTCCACCCTCTCTTGAATCAGATGTACTGGGTATGTATGCATCCCCCCAGCCCCCCTGTCCACCTTCTCCCCCTTTTCCTCCTGACTCTCACCCATCCTCCACACTTTATTTGCCCGTATGCTTGCCTTGTCTGCTGCTCCTCATACTTCTCTGTGTGACAGCTTGTAGCTTCCAATAAAGACTACCCCCCCCTCAAAAGTGTTATGAAACCAGTGAAGCCAAAAAGCGTATCCGTGGGAGGGCAGAAGGGCCGCGAGCTGCTCTCTTCGAGCGGGAGCCAAACCGGAGAGGCAAACTGATACTCTCATGCCACTCTCCACCTTGTGTGAGGGTGGAGGCGCTTTAGATGGTCCTCGTGGAGATACTGCGGGAAGTCCAGGAATAGCGGGTGGCAAGCTTCTCACTTCACTTTGCAACCAATGAGTATGTGTGTGCGTGTGTGCGCAGAGGTTAATTGAAACCTTGCCTCCACTTCCGGCCTCAATGGCTCTTATCGCCGCGAGGGCGCCACGCTTGATAGCAACTTTAGCCACATTTCCACCGAGTACGACGATACCATTCAGTTTAGCGCAGTACGATTTGGATCGATCAGGATTGACACACTTACGAACAATTTAGAGACTACAAAGAACCTAGTCTACATGTATGCTACCACAATAAGACAATTAAGATTATTTAACAAAGTTACTGTGTTTTGAAAACGACAGACAATTTAAATACTTCAACAAACCTGACATACAGTATGTGTTTTTGTAAACATTGAAGACAAGATGACAATTCATTGTGACATCACACGTTCTTCCGGGTGGCAAAAGCTGAAGCATACTCCGATAGCGCCACAAGTAATCAAGCCCTGGCAGATGGCTTGAATGATGATTTTAGCCTTCTTCTTGACTGCTGTAGTTTGAATGTGTAAAGTGTCAGTCGAAAAGATGTTTTGTGAGCTAAATTGCTTGGAAGGCACACCCAAGAGCAGCGGTAATTTGTATATGACGGACATAAGTTAGCATGCTAGAAGGAGTTAACTCATTCACTGCCATTGACGGCTATAGACGTCAAAAATTCATTTAAACTTAAACATTTTTTTTTTTGCATTTTCGCTAACAAGAGTATGAAAACCTAGGAATTTTGTTGTTGTTGTAAATTTAGAACAGATATAACATTTGTTAACTAGTGAAGTCATGTGATTAATTACAAATAAAAATTGTAATCGCCTGACGGGCCTAATTAAAAAACATTTTAAGTAAGGGCCGTTTAATCATAATTAATCGCATGATAATTTTATATCTGTTATAAATGTACAATAAAAAATTTTAGGTTTTCATAAAAAAATGAAATTAAATGAAAAAAATGTTAAGCTAATAGAAATAGTTCACATGAATTTTTGACGTCTATAGTCGTCAATGGCAGTGAATGAGTTCATTAATGCAGGAGATAGCAGTTGTTGAAATGCCTCAGCCTTAGCATAGGCTAGCATACTACCATAGTTTGTAATTGAGCCCAGTTGACCATTTTAGACATTTGAATCAAACTGGCACACGTTTTGTCAGTATCAAAGACATTTGATTCTTCAATAATGTAACAAATGTGTGTCCTTAATTGAAATTTTGACTCTTACATGAAAGTAATCATCAATGACAACCAATCAAAGTGCACTGCTTGGTGAAAGGCTGTTGTTGCAAAAGGAGAAAAATTAATCCAGGGTCAATTCAGAGATGCTCACCCATGTTCAAATGCCAGATTTTGGTATAGTAAAAACTGAACTTTTTCAAAACGTTTTCCACCATTAATGTGACTTAAAACTTACATAGCTTAATTTAAAAAAAAGTGTCTCTTAGGCTTTTCCTGACTTAAAAATAATAATAAAATTAAACAAATTCAAACAAATGTATGCAAGAAAATTCCACACAATATAGTAGATGTAAACACAACTCATCACCAAAAGAACCCCTACAGCCAAATGCAGGATGTTAGGAAAAGACTACTAGAACATCTGAACTTTATTTGGAGTTAATCATTGGCATGTTACGTGGCAAGTGTGCTGACAGCCATTTAACATGAATTTGAATGTGATTGGTTAACACAGCCACATCTCACTTAAAAGTGTGCACTCTTCCACATTATCTCTGTTGTTTATTTTTATTTTATTTTACTTTTTTTTTTTAAAGGAGTTTTACGCTATAGTGTTACAAGCTCATTGATGGAAAAAGATTTTAAATTAATTTATCTTTGCGATCAGAAAAACCTGGATTTGACCAAGGGTGTGTAGACTTTTTATATCCATGTAATTGCTTTAAGACCATTAGCCTTAATAACACTAATCTTCAACTTTTTTTTTCTTTGGCTTCTGTGTCATGTTAATGAGAATGTGCGCCCATAATTATTATGGCATGTCATTCTTCAAGTGCCTCCTTCTCTTATGTTTTTATACATTTTTTTAAGAAGAGAAAAACAACATGAGGACTTCCTTGATGTTTGAGAGGCGACAGAATGAGAATGCTGTGCACCGTTCCATTTAGCTGTGCATAAATGGAACTGAACGTCTGATCTGAGCCAGTTCACACTGGGTTTTTTTCTTGCATGATCTTGAACTAACCTTACATTTAGCACAAAGTACGAGTCACGTAGTACTTGTGGTTGATGCAGCGCTTGCTCTCATGTGTTTGCCGCACTCCGTACAGCTGAGGTTCAGAGCGAGATCGAGCGCATCTTCGAGTTGGCCCGCACGCTGCAGCTGGTGGCCCTGGACGCCGACACCATCAACCACCCGTCTCAACTGGCCAAGACCTCGCTGGCTCCCATCATCGTCTACATCAAGATAGCGTCACCTAAGGTCAGTGGGGGAAGTTTTAAAAGTTGAAAGTTTTTTTGTTTGATCGATTCGTGTGTGTGTGTGTGGTGTGGTGTTCATTGGTTGGTGACGGTTATTGTTTTGATGTATTTTTAAAGCATTTTCTCATGCTTGTATTTTGAATTTCTGAGTCAAGTGCATTAAAAAGACATTTTATTTTTCATTGCAAATGGCTTCTAGGTTCTGCAGAGGCTCATCAAATCCAGGGGGAAGTCCCAAGCCAAACATCTCAACGTGCAGATGGTGGCAGCAGACAAATTGGCACAGTGCCCCCCTGTAAGTCTTCATATTCAACACTTTTTGGGAAAAAACTATTTCTTAAGCTGCAGTGTTGCTTTTGTATTTTACATTTTTAATGAAGACTCATTGCTCTCAGTCTTCTTTTTGTCAACTACTTCCACAAAACTGCATTCTGTTAGTTCAACACAAAATTATTAAAAGGAGACATCTTATAGAAAATTGACCTTTTAATTGCTTGTGTACAAATAGTTTGGTCTTTGGTGTAACTGAACACACATCAAGTGTGAAATTAAACAACCAAGTAACTCTTTTGTGAGCTATTTCTGAGAACGTGTGTGTTTGAGCAAGCCCTTCTGAATTTGGCCAGACGGTAAGTCAATTCAGCAAAATTCAGTCTTGAAGAGTGAAATTATAATCAATGTATCCTTCAACTCTCAACTGTGGCTTGTCTTTCAAATGTTCCGTATTAATCGCACGTGATTTGACATTGACGAGAAAAGTAAACCTCATGAAAATCAGTTGACAAATTACCAAGTTATGATTTATTTTCAATGTACATGCATTGCCTTTGATGGTAAAATTGCCCCCACTAAAATGGCCGCCACATTGGCACGTCGTTTAGCCAGGCTTCTAAAGTGCGAAAGTGTATCGAGTCCTAAATCATATCTGTGCCGGGTGTTGTGTATCGGCAGCTGTGACGCATATCTTGACCATTTGATTTACCGGTACTTTAATGTCACAAGATCATCGTGATCTTCAAATTTAGAATTACATTGGAAAAAAAGTACAACTACATTAAAAACAAATTGAATTGACATACTCCCTATTTATTTTCCAAAGTCCACAGAGTCACAGAAGAGTGATATGTTGAAATGAGTTGAGATGTTTCATTTAGACAGAAATTGTGATTTTTCAACATATACTATATGGCAATTATAAACCTACCAGGTGGGATCACTATTACTAGATATAGTGGGTCAGTGTCCCACTTGCCCCTAATGCAATGTTGTCATCTCCTCTATACATGAAGGAACTGTTTGACATCATCCTGGACGAGAACCAGCTGGAGGATGCCTGCGAGCACCTGGCCGACTACCTTGAAGCTTACTGGAAGGCCACGCACCCGCCCAGCAGCAACCCACCCAACCCGCTGCTCAACCGTACCATGGCCACGGCCGCGCTGGCCGCCTCGCCCGAGCCCGTCTCCAACCTGCAGGTACAGGTGCTCACCTCGCTGCGCAGAAATATGGATCTGTGGCCCGACATGGACGGCCACGCCGCCGTCGACGGCAAAGAGGACGAGCACGCCCTCTGAAGTCAGTCCAGCACTCAGACTCTGCGGCCGCCTGAAAGTGGGAGGAGGAACTCGTCAAGAAAAAAAAAAAAAAAGAAACACGTACACGTGACCTGCTAAATTAAGACCATCAAACCTAAAATGGAAATCCGGAGAAACTTAGAAGGCGCGCCTTTCTCCTCTTTCTCTTTGCAATTAAGAGCATAGAGCCAATTTGCCTGCCCTCTTTTCGTCACCTCGGTGGCCTCCTTCCTCTGCCAGACGCTTTCTAGTTTGCCGTCCTCCCCCGTTGTTGCCATGGCGCCACACCTGAAAACAGCAAGTCATGCCTGCTTCCTCCTCAGTCGGAAAAGGCGCCCAGTTTGGACCAGGCTGCCGCTAATACGCCTTTTAACTAAAAAAACACTAATCCAAACATACAGTTTGATTATGCATCTAATGCATGTCTAGTTGATTTATCTATTGGCTATGAGAAATCCCTTCATCTGTATTAGCAAAAACTTTTGTGTTCAAGGACCACATTCGGGGGGTTTTAAACAGACAGATGGGCCAGGTCAAAGTTCAAAAGTGGATCAAAATGTTCTAAAGTCAAAATTCCCATTCACATTTTTTAAATTGTAATATTTGTAATTAATTTAATTAAAGGTGCGATAAGAAGTATAGATAATTATCTGATAAAATTGTAAAAAAAAATTATATAAAATAATAATGATAATAATAATACATTTGTAATTTTTGTAAATCTTAAAGATTAAATAATTTATACCCATTTTAAAAGATGTAATATTTATAATGAATTGAAATAAACAATCAAAGAATCATTTAATAGAATTACAAATTTTACTTTACTAATATTTTCTTTTTCAGGTATGGTATAATGAATTTTAAAAATTTGATTCATGGAATGTAGAAAAATGAATGCATTTCAAATGAACAATTTTAGGGAAGTATCTGACAAATTAATACGTAATAAGTATTACAGTGCTCTTGATGAACGTCTCAATTAAAAATGTTTATAAATTTTATCAAGCAATTGTTTATTGTAAATAATAAAATATAATATCATGAAGATAGACAATGCTACTGAATTTGAATTTATAATTATATATATATATATATATATATATATATATATATATATATATATATATATATATATATATTACCTCATGTACAAATGGAAAAAAAACTTCTTCTTTATCAATTATGGTCCTTCAGTACCAAATGTTTGCCTAGCCCTGCTTGAGAACCACAAATGGCTCAGAGAGGGAGAGAGAGAGAGAGAGAGAGAGAGAGAGAGAGAGAGAGAGAGAGAGAGAGAGAGAGAGAGAGAGAGAGAGAGAGAGAGAGAGAGAGAGAGAGAAAGAGAAAACATTTACAAACTGATGTACACAGATAGACATAAAGTTCCCAGCAAAAGGTAGAAATATGACCGTTTTTACATTTGTAAAACAAAAAAAAGCACCTATTTCCCACCTGTTGCTTGGTGCCATGATCTCGTTGAGCCAGAGGGTGACACAGTTGTGTGTGGATTAACTGCTTGTGTGTTTTGGTTCGCTTTGACCTCTTTTGTGCATATTTTTATGGATGTTTTGAGCGTGTTTACACCAGCACTTTAACCTGCTAATATGTTAAATAGTACAATTTACTTAGCTTAGTATAGGATTGTATAGAGTTGTGCAAGTAGAGTGGAACTGCCAAAATTGAATCACAATCCCTTTTGTGGTGCTATTTTCCTCGCAGGAAATAATTTCAAATTAGAATTGATGGATAATAGTAGCAAGCAAATATTTTTCTATTGCCTTGAGTTTGACAGATCGGATTGTACCACTTTTGGCACTTTCAATTTCTGCGGTTCAGATGTAAACAGTAATGTTTGTTGCTTGTGCTCCCCCTGCTTCCCTTGACTGACTACTCACACTGTTTGTCTCTGCATGTTCACTGTGCACGTGGCTCGCCTCTTACTCGCCGTAGGGGTCCAACCTGGAGCCCACAAAACGGGAAGGCACGGAGAGCGGTGGGAGCGAATACCATGGTGACCTGGGTGGAAAACCTCAGCAACAGCAACAGTCGTACCTGCGCTCCTCCCGCGGCCAACTCCGAGGCAACAGCGGCCGCGGCCTATCCCGGCAAGACACCTTCGACTCAGAGACGCAGGGCAGCCGTGACTCGGCGTACACCGAGGCCGGAGACTCCTGCATGGACATTGAGACCGACCCCTACGAGGAGCCTGAGCCTTACCGCGGGGGAGGCGGAGGAGGAGGGGGCAGCCGCCTCCACCTGGCGCAGCACCACGGGCGCCAGGCGTCCTGGGAGGACGAGGGAGCCGAGCCGGACCAGGAGAACCTGAACCAGCCGCCGGCGCCCAGTCAGGGGGGGCAGCAGCAGCACGGGCGGGCCAAGCTGAGGGAGCGCTACTGCCAGGAGCCGCTGGACACGGGGGCCAACAAGGGCCGCAACAAGAACCAGGATGACTGGGGCAGGGACGTCTACATCCGCTGAGAGGACAGAAGAGGAGGAGACGACAAATGTTTACATCTGACAACTACAGTAATCCCCATCTATTTGCAACTCCCTGCCCCACCACCACCCAAATTGTTTAGAATTGTCTATATCAGCCGGTTCTTTAAAATGTTTACAAAAAAATAAAAAATAAAAAATACTTTGATTTCCATAGTGACCAACATTAAAATACAATAATGCAATAGGTTTAAGTGTTCATCTAAAAACAAAACAGAGGTTTATCCCTACAAGGTACATTTAATACTGTAAAATGATGCACAGTTTGAACATTAACTATATTTAGATAAAACTGTACTTAAATAATGATTCAATTCAAATGTATTACACGTAAAGGTTAAAAAAGTATCTTGACAAATGCTTGAGAACAAACAGTTCTAAAACATTAAATGAACATGTATTGTACTTAAAAGTTAAATACAACTGAACAAATGTGCAGTCCTGAATTAAAAAAAATATGTGTTTAAGCCACTGTAACATAATACATAATTTAAATTTTTAACGCTGTTATTAAATTATGTGGCACTAGAGGGAGTCCTCTTACCACTTGTAAATGACTGGCCTATAAATAATAGTTTAAAATAGTGGCCAATTCAAACTTTTTCCTCCAAGGGCAGCATGCAGAAAAATCTAAGAATGCCAGGGCTGCTTTCTTTTTCAGCTAATTAAATATTGTTATTGTTATATCATGCAGTGGACTCCTGCATAAATACGATTGTTTTTCTTTATTAAAAAAAAATAATAATAATTCAAATAAAATAAATATATATATATATATGTTTTAAAATTGTTATTTTTTGAAACGCTTACTGAAGATGTTTGCTATTCACGGGTTGTCCCCTTCCATATCCCCTATCTACTGTATATTGTTTTGAAATTGTAGTTATTTAGAAAACCAGCTACATCACACACTGCTTAAAGGTGGAAAGGCAAAGTCGTTTAGGACATTTCAGACATTTTGGGTGGCCCTGTATACCACTAGAATAGAGTAAATCTCCACAATATGAGCCAAAACAAGAGCAATCTGAGGATTGAGTCACCGTCAGATCTTATAGCAGTTGAGATGTTACTTCAACATACTGTACCTCCTGACACGAATTCAGCTGAGTTTTGGCACCATCTAGTGACATTTTCAGGCGTAACAGAAAGAACACCAAAATTTGCCAAGGCACTGCAAATAAGTGAGTTTTTCATCAAATAACTGGATAGTCAAACCCACACCCCCCCCAAAAACTCCATTAGATGAATTTGCAAATAGTGGGGGATTTCTGTACTTTGTTTTTACACGTTAATTACTGCATGAATGTCACGAGACAGCACGAGGACACTACTTGTTATGATTGTCACCTCTGTCGAGATTCAGTAGAATGTGAGGACGTCATCACGTCTGTCCCCCAAAGTCTTAAACAGGGTCTATATCACCACCCCACCCCAATATACCCCCAGTGTGCAGTGTCAGGGTTCCTCCACAACTTCCCTTTTTGAATGTCCACTTCTTATCACCCGGACCTTAAAAGCAGGTGGACAAGTGGCTATATGTTAGATATTTTTTATGGACACAGTTCTCTCCTCCATTGTAGTTTTCATTGTGCTGCTATTGCACCCCCCGAGCCCATCATCCTGCCAAAAAACTCCCACAATAATCCCAAGTGCCGGAAGGTCTCGCCAAGCCATGTCCGCCAACAGCGCCGCCGCCGCCGTCTTAACTCTTACACTCCTTCTTTGCAGGCCACATATGTTGTCTCTTTCTCTAGGTCCAACACATCTGGATTTTTGTTATTTATGCTCAGATATACTTACTTAAAATCACACCGACTCAATTTGTGTGTTTTCCCCCTCTGATCTTTTTTAAACTTCACTTGTGAGGTTGTGAGAGGCTTTAAGCATTAACTGCTCCCCTTCGCTTCTTCAGTTGGATAAATGAATATTGAATGTTATTGTTGCGTTATCGCAATTGTTTAAAAAAAGAGAGATAATATATGACATAACATGTATCATTGGTGCCTGATTGTAGCTACATTTTTTTTTTGCTTTTTCTGCCTTTCATTTTTAATCTGTGGATAAATTCGTATTTTAATTAAAAATGTAAGCAGAAAATTCCACTGTGTCGTTTTCTTTTCTTTCTTTTTCTTCTTTTTTAAAGTACGTATAGGTCCCAGACTCCAATAACACAGTTGAAGAGGTCAGCGCAGACAGTCCATTCAGTAAACCACTGAGTATTCATTCTAATTAATACACTTTTAATTACTTACTTTACTTCTTAAAGGTTCCTTAAAGATAGCTATAAAGTTTCTAACCAGAGGTCATAAAAGCGCAGAATAGTCCGTTTCAATCTTTAGGTGTTTTAGGTCACCTTTCACATTAATTAATCAGTACTCATTCGACTTTAGCCCATAAAATCACTGTTATTTAATCACTCTATAATTGCTGACACACCTTGTTTCACTTCAAGTAGCGGAAATAACACGGAAAGGAATGCCCCATGCCCTTATTTGGACATAACATGTGCGTCACTATGTGCGTCATTAATCCCTCCATTCGAGAGAACAGTGTTGCCTTCAAGTACAATACGGTCAACACAGAAGCAAGTTTATAGTCGCTCGTTGAAAGCGATTAAATACAATTTGTTGAGTATAGACTATTGATGCGAACCAGGAATTATACACTCTCGTAATTTTCAAGTGTGTAACACACAAACACATATTTTCTACACTAATGGAGTCAAAAAGTAAATAAATAGTATCACTGTTTGAATGCATCAGGCTGTCAATGAAGGCGCTCCCTTCCGCATTTAAAATTGTACTAAAGAATATATATATATATATATATATACAACATTTTAGTTTTATTATTCACCCCCAACATAGGGGAACTGGAGACTTAAAACTAAGAATTTGCCGTCTTTGTCATATCGTCGGAGACACTAAACCTCTAGTTTACGAAAAACTTTGGTCAGCTATTGATATTATTGATACTTACACGTACAAACACAATACGGGTCGAAGCTGGGCCTGAATTTGAATTAATTACTTCACGAAAAGCCATTAATACGACTAACATACAGTACAGACCACTGTTCTGTATGTTTCCAGCGAGTACAACGCGCGTCACTTTTGTCACCATCTTGGAAGGTGAGTTCAGGTGTCACGAGCCAACGTGGGAAATTCAAGATTCAGGGGCGTTTCTGTTCCGTTTTCCCATTGTGAAATAAAGACTCCGGTTTTCACAAGAGACTTCAGTTGACAGTTCAGTTCAGCTCAACTTCTACCAGGAGACTCATTCGTGGGGATTTATTCGTTTATTTCCTTCTTCATCCACACTTTGTTGGACATGGGATTCCTTCTCACCAAGATGATGACTGTGTTTGGTAACAGAGGTAAGAATAATTAGTTTATTCCTCAATTTCCCCTTTCAAAAATAGAGTAACATTTTAAAATGAATTAAATACAGTATTCTGTAACCGTTTAGCCCTCAGTGTCAATTAGTATTACTGTGCTACTCCTGTACACTGACCATTGTCATGTGCTATTTTGAAAAAGTGACAACCACTGGAGTCATTATATGAAGAGGACAAAATAAAGATGACTTCTCATACTAGTCATTAACTTATAATATATAACATATAATATATAACATATAATATTTACATTTGTCATCATATTGAGTATATGGGTATATGAACAGAGACATATGTTGCTCTTACTAACCATTGATTTATGTAATGTTGTGTCATTAATGTGCTATTGTTCTTATTGTTTCATTTCTAACATGAGAAGAACTGTAATGCTCACAGCGGATACTTCTCACATTTTAGCGCTCTTTAAACTGAAACAATGTCACAAAACTTCTCTTCCAGAGCACAAAGTCATCATTGTTGGTCTGGACAACGCAGGCAAGACGACCATTCTCTATCAGTTGTAAGAAACATCACCTTATTGACTTAACATCTCATTTTCTTGACATGTCACTAATGCTGTATTTATTGACTTCTAGTCTGACAAAGGAAGCCGTTCACACATCACCAACGATAGGCAGCAATGTGGAGCAGATCACCGTGAGGAACACACACTTTTTGGTGTGGGACATCGGAGGCCAGACGAGCCTCCGTAGCACCTGGTACTCCTACTACTGCAATGCCGAGGTGCGTTGATAGCGTGTCCTCTCCTGGAATGTCACATAAGCAGTTTTCTGCCTTGTGGGCCTTATCGTATTGTTGCACCTGATAACCAGGAGCTGTGATCATTACAGTCAGTGTATTATGTGTGCAAATGGGCTATGAACTTATTGTATGTTTTTGCCGATGGTGCACTTTTCAGATTGTCATTATAGTTGTGGACAGCACGGACGCAGGACGACTCATGCTCACCAAAGACGAGCTACACCGAATGCTCGCACATGAGGTGCATAGGCATTTTCCAGACATTATTTTTCATTTTGTAATGGCGCCATCACAACTCTTTTACAAACTTAAGTGAACACTCTCATAACACAAGTCAAACACATCAATATATTATATGGATGCATTTCAATAGGATGTGCGAAAAGATTTCAGTTGTTTCTATATGAGAATGTTTCACTAATGTACAGACTAGACAAGTAACCCGCAGGAGTGAAATGCTTTTATGGACAAGCAAGTGAAAAACTTTTACATACTCTATGAAATCATTTTTACATCTTACTGAAATGCACTCATAACTGAAATATGTTATTGACTGGTGTCTATAAGAGCATTTCAATAGAGTGTATGAAAGCATTTCAGTAGTTTACGCAAAAGTGTTGTGTGTATACGAGCGTTTCAGTTGTGTGTATGAGTTTCAGTAGATTATATGGGTGAAAAAAAATCATTTATGTGTATAAGATCATTTTACTAATGTAGAAGTGTTTTACTTGTGTAGGAGAGTGTTCCAGTGATTTGTATGGGTGCCTCACTTGTATATGTGAAAGCAATTGACTTGTTTTTCCCGCAGGACTTGCAGAGGGCCGCTGTTCTGGTGCTGGCCAACAAACAGGACGTAAAAGGCTCCATGACGGCGGCCGAGATCTCGCGCTACCTGACGCTGGACGCCATCACATCGCACAACTGGCACGTGCAGGCCTGCTGCGGCCTGACTGGAGAGGGGTCAGTTTCAGAACGTGAAAGTATCATGACAAAAAGCTGATAGGTGGGAATTCACAGCATTCAGATGATTTTGTTGTGTCTTCCAGTCTCAATGCCAGTCTGGACTGGATGCAGTCGCAGGTGGTTGCCTCCTGAGGATCCTGCCACTTCTTCCTCAAAGGAATGCGTAACAGTGAACACTGGGACACAGCCTACCTCAGCGGAACAGTGTCAATCATTTGATTGGTATGCAAAAAGGTGTGCCGCAATCACGTCAGTGTAAATTGGGATTGTTCACCATCTAATTATCTGTAAACGTAAAACTGTGATTGTTATTTATGCTCACTTCAAACAAGACCGAATGAATGGACGTTTGAGTTTAACTCCTCCTTTGTGCTGGAAAAGGAACTAAGTATTTGTGTACATACAGCATGTGTGTGATGGCTTTATGATTGTATGTAGTGTTTTTATAATGTTTTTTAAGTGATGAAAATTACTTTAATGAAAATTAGCAGGGATTAATGGTAATTAGCTAAACTAGACAGTTACAAAGCCTGTGTTCAAGTTTTATTAAACAAAAACAAAAATCTCGCTTGGTTAAAATGGATAGTTTATGCCATTATTAAAAAATATAGTAGTGCCTTGAGATACAAGTTTAGTTTGTCCTATCAACATGTTTGTAAACCAAAGCTTGCGTATCTCAAATCATCTCTTCCCACTGAAACAAATGGAAATGCCATTAATCCGTTCCAGCCTTCCCCCAAAAAACAGAAAATACTGTAATGTATAATTTAATGAGGACAAATAACACTGCATAATATTGTACGGCAACATTTTTTTTTTTGACAAGCCAGTTCATACTGTTCATTGAGACACTCAACTTATCAGTATGACATTAATAGTAATATAATATTATTAGTCACTTGTGTTCAATCAGTTGCCTTAAGGATCACCTCAACTTAGATGCTATTTAAGCATTAGCATCAAGCCAGTGGAAAGGAAGGCTAAGCTTTGAGGTTGTTTTAAATACACAATCTTACTTTTATGTTTCGTGAACTTCAACTGGTTGTAGCAATAAACAGCTTGAAGCCTCGTTTTGTTGCATGTTTGCTGAAATACTGCTTACTGTCAAGCGAGTTCACTACAACCATACAGCGCTTATTTCTCAAGTCTGCGCTCACGAGCCGAAGCAAAAAATAAATGAATAAATAAATAAAAAGTCCAAATGACGGCTCATATCTAAAAAAAAAAAACTAAGTAGAGTCACACATGTCGCAAGGCACCACTGTATATTATACAAATTGTAACAGCAGAAGGGATTAAGTCAATTTTGGAATTTTGTAAAAAATAAAATAAAACCACTAGCCATGTGTAGCATTACATTACACAAAGACTCATGAAATGTATTTATTTAAACTTTGTGAATAATTTTTTCATGTAGAATGTGTGGATTGCTATTTCTGAACAGTTTCAAGGGCTTTTTGCTCCATATGTGCTGTAATAAATGAACGCCTTTGAATTTGTATTAGTTGCATGAGGTCAAGTGAGTTTTTCTGATGCATTTTGCTAAGTGCATTTCACCTTCATTTCACAATTTAAACAGGAGAAACAAGTAAAGGATGGCGGCTAGGATGTCAACACAATCTACTACCAAGTTCCTAATGCACAGTATGACATACAGCATCACCGCCATCTTGAAACAGTAAATACATTTTTTCTTCACACGTTCCAAGAACCAGCATGTGGTGCGTCCGCTTGCTGCCACGACTGAATTAGCGGCGTGCACCAAACATCCGAGAACCGTAGGAACTTGATTCTCGGTTTTGCCGAGTGTTTTCGGCGAGGAGAGATTTGGATAAATCGGCAGAGGCGTCCTCCTGTGGTGCATGTAGCTCAACACAGAGCTTATGGTGTGCAGGTGGCGCCAGCATTTAGTGTATTGAGCGTGCGTAGAGCAGCTACCGGTGACCTGATAAAGCAGGAAGTGCTTGTTGGATTTCCCATGGAGGGGAGTGCGCTCGGTTTGTGTTGGTGGTGCACCATTGAGGGGGTGGTGAGGGCCTCCGACTGAGGGTGCTGACAGGAGGCAGCTTCTCGCTGTTGCCGAGAGCCAAGAACCGATGCTGCTTAAGATTCGCATCCTTACTGCTGGGACGATCTGCTACAGCATCGGTGTAACTTATGTCGGGCATCCATTCAGCCGGTGGTGCACGCTTACTGTTTAAAATTACACATTGTGATGTCATCATGACTCCACCTATCAACTCCTCTGAGCCAGAGGACAGGTAGTTAGCACAGTGCTAATTGTGAGGTCACGCAGGTGATGGTGCTATTTAAGTTGGACATCCAATCTAGCACAACCAAGTTTTAAAATGACACAGTGCGATGTCATCATGATTCCACCTATCAACCCCTCTTAGCTAGAGGACAGATAAATAGCACAGTGCTAACTGTGATGTCATGCAGGTGAGACAATTCCTCGCAGCCCAGGTGGTTTCCACCAATTACGTATGACATAGGCCCATTTGACATTGAAATAATCTCACGGCACATAAGCAAACAAAAATATCACAAAATTAAGATACTGTATACATGAAATAATGACAACATTGGAGATCACAATTTATTTATTTTTTAGTTCAGTCTGACAGCTGTTTTAACTAATTTTATGGTGTCAGTGTTTAGCATGTCAAGTTTTTGAGCTATCCCAGTTTTCTTGAGGGGAGGAGGGTGTAAAATAAATGTTTATATAAGTAAATAAAATACAAAGATGGAATAGTTACAACTTACAAGCTTTGAAAACTTAAAAAACGACATAGAACTTGTAACGGTATGCCCCTAATGACAAGGTTAAGAGAAAAGCCATTGCTAATACTCTTAATTGTTACTATGCTAGTGTTCTGTTTGAAGATATTGATAGTGCGGACCTATTGGGAACTGCACACACCTCTCAATGGTGACTGCACAAATAAGTTGCAACATATCTGTATATGAGTCCAGTCATATAATCAGCTCTTCTTACTATAGTCTAAATACAGCTAATTCGGGGGATTTTGCTTATCTGGAAGCTGAGCTGTGAAGAAAAAAAACTTGTCGTGCTAGAAAAAAAATGACTGCAACTTTGGAATAAGCAAGCAAATTTTAGTTTTAATCAGCATAAAAATCCAACTCAACAGAATCCCAAAAATTGTTCCCCACAAGTGCAATGAATGGTTGTCGTGGAAGAGCATTTAATTGTGCCTAACACTATAAGTCACTTCACAGATAAAAAAAAAAACTTTTTTGTAAATGAATACCAATTTTTGTACAAATTATGTGAAATTTCATAATGTCTCACATTACACTAACATTCATTCATTATCCGATCTAGTGCGGTTGTTCTCAAATGGGGGTATGCATACCCCTGAGGGTATGTAAATCCAGTTCAGGGAGCACGGGAGATTTTAAAATATATTTAAAAAGTAGCATCAATGCAAAAATAAAAAACGTTTGATCACAGCAGTTGCCTGCCCTGCCACCAAGAATGACAAAGATCCACAATGAAGCAATGAAGCACAAGCATATACAGTACAGGCCAAAAGTTTGGACACACCTTCTGATTTCATGCGTTTGCAATATAAATATATAACAATATAAACATGTTTTCAGTTATTTCACCATTTTTGTTGTTGTTAAGTACCACTATGAATGAAATTCCAAAATAAATCAGACACTAATAGCACATGCTGTGCTTGTGTTTGGGGATTTGGTAGCCTTTTGTATAAAGGGCAGTCGAATGAGCTCATGTGACATCTCCCGGCCAATCACCTTGGAAAAGTAATCATCACAAAGCTTTCGGAGAAGGAAGGACAATAAAGGAAACACAGTGAGAAATGTCGCATATGAAGAAGAGAAGGTCTGCTTACTTTTTTGTATAATAAACATAAGTTGAAATATTATAATTTCACAAGATGACCATATCATACATATTTTTGAAACGCGTGGCTTCTGAGAGGTAATTATTGTTCGTTTTCCCCAGAAATTAGTGGTAGTCATGAATTCAGATATTTTTAATCAAATTGGTCATATTTGTTGTCCATTATCCACATATGACAACCATTATTAATACTGTACTGCATTATATTCTTGATATTCGTCATGCTTATTTTTGTATTTTCATATTCTCGTCATCCGAAAATTACATCTCCAAAATGGCAACAGTGTTTTTGATTAGCGTAAGCGTTTATTAATCTGTCCACTGGTGGTCAGAAGGGATGAAATAGGGTTACTCTAAAATACACTGATTTTAATTTAGATATCAGAACCGCGCCAACTGTTTTTCGCTACATGAAAACATTGCCTCCAAACAGATTTATGTTTGTATGTGTATGTCATGTTATTGTTGTAATTCATTTATGGAAATTAGTCTACTGATAACAACGTGACCAAAAATAAGTTGTTGTTTTTTTAAGCCATACGTTTACTGACTTTTAGATATGGTATTTCATAGAATACAACGTCTCTAAAATGGACATATGTCCTCTACCAAAAGTGACGGTACATATATCAAAAGTTGAACATTTTGAATTAAGCTTTTACTGACTTTAACTTAGACATTTGCTTAAAGTACCACTAAGGAACTTTTCAACTTTAATAAAATATTTTCATAACTCTTCTAATGAAACATCGACTTAAACTAGTTGAATGGTACCTTTGCCATAGCCTGAGGGAGTCCATTATTTTTACTGGCACTAAGCAACTTTGAGGAGGATGGTAGGAACACTGCCACACACAAAAAAAAAACTACAAATGTGCTGACTGCTTTATGGCATACGTCACTTTCCCCAATCGCTACAAAGATGGAAGTCAATTTGAATGTTTAATCATTGTTGAAGAAAAAGGGAAGCTACCCAGATAAAAAGACAGTCTAGGATCAACATCGCTGGTGTGAGCTCAAAAACGACACAATGCGCTTGTTCTCATTGGATATGTGGTCTTCCTTCAGACTTATAACATTACCGCTTTTGTCCATGTGTTGGTCGCTGGAGAGTCTGTGTGTGTCTGGGCCGTATCAACTATTACACAAAAAAAGGGTTCAATTATTAAAACTAAGCACAATACTAAAACAATACAATACTACAATAGCACAATACTAATCCATTCTTCTTAATGTTTATTTAAAAACAGTTCAGATTCAGAACATTAACATTTCCTCAGAACATGAACAAAATTGGTGCTCCTGTCCGTTCTCTCATCTCTCAGATACTTTGCATAGTACGCAACATGTGTAATTGAATTATGATATCTAATTTCTTGAGCAACGTAACTTTTCTCTGAAGACATGGTGGGTACCCATGTGCTCAACAACAATAACAACAGGTTTTATTGAAATTAACTGTTTCTTTGCCAACCTCTCTCTTCCTAGCAGGTTTGGAAAAAAAAGGCATGACTGAGTTTGGGTGACAGGATATATTTCCTTCCACTTGGTGTCACTTCACAATTATGTTTTGCCGAATTATGTTTTGCCGAAAGCTGAACTATTGTAGCCCACAAGTGATATGAAAACATGAAAACACAAAAACAGCCATGGCAATAACATAGCAAAAAAGGTGGGGTTCGTACTATCATTAAACTTTGATGTCAAATAGGGGACTGCAAAATATCCTCCTGTGGGCCCGCAAGTTTGAGATGTACGGAAGAGGATTAATTTATGCCAATAAATGGAAAACCTTTTTTTTTTTATGATTGTTAGATTTTTCAAAAATTTTTCAACCAACGTGTTTATTTAAACATTGCATACAAAAATAAAATCACATTTCAGTTATAATTTTTCTTTGCCACAAAGCATTTATAGACCATAATTTATACATGGTTTAATAACAATAATAATAATAATAATAATAATAATTGCCCTGCGATTGGCTGGCAACCAGTTCAGGGTGTACCCCGCCTACTGCCCGAAGCCAGCTGGGATAGGCTCCAGCAACCCCTGCGACCCTTGTGAGGACAAGTGGTACAGAAAATGGATGGGTGGATGGATAATAATAATAATAATAATAATAATAATAATAATAATAATAATAATAATAATAATAATAATAATAATAATAATAATAATAATAATAATAAAGGACACTTGCTGGTATTTCTCAAACACACAAAAAAGTTGTAGTTAGTTTCTTCCTTGAACAGGGATGTATAATACAGAGAGGTCAGGCAATCCGATTTACGTTTTACAAAAAAATATATGCAACAAGGAAATAAAAGTAAATTATATAACAATTAAAACAAGAGGAAGAAAATATAATTAATTGCACTGAATATATACATTGCTTTTTTTCTTAATTCAGAAATTCTGCCTGAATTACTATTATTGATTGGCAGTTTTTGCTTATTGTCATTTTAAGAGACTTTCGATCGAGAAATTTCGATCTCAATCCAAAATAATTTGAACGGTCTTGAATTTATGAATATGACATTTTCCTAACAAAACAGTAATAAGCTAACAATACTTAACAATTTTCATGTTCTTACACCCAAACACATTCTTGTGTTTTGATTTTCACATTAGTTTTCAATATCGTTCCAAAACGCAGTACTAATGGAATGTTTTTAGTTTCGTTTTTTTGTTACCGGGTGGGACGTCACCCGAAAGTCGAGGCTTTAAAATCCCAAAACGACACAAACCAGCGCGTGAATACCACTGACTACATGGAAAACCTCCACAAAATACTTTAAATAATAATTATTGGTGAAATAAATACGGCATCTAAGATTTTTCGAAGACATAAACAAAGATGACATCATTCCCCGCCTTGCCAAGGACAAACAAGCTGTCACGTGTTTTAATGCGGAAGTTCCAGCGGTGTGTTTTAGCACAAATCAAGATGGCAGCGCACCCGGGAGGAGGTGGACAGGGTATGTTAGCCAGCCGCACCTTTGTTAATGCTCATTAAAAGTACCCGTGACAGCGTCACCGACACTTCGGAACGCGTACACGACACTGTCCTGTCGTCATTTGTTCTCATTCTACGACTGTGGCTTAGTTTGTCGTTGGCAAAACGCAACCTTTTTGCCATGAGAGGTGAGACGCTAGCCTCACGTTAGCTCGCGCTTCAAGTTAGTCTCGAGATAAGTCAAGAGGAAATAAACCGCAGCAGTGTGGCGACATTGACCTAAAAAAAACCATCAACTGTTTTGTTATATGGACACAATGTTTTATGCTTTAGCCTAACGTTTACTTACTTTGCAAGATGAACAGCTTTGTTTATCTTTATTTATTTATTTACAGTTCTTGTATAAGGGAATGTGAATATCAGGAATGCCGAAAAAATCAATACTGTGCCGCCACGAATTGCGAAAATCCGTGAATAAATGACGACTCTCAAAACTGTTTTTTAATTGGCTGTACATTACACAAGAGTTGGCAGCAACCGCTCTGTGTCGTTGAAACTCCTCAATTCACTTCAACATACTTCCTTGACACAAAGATGTCTGCAGTATCACAAAAACAGCGAGTAGGCGACCAATACAGAAAAATGACTTCTTTTTTTTTCTGGGCTTTTTTCGGTATGAGACAAATTCATGAGTTGCGATATCGTAAATATAAGTAAGGAAACACATCAATAAGTGAATGATGAACATAGCAAGCTCTTATTTTTAGTGGCATCAACCCTGTTCTGTGTCTTGCAGGCGACTCCAAGGAGCAGATGCTTGAATTGGGAGCCGTCTTGTTGAAGGAGTAAGCTCAATTGTCACATAACTAATCAATTGATTTTTTTCCTTGACGTGATTTTTGCTGCTCATCCCCCGCCCCCCCCCCCCCCCAGTTTCATTTACGAGCGAATCCAACGGTACGGTGACAACAGCGCAGTGGTGACCCGGACCCAGCTGGGCGGAGGCGAAATATGCGATACAAACCATAAGAGGCTGGCCCAGTGCCTGCAGAAGATTGGAGATGAGCTGGATGGCAACATGGAGCTCCAACAGTAAGCGGCTGTGGCATTTGCTGATCACATTTACTTTTGGATTTAAAGGAAATGAAAAAAGACTTGTTTGGATGCTGTCTTGAATGTTTTTCACAGATATATTAGTAATTTGGCATGGCTGCTAGGCTTTGCGTTTTTGTTATTGTGGAGACTACTGACAAAATGAATTCCATATGTCGATCTATCTACATTATATCTACTTTATCTTATTGTACCATCTCTACAAGGGCCTGACCAATTAATTGGCCAGCCCATTTACTTGTCTGGTAACAGCTCTTTTAAAATCAGCAGTTTTTGTTGTTGTGTTTTTTAACTCGTTGTGGGCTGTTTATTTCAACAACAGAGTGACGTTCACTAATACACATTTAGACAGATTTGTGAAAAGCATTTTGTGATAAATGGCCGTTGTGTATGTAAAAAAAAAGAAAAGAAAAAAGTGTCGGACTTTTGAGTCCAGCTCATGAAAAATGGGAGCAAAAATAATACCTTTATATTTTTGTTAAATATATTTGCCTATGGTTAACGGTATTCCTAATCCTTTCCTGATTCCAATTTCCCTCGCTAAGGATGATCAACTGTCCCTCGTTGAGACCTTCCAAAGAGGTGTTTGTGAAGGTGGCTGTTGAGATCTTCTCCGACGGAAAGTTCAGCTGGGGCCGAGTGGTCACCCTCTTTTACTTGGCCTGTCGACTCGTCATCAAAGTGAGTCACGCCGAATAAACACAAGGAAAATGTTTTCAATACTGAGAGAGGCTTAACTGGGACATATCATTCATTTGTGTGACAATTGAAAACAGATTCCCGGTTTCTTAACATGTCGGTTATGTGCTTCTTGCCCTAACCCTACACAGCCTATTTCTTTTGCCAAGTTGCCGAAACAGCATTTTGCTTTGTGTTGGCAGCCAAAATGTGAGCTTCACATGCACCAATTATGGTGCAGTAATGCCCTGACATGTGGGCAAGGAGAGCCACAGTCATGATGCACTTTCAGACGTTGATTACACATGACAGTCAACAACTCAAATACAAAACGAGAACACTCTCGCTCTGAACTCATTCACTGCCATTGACAGCTATAGACGTCAAAAATTCATTTGAACAATTTCTATTAGCTTAACATTTGTTTTAAATTTTTGTTAACAAGAGTATGAAAACCTAGGAAAAATCTTTTGGGTACATTTTGAACAGATATAAAATTTGTGATTAATCGTGAGTTAACTAGTGAAGTCATGCGATTAATTAAAATTACAAATTTTAATTGCCTGATGCTCCTAATTTTTAATAATCTTTTCTTAAAGAGATATATATATATTTTATATTTATTTATGTTTTTTTTGTGTGTGTGAAAAGATTATTAAAAATTAGGGCCATCAGGTGATTACATTTTTTTTTTTAAATCGTAATTAATCGCATGACTTCACTAGTTAAGTCACGATTAATCACAAATTGTATATCTGTTCTAATACAATAAAAACAAATCTAGGTTTTCATACTCTTGTTAACAAAAATTGGGAAAAAAATGTTCAAATGAATTTTTGATGTCTATAGCCGACAATGGCAGTGAATGAGTTAATGTCACTTAATAGGGCATACAAAGGCACAAATGCAACACACAAATACTACAGTACATAGAGTAAAAACTTCATCAAGCAAGTTCATTTACATTTTCTATTTCTTATAAAAATGAAGTGTTTCCCCTTTCATGAAAACAAACAAACGCTCAAACCAGATTGTGTACATCCAGACTAAGTGTAAAATAATAGTGCGAGTATTTGAAGGATGCATGGTTTTCACGAGTCAGGCAATAAAACGATTCAGCATAAATGACCTGGTGGGTAATAAAAAAAAAAGAAGTAAAAATGTGGGTGTTGTGGTTGTAGTGGTGGTGGCGGCGTGGGGTGTGCACAGAATATGGAGATAGATGGATTTTATTGGACATGTATTCATTCATTCTCTGGACAAATGTATGTAACAATCCAATGTGAAAAATTCATTGAATACACACAAAAATCGCAGAATTTAAGATTTTTTTTCTCAGAGTTCACTAAGAGGTATACATCTTCCAGTTGTATATATTTTTACTTTAAGTAATTTTTTGCTGAATTCATGTCACTATAATTTTAAAAAATTGTTTCTGACCTCTGTTACATCTTGTCATTGCCATATATGACGATGCATTTCCAAATTGTATTTTACGTGCAGGCGCTACTGACTCACGTTCCTGACATCATCAGAACAATCATCAACTGGACCATCGATTACCTCCGCGAAAATGTTCTCAACTGGATCCGGGAACAAGGAGGCTGGGTAAGGACGTCCGAAATCACCACACATGTCCCAGCGCTGCGTTCTCAGCATTCAAACATGCTCATGTGTTTATTTTCTTCAGGAGGGCATTCGCTCCTATTTTGGTACTCCGACGTGGCAAATGGTGGCCGTGTTCATGGCGGGGGTCATCGCCACCATCCTCGTGGCTCGTAAGATGTGACGAGCGCGCCCGTAGGGAAACAAGGAGGCCGAGGAGAACAAAGAACTTGCATGAGGACTTGAACTTTTTGTAAGGACCGTGGTGCTGTTGTTGCCCCCACCCTCCACCCCGTGTCATGTGAGGCGTATTTACTAAAGGCGGTTTGGGTGGAGTGGGGCCACACATGCACACACACACACACACACACACTGAGCGAGGGAATGCATTTTAAGTAATTTATTTTTTACCTCTTTGGTATAAAAAGAAAAAAAAATCACTGTATTTTTGTTTTCTGCTGTCATTTGGAGGATTTGTTTTTACCTCCTTTATTTCATTCAGAAAGAATGCATCTTCCTCCTATTTGTCAATGTGCAATCAACCTGTTCTATTATTGGCTTCTTCCTTTACAAAAACAACAATCCTTATTTGTCGGTAAGATTTATAAAAAAAAAAAAGGCTGCCGTTTCTGTCCTGTTTTTGTTTTGACTCCTGTTTCTATAGCAATATGTGGACAATTCAGATGGTTAATTGAGCTGTTCCGTTGTCTTCTAAAATGGAGTCTGCTTATGTAACGTTGAGTCACACTCTGGACCAGCATTTGTAGTAAAGCGCGCTAGTGTGTGTGATCACAAAAACACACAGAAAGGTTGTGTGTACCTCACCTAGTTCAAAAGTACAGTACTGTATTAGTTCTACGGGAGTCATTCAAAATTCTGTTTTCTCGACACAGCAAAAACAAAAAACCTTGTTTGTTAGTGCCTTGTTCCTTTGTTTTTTTTTATACTGAAATATTCACATTTTCTACAACATTTCTAGTTCGTTAAGCCCTGGAAGAAAAAAATAATCACTTTGGAGTGAATTTGTATGTTGTAATATGGATATTAAACATTTAACACGTGACTGTTTTTCTTTGCCGCACTATTCAACTTCCTTAAGATTATCCATCATTCATTACCACCCATTGACAGTTTAGTGCAAATGAAACTAGAACACAACAGTGAATCTGAGAACTGTGTGGCGTGTTGATCCATAAAATCACATATACAAAAAAGGCCACCACTTAGTAACTCAGATTTATTGCGTCGTAATAAATTACCTGGACTTTTTTTTAATGGCAAGTTTTAAAATCCACAAATTGAACTTTTGCTCCTGGTACAAATACGTGACACCTATCTTAAGATACGAGTCACCCGACTTTTTTGAGATATGATTTTTTTCTGCTTTGACTGGCAAACAAAAACCTAAAGTATTGTATGGTGGCAGTAAAGTCAATTCATAATAAGCAGGAGTTTGGCAAATAAGGAATTAAAAAAAACAACTTTATAATACTTCCCAGATTTAGTGTCCAAATATAAAACGACCAATTGCAGAATTGTCCTGAGTCACAGTATTAAAAGTATATTCTTCATTTTTATGTATGCATCTATTCTTCTGTCTAATTATTGACATCCTATTTAAACCTGAGATGACTTTTTTTTTTTTTTAATAAAGACAAAATTATTATGTTTTCCCTTATCAAAAAAAACACAAACTGACACCATTGACATGGTCATAAATGTGGAATTTATTGCAATTTTTAACTTTTTCCACTTTTACAGGGTAGACAAAGTACCAAATAAATGAAATTCAACTTCTTTTGTTAAGGTAAAGTACATGTTAATCATAAAAAAACAAATCAAACCACAAATCCACAGACCTTCAATGTAGTTTGATGGCTGTGAAGGACTTGGAATGACCTGAAAATGACATCAAATCATGTCAAAAGGACTTCATTTATGTTCAACTCATCTAGTTTCTAGTGCTCCGTCTCTGATCCTCCACTTCCAAGTGGCGCTGAAGTCAGGAGCCAGGACGCAGCAAAGCTTCAGGCCCGACTCCTGCACCTCCTCATCGTGAGCCACCGTGCAACCCAGCTGGGTTTCCAATGTGAAAACTCTCTCAGAGATCTATAACGGGAGGAAATGTGCATTTAGAATTTGTGTAATGGTGAGTAGTAGTAGAAAATAACAGCATTTTTATTTCTTGCAGGAAATTGCAATGTACCAACCCAATTCCCAAAAAGTTGGGACACTATACAAATTGTGAATAAAAACTGAATGCAATTTATGTGGAAGTGCCAAATTTCAATATTTAGTTCAAAATAGAACATAGATGACAGGTGAAAAGTTTAAACTGAGAAAATTTATCATTTTAATTGAAACATGTTTATTGTAAATTTCATGGTGCCAACAAATCAAAAAAAAAAAGTTGGGACAGGCAGCAATAAGAGGCTGGAAAAGTCAATTGCACCTATTAAAAAAAACAGCTGGAAGACAAGTTAGCACTAATGAGGTCCATTGGCAACTTGATTGGAGTATAAAAAGAGCTTCTCGGAGTGGCAGTGTCTTTCAGAAGCCAAGATGGGTAAAGAATCACCAATTCCTCCAATGTTGCGCAGAAAGATAGTGGAGAAATATCAGAAATGTGTTTACCACGGAAAAATTGCTAAAAGGTTGAAGTCATCATCCAAAGATTCATAGAATCTGGAACAATCTCTGTGTGTAAGGGCCAAGGCCGAAATATCATACTGGTTGCCCTTAAACGTGACTGCACCGCAAACAGAAATGTGCACTGTAAGGGAAATCACAGGAAGGGCTCCGCAATACTTCCAGAAAACATTGTGGGTGAACACAAGCCGCCGTTGCCAGATGAAACGCCACAGTACAAAGAAGAAGCAGACCAAGAAGCGCAGGCGTTTCTCTGGGCCAAAATGGAGTGTGGCAAAGTGGAAACCTGTTTGTGGTCAGATGAATCACGATTGGAAGTTCTTTGTGGAAAACTTGGGCGGACAAGCTAAGTTGTTATCAGCACTCCGTTTATAAGCCTGCATCTGTGATGGTATAGGCTTGCATGAGTGCGTGTGGCATGGGCAGCCTCCACATCTGGAAAGGCATCGTCAATGCAGAAAGGTAAATTGCGATTGGAGAACAAAATATGCTCCCATCAAGGCATCATCACTTTCAGAGAAGATCTTGCATTTCTCAACACGATAATGCCAGACCACATGCAGCATCATGGCTGCGGAGGAAAAGGATCCGGCTATTAAAAATGGCCAGCCTGCAGTCCACTTCTTTCACTTCGAGAGCACATTTGGCAGACTATTGTAAGAAGAAGAGGGGATGCCTCACAGTAGTGAAAATGACCTTGTCCCAACTTTTTTTAGATTTGTTGACACCATGGAATTTAAAATCAACATAGTTTACCCTTAAAATGATACATTTTCTCAGTTTAACCTTTTGACCTGTTCTCCATGTTCTATTCTGAATAAAATATGAATATTTGGCACTTCTACAAAATTAAATTCAGTTTTTATTCACAATTTGTATAATGTCCCAACTTTTTGGGAATTGGGTTTGTAGATCATCAGTATATTTTCCAATACAACTTTATTTTTAATAAAGTCCAACTTTGGAACATAACTGTATTTATCACCATTCACCACTAGTTAGCAGACATACAGTTGTGCTCATAAATATATACACCCTAGGAGCAACAACTGTACATGTACAAAAGCTAAACATTGCATAATGACATAAAATTGCTATGAATCGAAAATTTACATGCACATCTCTCGTCATGTCCACTTCAACCTCTGAATATATCGAAACAATTGTCAGAGCATTTTGGATTTTATGGGCATTAAATATTTTTCTCACCATACAGTTGTGCTCATAAGTTTACATACCCCAAAGGTATCTAAAACGATTAGCATACCCCCCCCAAGGATATGCAAACTTATGAGCAAAATTGTAAATCTCTGTACCATACTGAAAAATCAGAAGGGAGTACAGCTAAACGTTTCATATATAGCTTTATATTCAAAAACGATGATGAGGGGCAGGGGAGTCTCACCTGATCGCTGATGCCGGTGGCGATGTGGCCCACCTTCACCCGCCGCGTCTCTCGTATTTGGATGGTTGTACCGTTGAAGTCTCTGATGCAGACGTCCACTCCTGAGCCCCGGACAATGAAAACATATGAGAGCGTGAGCCAGAAAAAGAGCGGGACAGCGAGAAAGGACGTGAGAGTAGTGCAAGTGCGAGAGAGATAGAGAAAAAGAGAGAGAGAGAGAGTATGGCAGAGCTAGAATGAGAGAGAATGTGAGAGAGAAAGGGGGAAATACAGTATGTACAGACAGACAGGCAGACAGACAGACAGGCATATGTGCTTGGGTGTTCCACCTTGGAAGCAGCACGGCTGAGGCGGCGAGTGGCCCAGCAGGTCCAGACTGACGCTCTGCTGCCCGTCTAGCTGGCCGCTGTCGGAGCAGACTCCAGAGCTGCAGTCGTCGGCGGGGCTCAGTGACCAGCGGCCCGAGTCCTGAACGACGCAAGAGTAACCTTTAAAACACTTAAAGCTACTGGACGCGGACAATTGAATTTCAAATCGCCACTGCCACCTGTGGCCAAAAAAGGAACTGCATTTTCCCTTCACACCATCGTCACCCTCTTAAAACTATAAAGTCCATTTTTTTTGCCTAAATTATCTCATTATGCAAACGGTTCATTTATTTGTGTTTTCTATAAAAAAAACAACATAGGCGATTATTTTAACTCACTGCCATTGATGGTTACATACGTCAAATATTCATTTTAACTATTTCTATTAGTTTACCATTTTTTCCCCATTTTTGTTAACAAGAGTATGAAAACCTAGAATTTTTTATTGTACATTTCGAACAGATATAAAAATTTTGATGAATCGTGAGTTAAATCGTGAAGTCATGCAATTAATTACGATTAAAAATGTTAATTGCCTGACGCTCCTAATTTTTAATAATCTTTTCTTTTCTTTAATCGTGTCAGGCGATTAAAATTTGTAATTGTAATTAATCGCATGACTTCAATAGTTAACTCACAATTAATCATACATTTTATATCTGTTCTAAATGTAAAATAAAAAAATCTAGGTTTTCCTACTCTTGTTAACAAAAGTGGAAACAATGTTAAACTAATGGAAATAGTTCAAATGAATTTTTGACGTCAATAGCCGTCAATGGCATTGAATGAGTTAAGAAGGTGTCGATATGTCACATCCGCAGACAAAGGGCGGGAAATTCGAACCCAAATTCTGTCTGTAAACTATTGTCCAGAGGCTTGCAGCAGCACCCATTAGGAACAGCTAGGTGTTAAGTCATAAATGGTCAAATAAAAAGGCTATTGTAAAGATATTTTGGCCATCTAACTTTTTTTTTTAAAGATTGTTATCAACTCTATAATGCTCAGCCTGGCAAGAAAAGCATGGTGGCCACCAAGGCCTACAAAGCACTGGGGGAAATCTTGGTGGTTCTCAAATATTCTACACATTTTTAATGATGTATGTAGTCATTTTGCACAGATGTAATTAACAATTTCATTTTTTAAATTCAATTACGGAAATAAATAAACATTTTGAGCATATTGTCATTCTTTGAGATGCGTACGAGTTTTGAATGACCTTTTTGTCCCATGGGTCCCTGTTGGAGTAGGCGTCACTGCTGAGACAAGACAAGAGCTGCTCCTGCATCTCAGCAGAGTGAAGCTGGGAAAGACTGCTGAGATAGAAATCTGCTCCCCCCCACCAAAAGACAGAGAACACGCTGAAAAGTACAGCACAGACGAACGAGCAGGGACAGTGGACGGGAAGCTGACCTCTCTCCAGTTTCCGCAGCTCAAGTTCGGGAACAGAATCAGTGATCCTGTTTTTCGACTGCTTTAAATCGAAATGGGTTCCTCGTTCACACTCGTCGGCTTCATCCTCGTCGCCGTTGTCCAGCTGAACGATCGCACTCCTGTCCGTTTCCTGCTCCTCGTGGTCTTCACACTGGACTGGCTGGGAGTCCGGAGGTTTGTTGGCAAAATAGAGTGGTTCCGTGTAGGATCTGCTCCATGGGTTTCTGAGTCCGCCAACTGCGTGCAAAGGGGAATGTAAGGACAAGTTTAGGCCTGTCACCCTCTAATCATTTTGGACTTGACTATTGACAAATTAATTCATTCCAATCTGACTTTTTTTTTTTTTAAATACAATAAAATGAACCTTTCTAATGACTGCAAATGTGAAATATGCCGACGAAGCTTTGGGCCAAAAAGTTTGCGTTGAGTTATTTTGGTGGTCGATATATTCGACTAGGTCCACTTTTCGGTTTTTTTGTGTGTGAAACAATGACCACCACCCCCCAAACAAACATCGATATATTTTTTTGACTGTTCCGATTTAGAAGGAAGAAAAATAGCAAGAAAACCCGTAAAATAGCAAGGTAAACCTGCGATACATAAACTTATGGTCACAAATGAAAATCCACAAAACGAGGCCGTGAAAGGTGAACCACGATATAACGAGATACAGCGAGGAAACACTGTATAAAAAGTTAAAGCTAAGATAAAAATAATTCTTCTTAGAAAGTCACAGTGTCCTATGGTAATCATTTAAAAACAGACCCCAGTTATTATTATTATTATTATTATTTTTAAAAGGACAATGCTGCAGCACCCGTGTGTCTCTTTTCTCCGTCCCCATTCGTCCCTTCCTCCTCCTCAATGAACGTGCAGTTGCGGGAGAAGGAGAAAATAAGTGAATTGTAGGCAATTAACTTCAAAGAGGCCGCTGGTTATGCAACTCTGCAAGCAGCCCATCATGCTGCATGCTGTTTTGAAAAAAGAAAAGAGCAGCTCATTACCAGTGACAGACAGTATCAGTAACTATTGAAAGCATGACTTTTTAAAACAACAGTCAATTGTCAAACCGCTTATCGTCCCATGTATGCCAGTGTGTAAAGTCTGTCTAAATTTTTTTGATAGAAGAACCTGGAAGTATAATTTTTGTGATGCTAGGATAACCCATTTTAACTCATTCACTCTCATCCGTTTTCACTGAAGCAACCCCCTTCGCTCCCGGCTGTTTTACTGGATTTTGACATATTTTGCAAAGCCCACAGAATATTGTGTTCTATTGCTATAAAAACATCTTACCTAAAGAAAGATTAGAGTCTCTTCATTAGGGGAAAAAAGTATATTTCTATCTGTTTGCGTTTTGCAGCAGTTAGCATAAGAATATAGCTAGTCTGTTTAAAACACTTGCATAAAAAAAAGCTTTTTTGTAACATGGCACGGGTTGATCTCTTATACTCTGCTGCCACTTGCTGCCCATTTTTGTAATAACTACCATTGCCTTCTGTATGCTCTAGCACAGGGGTGCTCAAGTTCGGTCCTCGAGAGCCCCTATTCAGCCTGTTTTCCATGTTTCTCTCCACTAACACACCTGATTCATGATCGGGATCGTTATCAGGCTTCTGCAAAGCTTGCTGATTAGCTGATCATTAGATTCAGCTGTGCTGCAGGAGGGAAACATGGAAAACAGGCTGGATAGGGGCTCTCGGGGACCGCACATGAGCACCCTTGCTCTAGCATAAAAAACATAAAAAATGTATAAATACGTCTTTGGTACCAAGTAAAATAGAACATATTTATATGTTTTTGGGAGAAAATGAGTTAAGAATCCAAACGTTCATAAGAAATGCTTGGATGTAGTATACTCTCACAACGTATAGCGGATACCATGAATACTCCAGAGTACGAGTATACCTTGTTTGAGTGCTCTGGCCGCACGTTCCTTCATGTCACTGGCCGACGCTCTCTTGTTGGGATCCTTCTGCAGACCCGCCTTGATCAACTCCACCGTGAGGGGGCTGCAGTCGGGCGGGATCTCTTGGAGCGGCGGTGGCTCGTTGGCAATCTGTAAAGAACATGGCGTCGCTGAAGATTAACAGGCATGTGAGTGCTTGTATGGCATGGATGTACTGTCGTGTATTTAATGTACTACCTATCTGTACTTGAGTATTTGTTTTCCTGATGACTTAGATATCTGTAAGTACTGTACTACTAATTTCTTTATCAAAATAGGCTCTTCATTGCTCGTTACACTTGAGATTTTTTGACTAATTGATTGAAATCTCATCGACTCGTATGGCAAAAAAAAAAAACAGGGACAAAGCGAGATGGAGATGAACCAGGAAGCATCAACAACAATGACGCAACAGATTCGGAAATGAACGATATTCTCCATCTATTTCCTTAGCTCAGAAAATTATTTGAATTTGTCGTCGTCAAGAATGATTCACGACAAACACGTTGTGTCCTGTTTTGTTGGAAGAGGGTTTCAGAAATCACGTTCACAGACTGAGAACAGCTGTATGCAATTATGGATAGAGCTTTAACTTGTTTTTCAACATTTCTGTTTTCTTTTTTTGGCCATGGCTAAAACGGCCATTGTCACCCTACCCACACTATATAAGAACTTGAGGGCATTTGTTCACATCAGTGGTTATCCGGCACAATTGCAAGTGACTCGGTTATACAGTGCTATGAAAAGGTATTGGCTTCCTTCTCAAATTCTTTTTTTTTTTGTATAGTTCCTCCTCTATGATGATCACAAAAAGAACATATCAGACAAAGATAACCTAATTACACACAAGATGTATTTCTGAAATGTTGATTTTTTATTTGTTTAGCACAAAATAAATCTATGGCATCTAGTCAAGTGTATTCTTGTTTATTGAAACATTTCTGGGGTATTTTTTTTTCTTTTTGGGGTTTGTTAATTTTCTTCCATCCAATTACAATGGGAGCCAATTATACATAGATTTTCCCTATTCGTGTGCCGGCCCAGTCCCTGTCCCCCACCAATAGCTGCACTCCACTATATTTGATTGAAACTTGAGTGGGTTTCATTTGATTCAACAGCGCTAACGGCATTTGACAGTGGTGTGAACAGCCCAATATTAAAAACATTTTAAGCCTAATTTTATATACTACTGTTAGATTGGGCCTCTTAATGATTAGATAGGTGACTTGAGCTAGGCCACTGTGTCGCTGTCACCTGTCCTGGCTTGGCATCCTCCTGTCTAACTACACTCTGGCGCACTTATCTAGTTGAAACCAGTTAAGACCATCAGATCACACATTTTCTCAGAAAAGGCTCCACAGCTGTGCACGTCATCTTTCTGGCATCCAGTAAATAGTTCGACTGAGAATATGCAGTCTCCTGGTTGTTATTAGTGTAGCGAGCATTCAAGATAAAAGAAGTGGTGAAAGTTCCTATCTGAACTTTACACTATGATTTTTATTAATCATTCAAAATTGGCAGGGTTGTTCTGTGGTGTCAGAAATGAGTCGAATCAGTACTTCTAATCATACCGGGGTTTTTACTTAAATACAGACTGTGACCATTTTTGCCACCTGTGTCATACAGTACCTTTAGGAAGAGTCTACAGGTGTAATATCTGGTCCAAGGCTGACACCCGTTGAGCATGTGCAGTAACATGCAGCAGCTGCTCCACACATCTGCTCTGGCTCCGCGGGGTTCGCCCTTCACCATTTCAGGGGCCATGTGCGTCTCAGTACCCTTCAGGTCTGCTTTCAACAAGATGGCCAACAGTGAGAAAGGCGACGTCACGTATTGTCATGATTTTTGGCTGTCCGCCTCAGGACTGTCCTACCTCGGGACACACTGAGACTTTGCCCGCCAGTGTCCAATCTCTCGGCATGGCCGAAGTCACACAGGAAGGAGTCTCTGCCGTCCTCCGACAACAACACATTGTCAGCTGAGGGACAAAAGAAAAAGGAAATTATGGAGCTTGGGTGCCTTCCATGGCTTTATGCATACTTGAAGGGCTGTTTAATTGGAAACAGAGCAGCTACACACGGCCAGAAGGACAAGAGAGGGAAATGAAAAAAGGGAGTGATGCAGTAGAGAAACTACAAGAAAGAGCAGTTTTGGTGGCATTTACTTTCAGTGTATTCACCTTTCCCTTACCTTCTTTCTGCACACCTCCATCCCCCTCTTTTCTCTCAATGACTTCCTGTTCTACATATCTCTCCCTCCCCCCTCCCCCCTCCCCCCTTCCCTCTCTCTGTCTCTCTCTCTCTCTCTCTCGCTCTTTTACCGCCACACATGCAGCGGCTGAGTCATGATGGGAAATTCCAAAAACCCGCTGCCCCCGTCCTCATGCTAGGTCACAGGTGCTGTAAATCCATGTGAGACGATAGAGAGCTAGATTAGATTAATATCGATAAGAGATAAATATCCATCCATCCATTTTCTTAATCGCTTGTCCTCACAAGGGTCGCGGGGGGCGCTGGAGCCTATCCCAGCTGGCTTCGGGCAGTAGACGGGGGACATCCTGAACTGGTTGCCAGCCAATCGCAGGGCACATAGAGACGAACAACCATCCACACTCACAAACACACCTATGGACAATTTGGAGTGTTCAATTAACCTGCCACGCATGTCTTTGGAATGTGGGAGGAAACCGGAGCACCCGGAGAAAACCCAGGCAAGCACGGGGAGAACATGCAAACTCCACCCAGGAAGGCCGAAGCCCGGACTCGATCAAACGTCCTCAGCACTGGGAGGCGGATGTGCTAACCAGTCAGCCACTGTGTTGCCTAAGATGTTGTATGTATGGATAGATAGATGGATAGATGGATAGATGGATGGATAGATGGATAGATGGATAGATGGATAGATGGATAGATAGATTCACCACAACATAAAGGCTTCAGCCTTGAAGAGTCTGCCTCAGGACCTGATTTTGTATGTATGTATATATATATATATATATATATATAAATATATATATATATATATATATATATATACTGTACATATAAAATCAAAATATAACAAGATTTTACACAGTGCGGTATTACTTAAATTGCCTCAGATTTGTACTTTTAATCAGACCTGCACCAACATTTTAGGCCCATGCCCCAGATGTTTGTTAAATTAAATTTCTTGAAAAACATTGCCACAGATACCTTTAACATCAAGATGCACCACTTTCTTCTTGGCGAGGTACTCAAGCGCTGTCACGACTTGCAACAGGTAGTAGAGGCTCAGGTCCTCCGGCAGCCGCCCGCGCTGCATTATCAGTTGGCCCAGTGAGCCTGCATGGACATGATGTCTTAATATTTGTTACTATATAATCACAGGATTATTGTGGGCAGGGTTGAAGAAGCGCTTGCCAGATTTGTAGTCCATGAGAAAGAAAATGTAAGGCCCGTCTCGGACAACTCCGAAGAGCTCCAGGATGCGAGGAGATCGGAGGGCACTCCACGTGCTCGCCTCCTCGCTGTTGAACCTCTTCAGAGCGATCTGGAAGCAGGTAAGCATTAAACAAAAATCCAAACTGGCCTCTGAATTGCTGATTCTTCCATGTTACCTTTTTGACAGCAAACTCAAAGCCTGTGTTGACATCTCGAGCGCCATGGACTTCACCATAGGAGCCTTCCTTAATAAACTCCGACAGGACAAATTCCCTTCCTTCCTTATATTCCGAATCGACAGGCTGGATGTTCTGATGGAGGAAAGGCAAATTAGTGCTACTTGTAATTAAATAGGCCATATTATAATATTTTCTGTATCTGTGAGCGAGCCCTTCTGCAAGTGTTGTGTCAATGGATCACAACACTGGCGTGCACAGGTAGACCCCTAGTGGGGTACTCACACTCTTGCCCCTCTGCCCTCACTCAAAAGAAGTGCCCTTTAGAAAGTTAGTTGTTCTTTTTTTTTTTAAATAAACACTTTACTGAGGACAGGTCAATGTTGACACAATCTTTTAGAAAAGCTGCATGATTAATCGTGTGTGGAAAAAAAAAACACGCGGCCCCTGTGCGCGCGCACCCGACCTATCTCGCTTGCTCGCATCCTTTGTCACGTGAATGCTTATTACCCACGGTCGCGGTGTGGGACAGACACACACACACTTCTTCTTCCCCTGCTGCTCCACCCCAGCTAGCTAACTGTGTTGTGAATCCAGTGAAATTGTATTGTTTGTTTGCCATCTATTCCCTACCTATAATCATTTTGTTGTGAAGTAACATGCCTCATACAGCACAAATAATCTGAGCATAAATTAGCCGATATTAGCCACCTAGTGCTAATTCAATAATAGACAACGTGATAACCACCACATTGTAAGACTAATGGCAGTGAAAGGAAGCTCTCTGTGATCTGTGCATTAAAAAGCATTGGACTTTGGATCATTTTAATTTTATTTGTGGGGATTATTTTGATTTCAAAATGTAATGAACTGTTGTTTGTGTCTGGTTTGTAATATGCTAGTAGTCACAGGCAAAAACAATCCAATACGTCATCGGTGATCAAAGCATTTGCATTGAGTTGCATTGTGGAAAAATCTGAAATGCCCGGATGTTTGGAATTGTCAATTGCTTGTGAAAAATACCCTTTTGCCTTCTTGTAATGACAACAGTCAGTCTTATTCCTTCTCATGCCAATGGTCTGTTTGGTTACAATTTTTCCGTTCATTTAGTAATTGTATCATAATGCCTAGAAAGGAGAGGCTGAAAAGGGGAAAAGAAAAGGAGCTACAGCAAGCGGTCAAGGGAAGCATTTCTCTGCTCTCTTGAATGAAATCAAAGATGCATGAAGATGAAAGGTCAGATTCAGAGTCAAGGCCAGAGAGAGTCATGTTAACTAGAGTTTAGCACTTTTTTTTAATATCCCATTTATATTGTTGATTTGCTCATTAAGGTTAATTGTATTGAAAAATATATATATTTTTAAGTAGTTTGTACTAAATCAGTAGGCATAAAGCTATTATTAGCTATTACATTTATTTAAAAACTTCTATTGACATTTCCGAACATCCGGGCATTTCTGATATGTCCCCAATGCAACACAATGCAAATGCTTCCTTTATACGGTGAAAAAAAACGGCAGATTGTAATGCTTTTTCCTGTGACTATCATACAAGCGACATCTCATCACATTTTGAAATCAAAATAATCCTCACAAATCAAATTACAACAATCCAAAATCCAACGCTTTTCAATGAGCAGATAGATTTCGTTCACCAAATTGACGGCCATCTTGACTCGTGATGTCATCTCGGAATTGTCAGTAAGGTATAATATTCCTTGTACACTAAAGCGCCCTTTTTTCCCCCTCGGAGCACTTGGCCCCCAAAATCTCTGTGCATGCCACTGCATTACAAACATGTTTTTACTGTTTTATGGGCACTTGCTTTCTTTACACATTTTGGGCTCTGCTATTGCATAGAGAAGGCACTCAAGGTACAAGGCTCAAGCAGTGCCCATGGAAAACATGTCTATCACTTCAACATGCTACCTTGAAACCAATTATTGTACAGTATTACTATACTATTTCGAAAATACATAGGATGCATCACATAGCATCTTGCGCTTCAGAATTTTTTTTTCAAAAAGTGAGCTCTTCAGCCAATAGGTTTCATAGAAAAAAAGAAAAGTAAATATGTTTAATACCGCATATTAGCGGTTTGGAATTTTCTGAAAAATTCACCTTTTCATCTTTTTTTTTTTTACTCGGCCAAAGCCAAAGCGAATATTTGAGTGTTTACTGTATATACTGTATGGACAGTATGCCACAGACATGTTAAGACATCTGGGAACTGTTTCAAATGAATAAATAAACAAATGCACAATGTGTCAAAAAATAAATAAATATATATATATATATATAAAAACAAAATAACTCACTTTGTTATAAAAAATTATGCCCTCGTTGTCGACGGACGGCCACTTGTCTTCTTCCTCCTCCCACGCGCTGCGCTCCACCTCTTTACAGAATGGCCCCGCATAGCACGGATCGCCCTGGCTTACGCTGCCTCGCAGGCCAACGAGGGCCAGCGAGCAGTCGCCGGCACTACTGAGCGAGTCGCTGTCTGGCCCGTAGGAGCAGAGGCTACGCAGGGTGCCCGCCGGGAATGGCTTGGCCCAGGCCAGCGGGGAGCAGCTGGAGCCTGTGTTGTAGAGTTTGCTGCGATAGAGGGGGGACGCTACATCCTCCTCATCGGAGCTCTCCACGCTGCTGCAGCACGAGGAACTTAGGGGGCTCCTTTCTCCTTGCAGCAAATCACCCTACAAGAGCGAAAAGCATGATGATTTCAGATTATCATAATCAAATATGTCATGTTTTACTGATTATTTAATATTTAGCATCATTATACTACACAACTGCATTGAAGGCTATGGCAGTGTACCCTCCTCATGAATGCTGCGCTCACACTCAGCGCGAGCTGAGCGATTCTGGCGGCGTTTGCACGGTTGTATGCCGGATGGTGTGGATGAAGTGTTTGAAGTGGAAGTTTAGCTCCTTCACTCATTTTGCCGTAGTTTGCTGATGTGAACAGTTCATGGCGTCGTGTCACAGACAGCCAATCGTTGAGAATGTACTTACTACATCACATGCAGCAGCGGCACAAGCACAGACACACATATATATAGGGAGGTGCAAAAGTAGGTATACAGTAGTAACACATGTTATGAGATGAATGTATTTCTTTCTTCTTTTTTGTTCTAAACAGTAATTATTGCATGTGTTATCCCTTTTCTATAACTGTATATACTTACTTTTGCATCCACACCCGTGGTGACCAAGTGTCACTTCACACCGCTGCCCTTGTTCCTCACCGCCATTCTGAGGTCCACCTGCCGCTGGTGTGAATCTATTAAGGCTCACGGCAATCAGACTAGCCAAAGCTAGCGACATGAGGCTAAACCCGATTATTGTCCATTTATCCAGGCAAGCGTGCAACTGTTAAAAAATTTTTTTGCGTCATCACAATATGCTGTTTCTGGCTGGTTCATTCTTTTAAGGTTAAAGTACCACTCATTCTGATCTTACCCCCCTAATGCCAACCCTTAATTTTTTTTCCGGTGGCTGTGATTTGAACTGGCCCAGTCGGGGCCCTGTCCTGAAGAAAGGTAGTGGCCCAACACTGGCGTAGTGGCCATGGCTATAGGGCCACCGTTAATGTTGACTCCTGCTCGCCCTGGATTGATTAACCCATTAAGGCCGGGAGCGCATTACCGCGTTCCTACCACTAGAGCCGGGAGCGCTCTGGCACTTATAGGTTTTAGAGGCATGTTTAGGCGCTTTAGGCCTTAATTGATTAATTAATTCAGTGATTAAAAAGTTCAGCCAAAGATTGCACTTACGAGGATGTACTCCAGGGAACTCCCGCTCTCCTGCTCAGGGACTCCAGAGGGCACTGCGGTATCTGTGTGGTATCTGCTTTGTTGCTCCTCCTCCTCTTTCTTCTTCTTCTCCCACAAGACTTTTTTCCGGCCTTTGCGCTTCACTCTTTTTCGAGGCTTCTTCCTCGGGCCGCATGGGGCCGGCGCTTGGACGGAGGCTGTGGTCGGACACGCCACGTTGTTGTGCTCTGGCTGCAGACTGAAGCGAAATTATGGATTCAAACAATGTCGCCTCTGCCATGGTATGACTTTCAGCGTGTAAATGATACCTGACGATAAAACAGCCAGAGGAGGGAAGATAGGAACGTTCAAAGCAGGATGGACTAAATTCCTGGGAGTCCTGGGTTTCACCTAGAGGAGAGTGCCAGGTTAGATGATGATACTTTATCATTCTTGGCTATAACGGAATCTTCCTATTTACATTCAGCCTGTGCAATGAAGGGTGAGCTCTTCAGCGGTGTTTCTCCGACTCGCTCAGCAGTGCCCTGAGTCAACACTTTGTTCAACAGCGGGCTCAAACATGCAATGTAGTCCACTTTGCTGCTCTTCCACTGCTCTTCGTCCTCCTCCTCTTCCCCTTGCTGTTGCTGTCGTTTGCGGTGCTGCTGTGTCCCTTTGTCCGCAGCTGTGCATTTGGGGTACGAGGCCTTCAGGTCGGCCAGCGGCGACCCGGAGAACGGAGCGGTGGAGTTGAATATCCGCTGCCTCACTGCCATGTTGCCTGCTGCGTGATTTGGGGAAAAGAAACACAATGTGTTTTCTATATGGTATGAGAGTTTTGAGTTTTATGGCAATCGGACAAAATCTCTAGAAAAAGTTGGCCTTTAAAAGACCCCTTGAAAGGCTGAAAATGGTACATGTCCTTTCTGTTTTCCGACAAGGGTCCTTGAAACTTTTTGTGGGCCTACTCATGACAGACAAGCCGACTAAATTTCATGTTGCTAACTGCCTGCTAAGCAAAATTGGCTACGGGTCAGAATTTATAAACGTATCTTACCAGAGTTTCATGGATTATTGCCGCCATTCTCCACCTACACAAAATGACATTCACTCGAATGTTTTGCAATTTGGCATCACCCATCTGTCTACTAAACTACCGTATTTTAAAACTGGGAGCAATCAGTCAAGTTAGTCGATGAAACTGTGGAAATGACCAAAATCATACAAAAATGGCTGCTTCAAACTATGGCTGAACAATTTTGAAAAATAATCTAATCGTAATTTTTTTTCTCCCAATATTGCTATTGTGTTTTAATCTGCAATTAAACTTTTTCCGCATGTCCCCATTTATTTTTTTATTTTACAAACAAGCAATAAATTAATCTGTATTATACAATAAACTATTTTAGATTTATTAATGTTTTGGTCCATGAACCATTAATTAATATGAAATACATATTATGTATCTACTGTACTTCAGTTTTTAATTAAATAATTTTAAAAATTGTACAGTGTCCTTGAGTGTCGAGAAAGGCGCCTATAAATATAATGCATTATTATTATTATTAATTAGAGTTGTTAAGAGACTAAACACTTTGACTTGCAGTCTTTTACATGTTCACTAGGACAACTTCACAATATTGTATCAAACAAGAGTGGTGTAAACATAAATCATTTAATCATAAATCAGATTACAACAATAATCCAAACAAATCTGTGCCTTTATCACGTCATGTGATGTTTCATGAAGTAACAATATACAGTATAAACATGTGGACTGCACTTCTTAAATCACTGAACAATATCTAGACACCATAACTATATAAATACATAAAACATACATAAAATCCTTCTGAACGACCAATATTAAGATGAAGTTTTTTTTTTCTTTCTACATTGCAGTGCCCATTTGAATTCAAATAATTGTTCCTCCTACTTCAAAACATCCAAAGCAAAATAAATTAGCATCATGGGTTGAATTTTCAAAAACACCTTGCTTGTCATTTCCTGATTAGAAAGACCACATTTGAAATGCACTCTCTCTTTTCTGCTCTTGGCAATGCAACAACAAACACCGAGCTTTAAGTTCACTTCCTCAACCATATAGTAATGTTGCTATTGTCTAACAACAGACATTACTGCATGTTAAATTTTCACTTTCATTCTCTGTCAGTGTTTCTCAACCACGGTCCTTGAGTACCCCTATCCAGCCTGTTTTCCTTGTCTTCCTCAGCCAACACAGCTGAGGATCATTATCAGGCTCCATGCAAAACTGGCTGATAAGCTGTGTTGGTTGAGAGAAACATGGAAAACAGGCTGGATTGGGGTAAGCGGTTGAGAACCACTGCTCTATGTATTCTTAAAGTAGCTCAAAATCCAATGAAAATGTGTTTGAATGTGTTGTTTTATTTCCCAGTCTACTTTGCTACTATCACCTGTCCTGAAAACTAAACCCAACACCACTGATGACATTTATAATGCGTGCTGACTTGACTCAGCTACAGTGGCATTTCCAGGACAGGAAGCAACGTGGGGGGTAAGGGGGCGGGGGTACAATGTCCAACTGCAGAAGAGCGTACAGAAACACAATAAATGACCATTTATTTAACATACTTTAGAGTACTCTCCTCCTAATGCATGTACTATTTAAGGTGACGGAAACTAAATGTTTTTTTAGCGGGTAGAGATGGCACAGGAAACCTAGTCGGCCAGGCATGCTGAGCACAGACGTGTCATCAAATAACTCAAGCACTTGGTTTCAGTTAAGGAAGTGCGTGATACTTTAGACAGTAACAATGAACTAGTATATCTTGTCTCGGCGTGTTACAATACGCTAACCATTAGTGCACACACTGTAAGAATGGAGGAAGCTTCTCTGGAGCCAGTTCTCACTCAAAATCACAACGGATATAATATCAGCATGCAGACACATATTTCAAGCAGTCGGTGGAGTGAGGTCATTACCTTCTGGCTCTGCAGAACAAAGCGATCCGAATGTCGTTTCCTTGTGAAGGCACACCCCGAACCAGCGTAATAAAGGAAGACAGGCAGAGTCTCAGAGCAAAAACAACCGCAAAACTATTTGAGAGATAGCGTCGCTGAGCTAACGTTTCCCTCTAAATGAGCGTAAATAGCAATAAGGGTGCAAGTGACTCCTGCCTGTCCTTTGTGCTCTAGTCTCGACACTCACTGTACTGCTGCTGCAGTCGGCTGCGCCTTTGGTGGGAGGAGTCGGGTGACATAGGGGAAATGCATTGACACGATCTATTTGGCTCTGGGCAGATCACACTCAACGGATGTTAAGTAAAAAAGAAAAAGAAAAAGAAAAAAAGAAAAGCGTGATGTCCGGCAGCGACAATAGCTAAATTGGTTCCACTTGGATCAATAATGGATCTTAAAGGAGACATTATGGATTTTGTTTGAAAGGAAAAGAAGAAGAAGTTCACAAGTTAAAACGTGTTGCAGGTATGTTAATAATAAGTTTGTTACATTGCCTCGTCAGTTGTCACCTGACCCCCCCCCCACCCAAAAAAAATTAACAATAAAAGCACACTTTTCCCCCTATTTTTCTTTCCATCCATTTTCCATAGCGTTTGTCCTCATTTGGGTCATGGGTCAACAGGAGTCTATCCCAGACGACGTTGGGTGAGATGCAAGGTACCCTCGACTAGGGCCCGACTGGTCAATCAGCCGGCAGATTTCGGTCGATAATAGCTCTTTTTAAAGCCTGATTTTAGATAAAGATTTTTTTTTTTGGGCCAAAATCGATTCCGATATTGAATGGCATTTTATTATAATTATCATAATAATTAAGTCTTATAATAATCAATAATAATAATAATAATAATAACAAGATCTCAAAATACAATTCTGATAATGGATTAATTGTCCAATTCGTGGGCAGTATTTTATTTTGAAATGGCTTGGTCAGAACCATCAAAAGGCCCAAAACGGGTCACAAAACCGCCTACGCAGGGCTGGACTGACCATCTGCCATACAGGGCAGATGCCCGGTGGGCCGGTGTCTTTTGGGGCAGATGTGGTGCTATTCAATTATTATTTTGCGATATTTTACCCAGAGAGACTGGCCCACGATTTAGAGGGAGCAGCCCATTAATCCATTTACAATATAGAGAGCAAATTGAACCAATAAACATCAGTGGTAGAGCTACGTGGGTAGCCAAGGGTGGTCAGGAATTGGGCTGGGCTGGCGGGCCTAAGTCAAAAGTCCAGCCCTGCGCCTTGGGGTTAATTTAAAAAATCTATAATTAACAAAATAACTCGCTTTTTGGTCGCTAAATGTTGACAACAATAAGATAGAACATAGACTGTTCTATATAATACTTTGTCCTCTAGTATTTGTTTCATTTTACAATTTCATCAGGGAGAAACATCGGCAATTGTTTTTACTTTTGGGGGGTTAGAATGTCATTAATTTTGTCTTATGTTGTAATGTCTTACTGTGTAAAAAAAGAAAAAAATCTGCTAATTTTTGCAGATTTTAAAAGAGCTAACATTGGCCGATTAAATCACTTGGGCCCTGGTTTCTGGTAGTAATCACTTTGTCAGACTAATCTAAATATGGAGAAATATACCATTTCTCAAAGAGAAAAGATCTAGAAAATGTAAACATCTCACATTTTAGAGGTGGCTACAGCAATGAAAGCACCTGCACTGAGCCTTCTATGAAATACAACATTTGACTTTAAACTACATTCACAATAATAAACACGTTAACTGAATCCTCTTCCTTTGAGTGTACTCGATTTTAATTCTGCATAGCGACAGTGGCTATCTTGAGCTAACTTGTGGCGCATACAGTGTACACCCACCCACACAGATTAATGAAATTCCAAAGCCTTTAGTAATAATAGTGAAAAGGGGCTCGACTTTCAGTCACACACACAGGATGCTTGGCAACTCTTGTAAATGGCCACTTGCCACTATATTCGAAAAATAATTAATGATAATAATTATACAACAACCTGCAATATTGACTCGTCTCGTGTGCACTGCTTGTTAGCAGCAGAAACAAGTTCTATATGGAGTCATTCAACAATGTTATTTTGGGGTCAAATATCACTGTAAAGTGCCTTTAGTGTTCTTATCTGAATCACTATTCACCATGAAAATATAGAATAGTGAAACTATAGGTCTTATTATGAGTGGCCAAACATTTCCACACAAACCAGTACATAGATAAGTCTCTTAAATTGTGTTCCCTGCATTTTGTACATTTTTTTTTTATTGAATGTAAGTGATTTTAGCATTTCCCATATTGCTCTTTTAAACACTACAGTGTTTGTGAATAATGTTTTTTTTTTTTAAACATTGATTTGACAAAATGATCATTTTGATCATGTATATTCTATTTTCAGAATTACAGTACATTTAACATTTTGCATGTGTCCCTAAAATTTCTGTTCACACTGTCATTATGGGGTAACTGCCTCTTTGAGAAACCCTCTGATGTTTGCGGGACAAATATTAACGTTTTTGTTTTCAGATGAAGTCTGCCTTAACATGTGCACTATGTCATACTGAAATATCAATTGACATAAAAAAAACTTTCGAAAAACAATACACAGTTTGCTAACATAATCATGTTGGTAAGTAAATGTCCATCTACTATGTGATCATTAGATGCTAACATGAGCCAAAACTGTCCACCCTGTCATTGCCCACCCTATTATCAAATTCATGTAATTTGCTGTTTGCATGTACAGTGTTTGCATGCAGTTAATTAATAAAAATGTGTGGGCACTTGACCAATATGCACTGCACCTCCTGGAAAATTAGAAAGAAGAAGAAGAAGAAGACACCAAAATGGGTGGACAAGTCCACGAAAATTTCTCAAGGACCCATGTCGGACATTGAACAGGAAGTGGACCATTTTGGATTGAAACAACCATTCACGCTAAGCACTCGAGAACTATGAGGGAATTCACTCAAATGATCCCCATATGAAAGCATGTAGCTGATGTAATATTGTGATTTAAAAATAATAATAATTCAAACACCATCTAATGTGGGCAGAACATGGCATCAAAATGTAATGATCATTTAGAATTTTCTTTCACAGTGAAAAAAAGTGGGTATGCAGGTCCGTTCATTGCTGCTTGCAGCTTTATGTTGCTTTTTGTCAGTTAACTTACTGTATTATAATTGTTCTTTGGCGTATGTTGCCATCAAATCAATTGTACTTTATAGCAGGTGATTAGTGCTTGCACATGCATTCTAATTCAAATGCAGTCACTTGGTGTTTAGGTATTACAAAAACAAAGTATTTTTTTTGCCATGACCAGCAACTCGCCACTTGGCGCTATTTTGCCGTGAATCGCGTGAGAACTACAAGTACAAATTCTGCGCTGGTAAATGTGTAAAAGCTCGTGGAATAATGATAAAGGTGGTTACCACTCACCACGGAAGTATGAGGGCATGGGTTTGAATCCAGCTCTGTACATTTTTTTTATTGCAATCAATTAACATATTTCTTTAGATGTATCGATATGAGTGTAATGAAAATCGTATAGGTGAGTAAGAGGATATGATTCATAAATGTATTATGGTATATGCCTATGAATTTCATGTACATATGTTGCTAGCAAATGTGCATATGTTAAAGTGCACTTGTATATATGACTAGGTTTATACATTTTCTTTTGTTGAAAGACATTAACCTTATTATTGTATCAACATAAAACTAATAAGGGGTAGGACTAGATACGTTTTTAACTGCCTCCTACCCCTTTTGAACATATAAACTTTTTCTCTCTTCCTATTCTTGTTTTTCTTTACTTTAACTTATATTTTATACTTGTAATGTGTTTTCTTCATGTTTATATGTTCAATAAAACCATAAACCAAACCAAACAGCCTATGCTGTGACCTGACGGTTATTGACAATTCCGAACATCCGGGTATTTCTGTTATTTTCGCAATGCAAAAACGACGAATTGTATTGCTTTTTCCTGTGAATAGCACACAAACCAGACAGCTTGTCATAGTAGTCAAATGGCACATCATCACATTTTGAAATCAAAATAATCCTCCCAAATTAGTTACAACGATAAATAGTCCAGTGCTTTTCAATGAGCGGAGAGTTTCCTTTCACCGAATTGACCGCCATTTTGATTTGTGAGGCAGGCTTGGAATAGTCAATTAGGCAGATGCCGACAGGCGACAGCAGCCTATCTTGGGTGGCAAAACAAAATGAAAACTTCGTGAAGGTGAAGCACCGTTCACGGCAAAATAGCGCTTGCAGGAGAGTTGCCGGTCACGGCAAAAATATCCACTGCTTTGTAAAAAACACACACACAAAAAACACATCCTTTCAGTGACGTTGTAGTCAATTTAAACATTTATCCCTGCAATTGGACAACTGACAATACGATTTTGGCTATTCCAGCAATTTTACACTTAATATAACTACCGGTAGTCTTTCTGCGCTTTATTTCCAGTTTAACGTGTCAGCTATGTGTTTTGATGCAATATATTGAGTGAATATTGGAAATTCTTGCCTAGACCATTTAAATGCACGTAAACTTAAAAACAACGTCGGATTTTTGGGCGAGAGTTTGAGTAATGTGAAAACCCGCAACAAGACGGGCCTCAAGTTTATGTTCTCTCGCTCACTAAGCTAATGTACCAACAATGCACAAGCAGACAAAGATACCGACATTATGGAACGAAATTTGACGAATACTACTATTTGTTTCCAACTTTACTGCTGACATGTCTTTTTTTTTTTTTGCCACATAAACTTTGAGGAAAAAAAGAAAACGTCCTTGCCAGACCGGAAATAGGCAGACAATACGTTTATTTTGCGTGAAATGTTGACCTTGCGAAGAATACGGATAAAGGAGATAATATTCGGAGACAAACAAATTCCTAAAAATTAAAATCTAGATGATATTTGTTTACTTACTGGGCACCGTGTAGGCGTTGGTCGTTTGTTGGCGATGGAAAAGTAAGTTTGAGTTAATTCGTGGTTTTTCCTGGCTGAGTTGTATTTTCAAAGTAAATGTTAAACTCGGACTTTTACCGCATCAGCAATGAAAGATGCATAACACTTTGAAGTTTAGCAATGTGAAAAGATTTAAAATACTTTAATTTTCATTAGATTCTAGTGTTGTGACTTTATTTGTCATTTTACAAAGAGAACTGAGTATTTTAATTTGAAGTTAAAATTGGTTGTTATCGCCTGTATGGGTGGGCAGGTTTAATTGTAACTTGACATAGGTCAGCAGAGTTCCGCTTAACTGTAGTATTTCATAAACAAATTGCAGTATATTCAAACGCCTTTCGTTTCGTTTACATTACTCCAACTTATTAAATCAAAGACACAATTCTTATTTTATTTCTGTTATTAAATACTGAAGCTCTACTAGGTTGAAAACACACAAAAAAACGTAAGTATAATATTACCACTAGGTGGAGACACAATAGTATTGTGTAAAACTAGTATCCTCCTGGTAACACAGTACTGTGCCAACAAACATTAGTTACTACTTTCAGTACACTTTAAGAAATATATGATTTGGAAAAGGGTGATATTTCAATCCGGATAGTTTTAGCAGTGACGTGTTCAACAATAACGCCCCTATCAATTTGCTCGTCTTATGTTAGCGAGCTCGAGGCTAATTAGCAGCTAATAGTCCACCGAGTGCGCATCACAGCGGTGTGCTCAGCCGGGGGACACACACGGCCAGCAAAGAGAAGCTGCTGTGTTTAGAAAATGGCCGACAGATTTTCTCGTTTCACCGAAGAGCGTGATTTCCAGGTAAAACGCCACTCATGTGTTTCTTTTTTGTTTGTTTCTGTGCGTCCTTTGCGATGTCTCGGGACAGTTAAACTACCACGAACACTGACAGCTGATTCATTTTGCATCCGTTTTGCTCGTTAGCATTTACAGCTAGCTAGGCTAACGGCAGTGCACTGCGGCTCAATTTCACTTCCCCTTTTCGATGTTATGGCGTTGTCTAAATTAACATCTAGCGTAGTTTTTTCTAACCGTAATACTCGTTTGCCTCTGCGACAATAACCACCTACAAACCACGCAGCGATACATTTGATAATTGACACCGAATTGCTCGTTAATGACCTTGACAAGACTGATATTTATCGACTTATGCTAACGAGGCATGGCTAGCCAGCATCACGTCGCAAACAAGTGCGTTTATTGTGCATTCGTGTTATCATTAACATGCAGTGACAGTGACGTTTTCTTGATTGGTATTCTGCAAATGTCTGTGTTTGGTGTGCTCTTAGTAGTTGAATTCACCCGGCGGACTATTATCTGAAATAGTGAATAAAGCACAAATTAAATATCTATAATTACCGATGCAGTTTTAAGTCAGTCTGAGCGTACTGTCAGTACATGCTGTAAATGGCAATGAAGCAATTACACATTTTATACTATTGGTGCTGTATGTTTTGTTACTTGTACTGCTCTTAATGAATCATTATGGCAATCTGCGTTTGAGGAGTTGGTGCATGGTTCAGTTATCTGTGCTTTGCGACCACACCCAGTACAACACTGCATTTTGTGCCGTCAGTGCTGAACCCTAAAAACTTGTACTTATTATTAGTTGACAATTGACATCCCCCTCCTCACCCACATCATCTTCTTAGTCTTATAATTTCATGAAATATGTGTTAGTTGTATAGCGCTGTATTTTACAGTCCAGGGGTTTTCGTGGCTAAAATTGAGGCAGAGGTCGTAGCATCCTGACTAGAGATGGGCGACGACCAATACCAGGTATCAGCATCAGTGCCGATACCAGTCTTATGTTACGGTAGTTGATAGATAGTTGCCATTAATTTCATGTAATTTTAAGGAAAAATAATATATCGGGACATAGCTCTGCAAGCTGAATTCTCGCGGTATTTGTGAGTTCACAAACTCCCAAGAATACATCTTGTACCAAGCCCTTTGATTTCCACCCATCCAATCACAGAGTGACATTGTGTTTGGAGGAGTGATAATGCAGCTGTGACAACCAGGAAGCCAGCGCCGGGGCAAACAAACAAACGTAACATGGACGAATGGACGCTGCAATTAATTCTGTTCTTGCAGAATTACTCACCGTTTCCTTGTTGAATGTTAAACAGCGAGAGGCGCATCGTGCATTTTTAGCTGGTAAAGATGTTCGTGCTTTTTTACCTCCTTCGATGAGAACGAAGACGACATTTTCAACCGTGGCCGTGATAGACCAAAACAAATGTGCACAATGCTGCGTTGTCCAATCAGCTCCAAGTATTGTACAGAATGTACCGCATTTCCTGACCAAATCACCGTGAAGCAGTTCCAGATTGATATTGTGAAGGACTCCCTTGAGTGAATCACAATATCAATCTGGCTATTGCCAGGTTACATATATATATTAGGGGTGTGAATTGCCTAGTACCTGGCGATTCGATTTGTATCACGATTCATAGGTCACGATTTGATTCGATACAGATTAATTCCGATACGAATCTATAAATTGATTATTGCGATTTTTTTAACTCAAATTTAGAAAATACTAATCAGTAAACTTGTACATGTACACTGTAAGATTTGTATGAAATTTATTTATTTATCTGAAAATTCAGGCTTATAACTGAGCCACTGCATTTAACAAACAGGTTGCAGTCTGTTTCATGTTTGAACAGCACTGAAATAATATATTAAGGCTTAATGTTCCATTAATATAACATTCTTCCATGCTTAATGTGTGAATCTCAACCCTAAGTAAGACGTTTTGTTGAATATTCCCATAAAAAATTTATGTTTAAAAATCGATTCGAGAATTGTGCACTGTAATATTGCGATATATTGCAGAATTGATTTTTTTCTAACACCCCTAATATATATAGTTCTTTAAAAAAAATCTGCCTTTTTTGGGTGGGGAATTTTATGTAATAGTGATATCATATTTGGTATCAATATTAGTGACTACTCAAGAGTGTTGTGCCAAAGTACTAACTTCCGTAAAAAATTGTATCCCATTCCCTGGCCTGCCACAGGATCTTTTAACTTTTACCACAGAAAAGTGAAAATTATTCAAAAAGGTTCCTTGTAAACAGGTATTGAAACTTCAAACATCTGGAACAAAACCGAAAAACAATAAGTCCACTGCAGATTTTTGTTTTGCTTCTTTGCGATAAATATTTTATTTCTTGTTGCAAAACCTTTTTTATTTTTTATTTTTTTTTATAAATTTGTATTTTACATGTGGGGTGAGTATGTGAGTGTGTACTCATTAGTTCACCTAAAACCTATTAAAAATCCCATACCGTTCGATTATTATCGGCGCCGATAAATTTCTTTATTATCTGGTTCATCTGTATGACGTCAAATTGGTCGATAATTGCCGTTAATTATCGGCTATCGATATTATTGTGCATCCGTAGTTTATTAAGACACTGGCGACGGCTGCAGTGCTCGCTCTGCCTCGCTTGCTTGAAACCGGAAATGGGCGTGTGCAAGAGTTGCGGCGCATTGCTGTTGATATAGCGCCTCTATAGGGGTGCAACGCTGCAACTGCACTTGAAATACTCTGCTGCCAAGCTCAATCAACACAGTTGCAGTGCTGTGTTGAACAATATCAGTCACTCAGGCTGGAGGCAGCACACAATTTAGCGGAGTTAGCCGCCTCCAAATCTTGAACGCAGGAAAATTTTGCAGACAATGTACAACTGTCTTGTAACATTGCATGCATTCCACCCCATGACCTGTTTATGTGCATAGCTAAGGATTCCAACTACTTGGTTAATTTGGCGACATTGCTTCCCCAATTACAGCCACCTTATTTGTTACTAATGGGAAAGGAGTGCATGTTGTTTATGAGAGAAATGCAGTCTGAAACGTCCTGGCTCTGCACACTGGCGCTGTCAGTATTCAGACAGGTTTAACCACGGAGCAACGCCCGCTTCTAAGCAACTGGCCGCCGGAAGCATCTGTGGATATTGCTGCAAACTGCACACTCTATTGTCCTGTATTGTGCTTTACACAGGCGGCTTATCTGGAGCCGTAGAAACACACTGCACTGTTATTTTAGGTTTAGAGGACACGCAGAGCTGGTTGATACTCTTTATCAATTCCCTTAGGGAGAAAGACATTCAAGTACTTTTATTTGATTGACAAATCAGACAAAGCAATCATTTTGTCATGTCAAAAATAGCGTTGCAACAATTAATCGATTCAATTACAAAAAATGTACCAGTAACTTGAAACAAAATCTCTCTCTCTCTCTTTCTGCCTTGAAACTACGCAGGGATCGTTTTTTCCTCATTGGCCAATGTTAATGCAGTCTTACTCTTACGCACCACTCTGTATAGAAATAGATTGATGCAGTGCCAGCAAAGCAGGACTCCTGGTTTGGTGGCACTGCATCCTCTGAGGAGGACAGAGTACGTAAAACCAGAATGTGTTAAGTTTGGGATTACCGTACTTCACATTAACAAGAAAGATAAAATGCAGTACGGGACCTAAATCATCAACAACATTTATCAAATTGTTTAATCATGCCAATTTGCCAAACCCTATTTCATACTGTCATGTGCATTGGAGAGAGTCCAGAGAATACAAATTTGCAGCAGATTAGTGCTGCACCGCTAGCACATGCAGTGGTCTGATATCAAAGTCACCCAAAGGAGAGTGAGACAGAGTGGGGGTGGGGGGGTGTGTTAGAAATCGATTCACTCTTCTATGGGCAGTTCTGTTTATCATAATCCCTCCCTAACTGGCATTGCTGGTGCTGATGCAGGCTCCTGTTTTAATCCGAATTAGTGAGCAGTATTACATCAAATCACATCATTGTGGGCTCATATATTGTGCTCGTGAAATCACATTCTCTGGCCTCTCAGCAATTTCAAGTCTCAACTGAAGTATGTGAAAAAAATAATATACTGTATTGTGTTGGGTTAGTAGGGCTACACAACATAGGCCTTGTTGAGTATTTACACATAGGAAAGGTTTTTGCAAACTGGAGATATTTTTCTGCGTTTTGCCCTGTCATCCACTCTGGGGATTTTTTTCCTTAAAAACTAAGGTTTCCTCCGGCCAAAGTGGAGATTTGCGGATTTCTCCGGATCCGTGTTTGCGTGTGACCGTCGTAAACGGAGTTTTACGTCATCGCTCTACACACGTACACGTCACTCACACACATACCTCAAGTTGTTTAAAAAAAACACAAGTGTAGCTTTTTTCATTTTGTATTTATTCTCTTTGTTTTCCTCTATGCTCCGTTTATGATGTAGTCACTCTGATTGACTGTTACAGTTTACATGTTTGTTTGTTTTAATTTGTATTTTTTTAAGTATTAAAAGTATTGTGTGCGCTAACAGTCCGTGTTTGTGTGACGTATGGTGGAAGTTGTTGAGCAGTATTTGGCTAACTACTGCCGTCTTGAGCATGGGTTAAAGTTCTCCGTCGTGACGAAGGATTTCCGTCATTTTGAAAATGAGACTGGGGTGCACCTCATAAATAAGTCCCCATGTGGACTGCTGTTTGTTTATGGTCCCATCACTAAACTGACATTGCTTTCAAGCATTGCTTTTTTATAATTTGGAAATACCACCTTAAAAATTATTGAAAAAGTATTGAATTATCTGGGTGAGGTCTTAAATTTGTGTTAATTGACCGCAGTCAATTTAAACAAAAAATTTTTTTCAATCAAATGAATAGTTTTTACCTTAACCCTTGGGCTAGCCCTAGAGGCTTGGCATGCATCTAACTGAGTTTAAAAACGCACTTGTCCATTTTTGTTTGCGTTAATGTGGATGTGTGTGTGTGTGTTGTTTTGTTTTTTAAACAAACGAGGCAGTGCGGACAGATTTTTTTTTCTACATGGGGGTGGGGGGGGGGGGTAATTGGATTTGCATCAACTTTAAATAAAATAATATAAATAAATATTTATTCTTTACGGTTTCCTGCTGGAAGAATGTCTATCCATGGCAAGGCGACTTCTGCAACAAATTTGTGGCTTGAGCGCACATTACCTCAGGTTAAAAGTCTGTAATATGTGGATTAATCACTGCTTTTTCAGTATATAAATACAAGGCTCAGATTTTTTCTTTTTTTGTGTAGCTGATTTGCAGATCATTGACTTCATTTGAGGAGCAACTTTCAAATTTTTGTGGAGCAAGTTTTCTTTTGCAGGTTTATCCCAGGTACCTGAACCAGGGGCTTTATTAAGCCTGGTTCACACGGCAGGGGAATTAGCCAGATTTTAGCCCCAAATTTCCCCTCCCAAAAATCGTAAAGAGGCGCAGACATCCAAACGATAATCTTAACCAGCTCAGTGGCCCATTGGTAGAGTGGGAGGTCGTGGGTTCAATCCCTGGCTGGGTCATACCAAAGACTCTAAAAATGGGACCCATTTGCCTCCCTGCTTGACACTCAGCATTAAGGGTTGGAATTGGGGTTATAGATCACCAAATGTTTCCCGAGCGATGCCGCTGCTGCTGCTGCTGCTGCTGCTGCTGCTGCTGCTGCTGCTGCTGCTGCTGCTGCTGCTGCTGCTGCTGCTGCTGCTGCTGCTGCTCCTCACCGCTCACCGCTCGCTCAGGGGATGAGTCAAATGCGGAGAATGAATTTTGCCCCACTTAGGTGGGTGTGACAATCAGTGAATCTTAATCTTAACAGTTAATCATGCCAGCTCAGACCGATATCGGCCGCGCAACATGTTTGACTGTTTTGGCCCGACTTCACACCGTGTGCCCCGAGGACAAACGATCACGCAGCCGGTTGACTGTAACGTGCAGCCAATCAGAAAGCGAGGCAGGTCGGTGCTGGATTTCACCTTCCTTGGTTTTCTTTGGTCCCCTCGGGTCTCCTGACGGCGGTGTTCGGTTTAGGTGAACGGTATGAGATTTTTCCTAATAGGTTTTTGGTGAGCTAACAAATACACGCACACACGCACATACACATACTCACCCACATACAAAAAAAAAAAATATATATATATATATAAAAAAAGAGCAATTATGATGACATTACCGAATGAACAATACTGAGCTCTTTTAGAAAAAAGAAAGAAAAAAAAGATAGCGAGGAAGACGGTGGGGAATCCGAAATCAAAACAGTAATGGTGCATGCTTGCACTATATACACTCTTTTTAAAAGAAAAATGCCTTTTCTTTTTATGCCGCTTTTTTTTCCAGCTAAAAACAAACCAGGAAGTATCACGACTGGTCCTCCATGTTTGTTTACTCGGAAGTTACGATTCATCGTGAGCGGTTTTGCGAGTCTTCCCATCTAACCAAGAAACATTCATGAATGAAATCATCTAATGTGTGATGTGTTGATTGTGCCATGTGGCTGCACACCACACGGAACGTTCAAAACTGTTTCTCCCGTGATTGTTTTCCTTGTCACATGTGGGGTCTCTCACATTTTGGAAGTCGGGCGGCAATTTTGAATGAACACCTGGTTATATTGTTTATATAATCAACTGTTTTTATTTCTCAAATTCAGCAAATATTTTATCACTGTTTTTGAACTCTTTGCATTTATTGCTCACGTGAAGGTTGACCGACGCGACGAGACACAATCTTCGCCTACCACCACAGCCGAAGATAGGAAGCCATCTGTTCAGCGTACAAACGCTCCCTATTTGGAGTTAAAAAAATCAACAACATAAATTCATAGCATGTGGTGTTCTGCAGTTGCATGGCTATTCCTCTTGCAGGATGAGTGGACAATGGACATGGCAGTGATGGGTTTTACCGTTGTCTAAAATATATTTTGGTTTCAAATAGTAGAGTATAACATTTAAACAGAAGTTCTGTAATTCATGACAGTAAAGAAAAGTGTGTGAAATAGGCTTTTTAAATGTGTGTCATTCAGGGCGGGAATCACTTTGACCAGTATGAAGATGGCCAAGTGGATCTGGAGCAGGCATCCCTGGACAAACCCATTGAATCGGTAAGGCCTCATCCTGTTGTCCCGCATCATTGGATTAGCTGTGAGAGTGGATGCAGGGATTTTTTTTTTTGGTTTGTTTGAACGTTGTGTTCTCTTGACTCAATTTAACCAATAGGAACGCTCATCTTGTGTTCATTAATACCTCTCAAAACCTCATCCCTGTGTCCTCTGCTATCCATGTCCTGTTTGACATTTAAGTTGATGTTTGGTTTTAGTTGAAAATGACATTGTCATTATCCTTTGTTAGACTTTGAGATGAGTTTATAGAATATAAAAAAAAATGGAGTGGATAAAGCACTGTCAATCAAGTTTTGTTTACGGAGAAATATTTTTATGTTGCTATCTATAGAGCTGCTATTTGAATCAAAAGTTCAAGTGAGTTGTTCATATACAGTTGAAGCCTGAAGTTTACATACACTATATAACAAAAAAAAAATATTTTTTTTTGTTTAACTCGATGTCTGGTGTGAAATCTGACAAATTGTGCTGTTTGAGGTCAGTTAGGATTACCAAAATTAATTCAATTTGATGAATAAATAACAAGATTAATGACAGGAGGATATTTTTGGGACATTTTTTCATTATTTTTTTTAAGTCGGAACTTTGCGTACATTAAGATTATTGTGCCTTTTAAACAATTTGAGAAAACCCAGATTGTCTTTGAAAGCTTGACAGCTTTATTGACAATATTTGAGTTAAATAGAGACACGCTTGTATTGAGGGCACACCTGAAACACCCTGCTTCTTTGTGTAATATCATGGGAAAGTCGTAAGAAATCAGCCAAGATATCAGGAAGAAAATATTGGACTTGCACAAGTGTGTTTCATTCTTGAATACAATTTTCACATGCATTAAGGTGGCATGTTCATCAGCTCATAATTGTAAACACCTTGGGAATGTCCAGCCATCATATCACTCAAGAAGGAGATTGCTTCTGTGTCCCAGAAATAATTACGCGTTGGTCTGGAATATGCATGTCATTAACTCAAGAACAAATGCAAAAGACCTTGTTGTATGTTGGCTGCAACTGGCAAGAATGTGACCTTATTCACAGTGAAACAAATACTGTACCGACGTGGACTGAAAAGCACATAGCACTAGATCCAGATTCCAGAAGATGCCATTACTCCAACAGAAACATAAAAAAGCCAGAATAAACTGAACTGGATGAAAGGGCTCTGTGCACTTCACAAAATCAGCATGATAAAAGAACATCATGTGCAAATACGTATGCAACATCTCAAGACATCAGCCAGGAAGTTAAAGCTTGGGTGCAATTAGGCTCTCCAAATGGACAATATTGCCAAACTGGTTACAATGTGGCTTAAGGATAACAAAGTCAGTGTATCTTATTGATAATTCATGGGAAGACCTGAGAAAATGTGGACGAGCAAGGTGGCCAACAAGCTTGGCTCAGTTACATCTGTTCTGTCAGGAGAAATGAGTCATAATTCCTGCCTACTATTGTGGGAAACCTATGAAAGGATATCCAAAACATCTGACCCAAGTCGTATGAGAACTTAAAAGTAATTAAAACTTGTCGAAAAAAGTCCTTCTCTCATTATTATGGCATTTAGCCAATAGAAATAATTCTGGCAATCCTAATTGGCCTAGACCAGGAACGGTTTAAGTCTTATTTCATGTCAGACAAAAAGGCTCTTGTGTCTTCTGGTTTCAACTGTATATCTTTATTTATTAACGCCCAACCCAGTCAAAGTTAGTGAGCATTGCTTACTCCACTCCCCAAAACAACGAAGCACACATTAGATGATGTGAATGGATACTTGTGTTTGTGTTTGTGTTTGTGTGTGTGTGTGTGTGTGTGTGTGTGTGTGTGTGTGTGTGTGTGTGTGTGTGTGTGTGTGTGTGTGTGTTTGTGTTTGTTTGTTTGTATGCAGCTTAGAATTTGTTTGTGTTTGTAGGACAGTTATCTTATTGTACACAACTTGGGGTGTTCGACATTTCTCTCCTGCAGCGAATTGGCCCCCTATTAGCTAAGCAGCAATGACCCGGTTTGTATTTGCACGCTCTGCTTTCTTACTCCTGTCTCTAGGGTCCTTGTAACGCTTTTCTTGACTGTTTTTGTCTCTTTCTTGCTCTCACTCACCACTGTTACACTCTAAATCTCTATTCTACCTGTTTCTTAATTTCTGTCTCGCTCCCTCCCTACTACACAGTGATTCGGTGTACAGTACCCTCTGTCATTCTGTGCTGGCATGGTGCTTGTGCAAATGGGACTGCATTTTATTAATTTTTTTTTGCAAAAGAGGCACCTGAAAAATAGCGCAGGGAGCATTTCCTGTTTACTGTCTTCCTTCTTCTCCGTCCCCTTTTAAAAGTGGTCTCTGAAGCATCGTGTTAGGCAGGCCCAGCCGCCCAAGCCCTCTTTGCATCCTTGGAGTTGAGCCAGACCTCCTGTGGATGTTTTACCTGAACCAGTCGGACTGGAACAACAGCCAGCACCAGATCTAATACATTTGCAGTCATCTGTACGCTATTGCGCACCAAAAGTAAAGCTGCAATAAAACGGCAGTTTCTCTTCAACACTTATTCATTCACAGAGGGAGCCATCCACTACTGTGTGGGTGGTGGAAAAAATACAAAAAGGCGAGAGGTGGCCTGCTTACCTGGCTTGAGTGGCTCTTATGCTCCTGCGCTATTATTTATGGATGGAGGTGGGGGGACACCGGGAGCTGAGCTACAGCGTCTAACCATATAAAGTTGTTACCTCAAAAAGTGGTCAAATTCTCAAATGAAGAGTGCTATGTATAGTGGTACCTTGATTTATAAGTGTGTTCATTAAAAACATGTAAATACATTGGTTATTTAAAAAAACAAAACAGAATTACTGTATGTTCTGACAAGCCAAAAGTCACAACAACTGCGTCTGAGCTGTATGCCCATAAGAGTGTGGGGCATAATGTGTGACATCTGGAGCATGGCTGGTTGGTCTGTGTGAGCTCCTAGACGCGAGTTGTGGAATATTGGAGCATGTTGTGAGTTTTCATTTCATTTTTTCATTTTGTATTTGTGTGACTCTACCGGTCAAACAGTAAAGAGGGTATCTGCAAATGTTGCTCTTACTTTATTTCTGCTTCACATGAGCGGCAGTGTGTCTGAAGATCACTTGTAATTCCGACTTTCACACTGAGCACAAAGCAAAGAATCGACCAAATGGTGCTTCGTAGTTATAAAAACGTGAACGTTGGGCCGCTGGTAATTCAAGCGGTCTTCCTATGGATCTTTAAAAACTCTTAAAAGGCATTGAATCGATGAATCTAAAAACAAGGTCTTAATTGGCATTAAAATATCTTTGATCAATCTTTCAAGAATCTTAAAATTTTCAACATAAAATAAATTCAATTTTATTTCTAAATTGACATTCATTAGGAAATAATTAAATAATTTACTGAATGACTTTTGTGGTAACATCCCACAATCACGACTGCAGAACCAACAAACCATTGATGTGGTCTTGGTTGGGATGCTCAGGACCGGATGCATGTCATTTGTGTACTGTAGTAAATTTGGACAACATGGGACAGTGGCAATTGTGAAGTTAAATGGAATTGAAAAGTCTTGAATTTACTCCATGGGAACCCTGTCAAGGTACCACTGTATTTGGCACAGCCTGATCACTGATTGTGTCACAAGCTTGTCCTTTGTTTCAGTGAATGGTTCAGCACAGCATCTCGGAGCCCCTCCCCTCAGCCTCTTGTTGTATGTAATCTATAGGCAGCTAGAGGTCTGTGGTACTTGACTGGGATATTTTACTCATGTCTTTACCCCTCTCCCTTTTGATCTTTGCTCCTTTCTCTCTAACATTGGTTTTGCATTGCATGCATGGTAGCATTCAGTATGACACCAACAATTATCCTCCCTACTTTTCTCCCCACTGTCCCCTTTTTACTCCCCTAGTCTATCAACCCCCACCCACCCTTGTCTTACCTCACCCACCACCCCAACCCATACTGATATGCAGTGGGCACCCTCAGAGCCATAAAATGCACATCTGTACCCCAATCACTTGCACAGACTCTCTATCAATGATTTTAGTGGAAGACAGATCATGAAAGTACATTATTTTCCCAATCAATCAACTACATGTGTTACTATCGACTTATTTTACTTTAAATAAGTCCCTAATATACTCTTAAGGCATTTTACTCAGCGACAAACATCAGAATGGAGAGGTAAGTATACTGCCTGTAACGATTCTTAGTGTAGAACGTGTAGCAGCATCTCTGATTGACTGAGTCCCAAGTGTCCGAATTTCTGACTGGACTGTTGCACAACCGGTACACTGCACCAACAAGTGTGTTCGACAAGTTTTTAAATGTGCACTATTAGTGTACATGCTAAATTTTGTAACGCATAGACCAGTTTTTAGGTGCAGTCAAACCAGAACCTGACACATGATTTAAGCCATGTCAATCATATTTCTCACACACAATTACATACACTCAATCCCCAATTTGCAGCACAGGTTTACGACATTAGTACTCTGAGGTCTCTAGTTGGGCTCCCCTGCATGTCTCTTCCCATAGCCATATCTTCGCAAGGCACTGTGCCGGTAACAGCGCAGTGCACACTTTCCAAAACCCGCCACCCAGTTTGTAGAGGTCTTTTGTTTGGATAACATTTTCTGCTTTTCTTTTCTCCTGTAGCAGTTGGATTTTGTATTTTTTTATATATGTTTTTTTACATGCCTACCTTTTCTGTTTGTATACAGTATTGTTTGTTTTTTAAAGTAGCACAGAGAAGCAGTTTTAGATTATTATTATTTTTTTAAGTAGACAAGCTATCAGAATTGCAAAAGCGTTTGGCCTGGTTTCTTACGTTGTGTCACGTGTGACTGTTTTTTTGACAGCCCAGTATTTAAAGCCAGGTTCGTATGGAAATGCCTTCACTCCACTTGCACTGCTGTTGGACTCGCCGTCTTTGCTTTCATCCGTCCGTCCTTCCGTCTGTTTGTCCATTCTTTTGGTACACTCATATCTGTCGCTCCGACACGCCCGCCGCCGGCACCTCATCTCTGCAAATCTTGCCCTAACCAGCCCTTCCTGTTTTTAATAAAAAAAAAAAAAAGGTTTGTGCAAACACATTAAAGGAAAGTGGAGCATTTCTTTCTTAATCAGGTCATTCGCTTGGGGGAGCTTCTTATTAAACACCCTGCTCCGAGTCTCAGCTATTGCCTCTGCTCTAAATCAATCAATAAAGATACTATTGTGGCATAATCCTGTAGTATGGGACCAAGAGAGGCGGAAAGGGATGCGTACAACATTCCCCGCAGCAAACTCTGCAATGCCCCCAACACACACAATGAAATCGGCGAATTACACTAAGCAGGAGGAGATGCTCCACAATCCTCACATCTTCTGACTGTCTATCTTTGGGCATGTTAGTCAGAAAAAACTTCTTGATTTGGCCTTTAGTATTATGTATGTTTCCACTAAGTGGTGTAAGTTAGTTCAAGCTTGACTTGGTACTGTTTGGAATGGTAAATCCTCATATATCTTGTGTTAATAGTGCAGTGTATCGCGACAAGTAATGTTGTTGTAGTAACATCAACCTATAAAATAATAAGATGCCTTAAATTGATGCATTTGTGTTATTTTTGTGCTATTTCTGGCATTGCACATTTACATTTTATGTGCTTAAGGCTAATTCACATCAGAGGTTATCCCAAGGAACTTTACATAACGTCTTTATTCAGTGGAATCCTCGCATCTCCAAGAACACTACTTTTCTGGAAATCAAAACGCTGTATTGTTTAAGTTGGTATTATACTTGTTGTTACATTATATCAATACAACACCAGCCAAAAATCATATTCAATCACAAATTTATTAGACTAAAAAAATGGCTAATTTATGGTGCAGTCATTAATCAAAATGGTTTAAGTCACTTGCAAATCGGGCTGCGCTCGTGCCATCCTCCTTACCAGACAAAAAGCCTTTGATAATAAAAGCGAACGACAGTGATTCCATCATCTTGAAAATCAATGAAATACGAGGTTTCAGGAGCAGACCTAGGACTACGCTCCTTGCACATTGAGAGACCAACTGAGCTATGCATGAGCAAGCAAATAAAAACTCAAATCTCAAAAAGTCCTCGTTGTAGGGTGGCCGTCAACATCAACAGATTGCAGTATAACTCTACCATATTGTACCACAACACCCACCACACAGTTGCCAAAAGCGGTATACGCAGTGCTCACTGCTCATCATCAATATTTTGGTACCTTTCAATTCAAACCATCTGACAATGGAGATGTACCAGGGAACTGTACCACTTGGTGGAAACGTGGCTCTCGACTTAGATAAAATATCACACTTTTGAAATGGGAAGTGGCCTCTTTGGGTTTGGTAGGATCTACCAGAGAGATCCTTACAGAATTGTTGAATCTGAAATGGTTGGAAGCCATCCCTATTGACCCTGAGGACCTTGTGAGCTGAGATGCTGTGCGTGATGCGTGTAACCGCCACTCCCCTTCACATGCACTAACCCATCCATACCCAGTTTACCCCCCTCACCCGCCAAAAAGCTTCCCTCGGCCTCAGCCATGGCTCAGCCTGCTCTCTACTGCCCCCTGTATAGCTAATCTATTCATAAAGTAAAATGTAAAAAAAAAAAAAAACGTCAAAAAAGGGCACTGCTGAGCCATCACCACCTTCTCTGTGTCTGATCCACCTGCGACTAACACACTTCATGTTTTAACACTATCCCTACACTCCCGTCTCCTCAGTTGTATGTGCACCTTTGGCAGTGTGTTTACTAATAAAGAATATGCTTTTTGTTAAAAGTAGTTTTAGCAAAAAGCTGCATGCATTTTTTTCTTTTGTTCCAACCCCTTTCAGCTTCCGTTTCCATGATTGTTGATATCAATCTCTTTGTGATTATAAATATCCTTCTTGTTTGGTTTGTATGTTTTGCTCTTTTTTTGATAGAATGCAGCACTCTGGTGAATGTCAGACAAGCCTGAAATAGTTATAATCACAATAGAACAACAGTTTTTATTAAGAAAATTTCATTGTCATGTTTATTTGTGCTTGAGATTGCACTTTAGTGTGTAGTGTTGAGACAGTCTTGCATTTCACTTAATGTTTTCAGTGTGTTTTTTTTTCTTGCTGACCCATACTAGTGACATAACAGTCTCAGGAGACTTGCATATTTCGTCCTGGAGTGTTGAAGGAATTCCTGTTGTGCATGTTCATATGCACTCCTTGTGATTCATCTTCATTTGGCGGATTTTGGCAAAAACAAACAATTCAAAACATAGCTACTCCAAAATGAGATGGCCTCTTTGAAATCGATGAGAGAAAAAATATAATAATGAAATTAGTTATAAAGCCAGGCTACCACATACCCTACCCTCAATAGCTACGTCCCATTTCAACAATGTAGAGAAAGAATTAGCAGTATTTTTAGCGTTCTACATCACGATAGTGCTCGTCTTCATTAGTGTTGTAGGTAAGGCCAGTCAATTAAAAAGTATTTAATGAACTATGAAAAAGGCATTTGTACAAGTAGATGCCTCCCACTAATAATCCCCTTGTCAATTAAAGATGATACTTTTTAAAAGAGGCATTAAAAAGAAAATATAGAACATGCACAGCGGCAATTTTCATTTTTTTCAGTGGGGCTACTTGCATACGTCGTCTCCCTCTTTTTGGCCTGCACATATCCTTTCACGCGTGCACATTCTGTCCACCCTGGGCCTTGTAATGGTAATCCAAGGCCCCGCTAGCAGCACTCTTGTCTCTTCCTCTTGCTTTTTGTTGTTTTGTATTTTATTTGTGACAGCTACGTGTTTCATGGTGCTCCCCGCCACCCCCTCCTCCTGTCATGGTTACAGAATCACAGCAAGCTTGGAGTTTCTGGTCGTCATTTTGTTAATGCAAGATTTCCATACTTGTTCTGTGTCACTTTTCTTTGTTTACTAAAGATCTTGCTCTGTAGTGGTTCATATATATATCTGTGTGTACGCTTGTGTGTGTGATGCATATATCGCCCTCCTCCCCCTTCCAACTTTTAGTGATCAGTGTCATTGCCTTTAAATGGCTGTTCACACACTCCCACGTTAAGATTTATTGTAGTATGCAGACTACACATAGCCTCATTAAAGGGTAGAAAACCTAGCGCCCCCTCAGTCTCCCACCCTTTTGCCCCCACACTTGTGATGGAAGACACTTATGAACACTTGGTAGTTGACGTGGATGACGTTAATGATGGCGGTGGTGGTGGCTGTGCTGATGATCGTGTGAACTGAGTGCTTTGTTTTGTTGTTGTGTGAACTGTGACTCCACGGAGGAAAGGCTCCTCTTATTATTGGATTATTTCTGGTTTCTCTCCTCTCTCCTGTCTGCTAGGACAACATTGGTCACCGGCTGCTTCAGAAACATGGCTGGAAGTTGGGCCAGGGCCTTGGCAAAACTATGCAGGGTAAGCGCTCACTCATCCACACACAGCCCTACTGCCATTGTACACTGGTGCCACTCACCAGTTCTCTCTGTTCACATTTTCAGGGTCCTTATTTGTACCATCGACTTTACAACATCATACATAAATCTTCATAAATCTTGTGCCAGTAGCCGCATTTTGCTGCAAACTTGAAGTGGGAAGAAAAATATTTTTGGAGCTTAATAAGGGTGAGGGATGGATTCTTATGGTTGGAAAATGCATTTGATTTACAGACATTCAGTGAAGTATTCTCAAGGCTTTAGATTGTTAGCCTTCAGTTAATTAAGTTACCATAGCTTGAGGTCAATCAGCTGTCCTCTGATTAGACATCTCCTGGAATCATAAAATCTCCTGAAAATGTAAATGTTCCATTAAATTGCTTTTGGTGTCTTGTCTGACCCGGTTCAGCACACATCTCAGAGGTAAAGAAACAGTGCTTAGGAGCCATGTTGGTAAAATGTGGGCCAAGTAGGCCAAATCGTCATGGTGTTAGCGTGTTAGCTGCTCTTTGGCTCAGTTTTTTATATATCTTTTTTTAATCCTGTTTCTATCACAAATCACTCCCTGGCACTTTCTACACTATTTGCTTTTTTTCCCGTCCTTTCTTTTAACTTTAACCTTGGGTTTATAGTAGTGCTGTCAAAGTTAGTGTTAACTAATTAATTAATCACAAAAAAATAGCGCATTAATCATGTATTAATGCAGATTAATCACACTATTAATTTTGACCGCAAATGATCCTTAAGATTGACAGGGGATGGTTACGTTAAAGGTAGCATAGGTTGTGTTTAAACAATAAACATAACTACATGCATTTAAGTAAAGCGTTTAATAAATGTTTGCGTTTTCATATTTTTTTTTATTTTTAAATTATGCAAGTAATTAACTGATTAGAAAAAGAGGAGGATGTGCGTGTGCAGTGGATCAAAGAATGTTGAAGATGTCCTCATAACATTAAATGTCAAGAATTAACACATAACAGGTGCTCTTTAAATTTGGCGGGCAAAAAACGTTGATAAAAAGCCTTTTTAATTAAGTGATTAATCGTGATTAATAAAAATTCTAAGATGTGATTAATCTGATAAAAAAAAAAATAGTTTGACAGCTCTACTTAGTCTTTGCAGTCTATACTTAAAGTTGAGCTTGAGTTTCCATATACAGGTACAGTAATACCTGGCATTTAATGCTGTTCTTACCCATTTACACTGACATTTACATTTTTCTCACCATTATTGCTCAAGTGTGATTAGCAACACTCTTGCAAAAATATGGATGTTAATAGAATATTGATGTTGCCATCTTACATATTCTAAAATGTTGCTAACAGGCCTTTACAGTTGTCATGTAGATGGCACAGGGAATTTTGTGTGTGAGATTCTGTCTCTTCTGCACCAGTTAGGAAGTTAATATACTGTTGGCACAGGAGCTAGAATATAATGAGGTCATTCAGCGCAGTTGGAAACCAGATTTGTCCAAGGAAGTTAACTCATTGACTGCCATTGACAAGTATACAAATTTTTCAAACTTTGCAAATTACAATTTTTAAATGTACTGGATCTTCCTCAAATGTCGACGCCTGACTTCCTGTCTGGCTCGTGTAATTTCTCCAGCGTTATTAACATCGGCATGCGGAATCCGGGAAAAATGGAAACCTTGCGGAAAACTTCCACAGCTCCGCATTTGGATACGCACAGCACCGCAGATATACGTATATATGTACATATACGTGTATGTGTATATGTATATATACATATATATACGTGTGTGTATGTATGTGTATATATATGTGTGTATGTATGTATGTGTATATATGTGTGTGTGTATGTATGTGTATATATGTGTATGTATGTATGTGTATATATATATATATATATATATATATATATATATATATATATGTGTGTGTGGAAATTTGCGAGTTCTGTTAACCAGCGGTCCCATTTCATACATGCGCAGACAGCGACCCTCGCTCATTGTGAAACTCTTTGCGGTGATCAACGACTTTCACCTAGCTAGAAGCTAATGCTAATGTTGAACGCTTATAATCCGCTTTTATGTCAGTGATCAGCAAGCTACTATTCTTGTAGCAAAAACAAGAGCCTTACAAGTGCCATGATAAGTAGCGGCCTAGCTCAGCTATAGTGGCGATCATGTTCCCATCAAAATCATAACTTGCTCATTTCTAAAACAATTTTCCTGAAGCTCACTTGTTTGACTATGCCAAAGCGTGTGCTGTCAACACAGAACATGTCATTGATATTTTGGTTTTTGTGATGTTCCACAAACATGGAACTCGGAAACACTTTGCCCGTATGAGCACCATCGCCTCCTTAGGCACAGGTGTATGATATCTAACGTTGGTACATATCTATGGTAATGTCTGTAAAAAGCTACATAAGCTGCGTTCACACTGCAGCTCAATTCCGATATCTGATTTTTTTCATGCAGTGTCAACGGTACAATTCCAATTTTTTGCACACCAGACTTGGCCTCTTTCATATGTGGATATAAATCGGATATGTATGTGATGCGTTTGCACTGTGAACGCTCATCCGCACGCATCCGATTCATACGTCATCAAAAGTCTGATATACGCTCTGTGCCCGCGGGAGAGAGTGCTTGGAAGGGAGACTACTGACACTGATACTGTGAATATACAGAGCTGTTTTGAGTAACAAAACTTTTTATTTGTCTTTAATTTAATCACACTTGAAACATGAAGCATAAAGTTGACATGTGTGGCGATAGAAATTCAGCCCTGCAGACGGTTCATCACACACGTCAATGACGCAACATCATCTTCAATGAAATGAAGATGTCGAGTAGTCTCCCCTCATTTCCCCAAAATATTTCTATCTTTTCCAACCTCGGCGTTATGAGATGGAAAAAAATAGTACGGCGAGTTTCTGCTCTGATTGTAAACACTGACACTCGAGGAAGCCGAGGACATCAGCCAAACATGAGCAAGCATGAAAACAGTCCAGCAAACGGGAGCGGGCGTTCGCACAGCTTAATTTGCAGAATTTATGCAGGCAAGACACATGAATCCAACTCCTAACACGGCCGCGAAAGGAGTCCACCAGCCCACCAATCAGTAGCGTGCGTTAGCTCAGCTAAATTTGCATATGGCACTGATAAAGGTCGCTTGCCTCGGAGGCTTGGCTAGAGGGAAAACGTTGCGTCGAGTTGGGCCATATTTATTTCCGTAAACTCTGCAATGTGACGTAGTTTGTTTTGGGTGCACATCACTCGACGTGTGCTCTTTGCACATGCGAGCGGGCGCGTTGCGTTCACATTGTCGCATTTGTTTTTATAATGTGAACAGTCCATAAAAAGATAGGATTTAACAAAAAATCTGAATTGGGCATCACGCCCTGCAGTGTGAACGTACCTTAGTTCCCTGGCAGAAAGCATTGCATGGCGCAATGTATTTAATTTAAGTTGTGATGTAGTTAAATTATGTCATGCATGTTTTGGGTTACCAGTAGTTCGTTGAATGTGTCTCTTTTTTTTAGCTCCCACATGTAGGTTTGGTTTATGTTGGACCTTTTTTTTTTTTTTTTTTTTTTAAACAAAAACAAACCACAACTATAGATTGTGTATAAAATAGTGACATCTAAAAATTACATTCGCTAAAATATGAGATCATAGTTATCTGTTTACATCATTGGAAAGTGATGAGAACATAAAGGGAAAACCAATCAGCCAGGCTGATTAATCGGTTGGGCCTTAACCATAAGTCATTGGCAGGCTTTGCATAGTTGTAATTTGTCAGTGTCTCCATGTGGCCTTGAATGGCAGCGAGGCATTCTATCGAACGCGATAAGGATGTTTGCTTTTTGTAGAGGAGAGAGAACAAGTTGCAGAGCTGGCCCCGGGCGCCCCTGATGTACGCTTACGTAAGCTTTCCTGCTTTGTTTGCAGATGTCTGTGCGGCAAAGTGCTGTCCACTCAGACAAATAAGGGGTTTGTCATCCTGCTAGATGCATTGATTTGCAACACAGCAGTTATGTGTGTGAAGTGCAATCATTTTGATTCTCTTTTGTCAAAGGCGTTTTTCAAGTGAAAAGCATTGTCCCCTTTTTAAGTTTTCCACTGTATTGACTGTGTTCTTATTCTTCTTTTGTCCCTTTTTGCCCCTTTTAGGTAAGGTTTGTTGGATCCCTTCTGTATGCGTGCGTGCGCGCCTGTGTGTGTGGGTGTGTTTCTTTCTCCCACTCGGCAGTTCACCTCAGTGTAACCCCCCGCCATTTTTTTTTACAGTACTGTAGGCTAATGGTCTCTGTCAGCTTCCTTCTCTGCTTCATAATCACTAAAACTGTATTTGAATCCGCTCCCGATGTGAAGTGCTTTGATTTGAGCAAAAATGACAATTCATTTGAATCAATGTAGATAGACGCAAGAAGCCGTGATTCCATCACACTCTCTAGAATCATTATTTATCACTAGCCCGTTCTACCCGTTTCCGCGGCTGCTGTCGGGTATCTGATTGGCTGCGACCACGGCTCAGACCTTGAATGGCTTGCAGAGTAGACCCCCAACTTCACCCCCTCTCTGCTTGTTTGCCTGTTTCAACTTTAAAGCAACTTGTGCCACTTGGATGTGTGTTCTTGTCACACGTGGGACTGATGAGATGTGTGTGTGTGTGAATGTAACTGACCGGGCCATAGTGTCAACTTACAGGGAAAACCTCACCACCCTCCCATACCCTCAACATCTCCGTTGCCTTGGTTACACACTCCCACCCATCCTCTCCTCTTTCTTAGCTCTCCCCGCCTGTTTGTCCCAGAGGTGCACCGTTGCCTGGCTCCGATTGTCACTCTCCCCCTGGGCTTTCAGCAGTGTTTTCAGCGCATTATTGATCTAGCACAAAATGGCAGAATAAAATGTAGCTCAGGAGTACAGTGTGACTTTTAGTAGTAAAGGTACTGCATGCACTACATGTGTCGAGCACTGCTTAAAAGTCTGGGGGATAAATCCTCCAGGTACATTTGTGTCACCTCTTCACCATTTTGGGGTGAGTAGTTTAAATATGCCCCCTCGAAGAGGGAGGGGGGAACAAGCTTTGGAAGGGTTTGCTAACTTCACCAAAGCAAAATAGCTTAAAGGGGGAAGGGGGCGGGCACATTTTAATACTCCAAAACTAGATTTTGTATTTGATTCATTACATTAGCACCCTTGGCTTGTGTGCTGCTTTTATTTTTGTCTGAGCTGATGACATTCTCAGCTGTTTAATGTCAGTCCCTCACCCAGTAAAGCTCCTCCAAAATTGTTTAGTTTGTGGGATTATATACGTATCTGTGGCACCTTTTTCCCATTTGGGGCCATTTTAGTTTTTAGTCAATGATTGTGGCTTCAGCTGTTTTCAAAACAGTTCCTCTAGGGTTTTGTTTGTAAAAATGCATGACGGGCCAAATAAAATATTCTCAGGCCGTCTATGGCCCAGGGGCTTTAGGTTCCTTAGCCGTGCACTATGTGGACACAAGTTCTGGCACAAATGCTCATTGAAAAACTTGAGTTGAATCTCCCAACAACTTTGACTCGTCAATGAATTTGGACCTCAGAGGGCCTCCTGGCTGGCGATCTCCACGCGAGTTGGTCTCTTTTATGCCAAACCCATTCAAGCATTTTTTTTAAGCAAAAAGGGCCTCAAGATGATTAACATTTCAATAGATTCAACATCTGCCTTTTGGTGGTTTGTCCCAATACTTGTATCCATACAGTGTGTAGCAGCATTAGACCTATAAACGGGAACATTATTGGCATTATGATGTTTGGGGCATATTCTGGTTGAGGTAGCGAGATAAATACCAAAGAGCCAGGGCACTGGGACCTGTGGTTTGGAGAAGGTGGTGAGAGGGAACCTGTAAGCACCTAGCTGTGTGTAAAGGGATGTGGGCGGGTGGGGTGTGTGGACACATTAGCTGTTCAGTTAATGATCCGCCCCCAACCAAGCCCCACAACTCCACATACACACCCAACCCTGTCCTCCCTTCTCTGTGTCTCAATCTTCCTGCTTAACCAATTGGTGTTTCTTTTTTACAGCGATTTGATCCTGCCCATGTTGTGCTGATGGTAAACTTAGTGGTAAATGTTATTTTATCCCCCAATTAAATTGTTTTTGTTTTGTTTACCCCCATTTTTTGTTTCTCCTGTCATCACAGCACCAATGCTACTACATAGGCTTTCAATTCTCTCCGTATTAGTCCTCATTCTGCTGCTTGTATATATTATCATGCATTATGTATTACTCTTAGAACATTGTCATTTTGTTTTCAGTTTTTTTCTTCTTTTTTTTAACCTTGTGATTCACACCTTGTGATTTAGATGCACATCGTTGTTGTCTGGTCCCTTTCTTTTTCCACTGGGATGGGTAATGTGGACATATTGTCACTGTGTTTGACAATTGGTGATAAGGTTTGGGATGCAATTATTAATGAATCTTGTAATTCTGGGCTCATTCAGACAAACCACTGCAGTGGACTGATGTGCATGCCAACCACCTACCAGTATATACATATAACTTGCATACCAGACAATCACCCAACTCACATTTTTCTCCCTGAATTAAGGCGTCATCTGTGAGGCAGTCAGTTTGAATGGACCTTTTTCGCTGCACGGTACCCACTCGGCTCTTTGACACACAGATCCTGCAAAATTACCAAATCAGAACTACGACATTAGATCCACAGTGTATCCACAATTACGTTTTATACCATTAAGCAGCATTGCTGCAACTGCAACTTCTTTCACACCGCAACACTCAATCCCTTAGGAATTAGATGCGAAGTGACAAATAAGATGGGCAGCGGCAATTGCTGGAAACACATTAAGGCAGCAGAAATGAGTACTAGGTTCACACCCCTGACCTGGTATTGATATCATTTGGGTGGCTACCTGTCTCTTACAACTCCTATACCTATATATCCTTAGAAATCTGAAAATTGCCTGGTCGGCTTTGTCCTCCCTCATTCTGTATTGGGGATATTTATAAAGAACAGCTGGAAAAATGTCTACTTAAAGATGCAGTGTAAAAAGGGTTTACAAACGCTTTTCCATTGGCAAAAGAAGGTACAACCATATTAGTCAGAACATCATTGTAACACTAGTTGGATACATTCCTCAATATGGCAAAAATAAGTACATGCTAATGTTAGCTGACCCTGTTGATGTGAATCAGCTGGAGATGCAGGAGTAATGGACTCCACACCTTTGCTGAGGTAGTCCATTTTCTTGCTGCCCCTAGTCTCCTCTGTCTCCTTATCAACTCTCATTCTTCTTTGTGGTCTCGTTTCCAAAAGAACATGAACTTTGCCCCCAAATAGACTTGAGCCGGTCCAATCCAAGCCAGTACTGTGCAGTAGAAAAGTGTCAAAAGGTCTATGGAGGTGACAGACACTGCAGTGGGACTGAAAGTCCTGGCAGGCCATGGTGTTACAATGCCCATGCATTTGTGATTTCAGAATTGAATGTCATTGGGCTGTGATAACTCAATTTCAAAAAAGGAAGTACGTGAAATAATCTATCCGTTCTTAGCCTCCCGTGGGAAGAAAAGAACATTTATTATTTATATATTTATTTATTTTTAGAAATGTAAACGTAAAACAATGCCAAAAGCATTAGTTGTTAAATAGCGTTTTTACATGTCCACAACATTGCTGTCATACGCCCAATGGTATAAGTATAAATGTGATTCACTGCAACCAAAACTATGTGTGAGGGATAATTAAAAAAAAAAATGAAAAAGCTGAAACCAAACTGAAATGATAATTAGTAAGACTGGTTGGTGTATCTGGCTGGTTAGAGGAGCAACACACACTGGTCGATTTGAGATTTTATTTATTTATTTATATATTCTGAGAATCCCTGTCTCATCTCTCCCTATATCCATGTGTTAGCAGGTAAGTATCCCCATCCCTTGCACTGTCACCATGGCGATACCTTGGCCTGTGATGTCACTACTGCTGTAGTTCATTGCTTGTGTCTTGTTTTTTATTTGACTACAGTATGTCTTTATCTCTATCTGCTTTGTTTGGCTGATTATGAGTGGATTAAGCCGTTTACGTCTCAATCTTCCAAGTAGTTTTGATTTCATTTTTTTAATTTTCTTTTGGTTGTCTTTATTTATTTTTCTCTCCAGTTACTTTCCTTCTGATCTAGCTCTTTTCACAGCTTATGGATAAACTTTACAAGTGGGACACAACTTAAACTCTAGACAGGGAAAATCATACAACAATCAGGAAGGGACGGTGATGCAATAGGCTGCAGAATACACACAGTTAGGCTTTGTTGTCCTCACGGATGTTGTTGCTTGTGTGTGCCAGCCTGTTGCTGCTCCCTTGACGATGACACTTAAACTGTGATGAAAATAAGCTACCACAAATTTGAAATTTGTTACACGAACTAGTACAGCAAGTCAGCAACCATAGCTATACAGGTATCTAGACTTGCTGTCTCATCAGTAAGCTGTGAGAATGGCTGGTGTTTGGTTCACTGTAGCTTTCTGGTCTCTTTGCACTTTTTTAAAAGGCTAATTTCTCTAACCCCAGCACCCTATGCTCTTAAAAGCAGGCTGTCTCCGAGCTGGCCTTCCACCCAGCTAATTCAAGACACAACTCACCATTGTAATTTATCTGTCTCTTGTTCCCTCAGGACGCACGGATCCCGTGCCCATTATTCTTAAATATGATGTCATGGGGATGGGACGGATGGAGATGGAGGTAAGGGTAGTTGAATTGGTTTTGTAGCCTGTTTTTTGTTGGATTGGCTTGTGAGTGATGTCCCTTTTTTTTAGATGGACTATGCAGAGGATGCCACAGAGAAAAGAAGAGTGCTCGAAGTGGAGAAGGAAGAGACGGAGGAACTACGGCAGAAATACAAGGTGAGGCCTGGCCTGGTCATCCGTAGATCACTACTCATAAGCTCCTTTTAAACATTTTGTTTCTGTACTTTTCACTGTCAACAGGATCAGATTGAAAAGGAGAAAGCAATTGCAAAAGCCCTGGAAGACCTGCGGGCTAATTTCTACTGTGAGCTGTGTGACAAGCAGTACACCAAACACCAGGAATTTGACAACCACATCAACTCCTATGACCACGCTCACAAGCAGGTAAAATTTGGGTCAACCCCATCTGAATCCATGATCACCATAATTTTTCTGAGCCATCTTGACGCTAACGCCGACTGTGTACGGTCTCACAGAGGCTAAAGGAACTCAAGCAGCGGGAGTTTGCTCGGAATGTGTCGTCACGTTCCCGCAAAGGTGGGAAGAAGAAGGAAAAGATGCTGCGTCGTCTGCACGAGTTGGCCGAGCAGAGGAAACAGCAGGACCGGTAGAATGTTTTATTCTTTCTTTCAGCACCCTCTACTGGTAGATTGTAGATTTAGTTGATAAAGGCAGGAATATGCTACAGTTGTCATTGAGTTTAACATCTGCAGTGTTGAGAAAGCTAATTTTCTATGCAAATTAGTTAAAACGTCATAATTTTTTAAATGAACTTGTTCAGTTCATAATTCAAAATCTTGAACAAAGTTCATTCCAAAAATGAACTACTGTAGTTCAGCAACAATCTTAAATACTCGCAAAATCCTGGCGGGACTGGTAAGTGGCAAAATGGCCGCCCCCTGTGATGGAGAAAGACAGGTGGATTTTGATGCTTAACTCACATTCCACAAACGCAGTATTTATCAGAATGCAGTGAGTGGGGCTGCATAGTACATATTCTTGTAAAGAAAATGTTTGGGTTGACTTCCCCTTTAATCTCGTTAGCTGCTGATGCTATTGCCAGTAACACGCTGCGTAACAGAACTCAAAGATGGTCATGCAAGGTATTGAGATATTAAATACAGTTTCAGCTATCTAGCTAAACAAAGTACCAAACAACTTAGTATTTCAATTGAATTTACAAGCCAGTTCCGTCTTGTTTTTCTTTTCAGCACTCCAGGAAGCGGGCCCATGTTCAAAACAACCACAGTGGCTTTAGATGGTGAGAAGGCCGAAGATGGAGACATCTTTCCCCCTGAGATCGCTGTCATGACAGAACCTGCCTTCGAGGTCTGTGTTCCAGACAAAAGCGAACAAGCCTCTGTGAAGCCTGCGCCGACATTTAGCTTCTCCCTGGGCAAGAAGAAGAACTGCTCCTCACCTACTGCCAGTGCGTCCTCCAAAGTGAGTGTGTCCTTCTCCTTTGCCAAGAAGGCGCCGGTGAAGCTGGAAACAGCAGCCGCGGTGTTTACTGATCCTGGCGAGGAGGCAATCGAAGGAGAGGAAGAAGAGGAAGGAGAAAAGACAGTGGCATTTGCGCAGGATGAAGCGCCCACCTGCAACGCTGACAGCCCAAAAGGAGGCTCGCGGGGAAGTGATGGAGGAGAGTCCAGCATTGCGACAGTGACAGAAGAGGCGCAGCAGTCTAGCGACGGAAGTTCGCTGGCTTCCACGCTCAATAAGCTGAAAATGATGATGAAGAAGGAGGAGGGCTACACAGGACAGGAGCCTCAGTACTATCACTACATGCCCCCAGCGCATTGCCGAGTGAAGCCCCACTTCCAGTTTCTGCTTTTCATGAAGGCATCTGATCAGAGTCAGAGTAAAGAAGAAGAAGAAGAAGAAGAGGAGGATGAAGTGCAAGAGGAGAAGGTAGAGAATGTTTCTCAAGAGTCCAACATTGTAGATTGCAGCATTGAAGCTGATGATGATGCCATCCCTGCCTCAACCCCTGAAGCTCAACAGACAACTCCGGGCTCAAAAATGAAGGATGAGGACAAAATTTCATGCGCAGTAGAGACAACTCCCAATCTTCCTGCTTCCCCCACGCAGAAAGAAGAAAGCTCACCACCACCACCAGAGCCGTTGGACTCCAACTTGGGTCCCAAGATCCCTGTGGGTCCATTCTTCCCTGTATTGAGTAAAGATGAGAGCACCACCCTCCAGTGGCCCTCCGAGCTCCTTGAGTTCACCAAAGCGCTGCCCTCCCTGTCTTATAGCTGCAATCCTCTATACTTTGATTTCAAGCTGTCTCGTAACAAAGGCACACGCGCCGGAAGGGCTGCAAAGACTCCAAAGCCTTGCGAGCAGCCTGACAAAGAAAAGCAAAAAGAGATAACCCCTAAAGTAGAACCAATTGCTAAAATGGAGCTCAACAGCGATGAAGCTGCCACTAAGGAGGAGCGTGGCCAAGCCGAAGGTGATGATCAAAAAATGGCAACAGGTGGTAGCAGCACCAAGAAGAAGAAGAAAAAGAAGAAGCACAAGAAGTCAACAAAGCATTCAAAGCGCAAAGCAAAAGATAAAGATGTGGCCGGGGAAGATGCCGAGGGCCAGACTGACCTAACTCAAGAGATGCCCAAGAAGAAGAAGAAGCACAAAAGAAAGAAGAGCAAGAACAAAGCAGCGAATCAAGAAGGGGCGACGGGTGAGAAAAAGGAGAAAGCCAAAGTAAAGGCTGAAGATAAACCTGATTCTTCATCAGTGCAGGCTCCAGCTGGAGCAGTTGTAGAGCCTGGGAAGAGGAAACGTGCTATAAAGGATCCCTCTAGCAGGTTAGGAGTGGAGGAAGGCAGCACGAGGAAAAGCTTAGACAAAGCTATTACGTCAGAGGAGCATGGCAGCAGCAAGCGACTAAAAACAGACTCCGGTCCCTCCCAGAGCGCCTCTTGTTCCACCTCAGCCCAGAAGAGCCCTGGTCCCGGAAGACCTCCCAGCAGCGAGAGTGAAGAGGAAGGCGGTTCCACCACTCAGCGTTCTCGCCATCACCGGTCGAGTCCACAGGAAGGGCGCCGTCACCGCAGTGAAGAGTCAAGGCGCTCCTGCAGTCGCTCTTCGAGACGCGGCAGCAGCCGTCGGCGGCACCACCGCGGCAATAACTCGCAGAGTCGCTCATATTCCAGCAGCACAGAGCGCTCCTCAGCGGGCAGCAGCGCCTACAGCCACCGAAGCCGCAGCTACTCGGACAGCTACAGCGACTACAGTACAGAGGGGCACCGGCGCCGGCACTCCAAACGCTCGTCGGACTCAGACTACGAGAGGCGGGGCAGCCGAGGGCACCGGCATTCCCGGCGGCGCCAGTACTCCTCATCCTCCTCTGATGATTCCCGCTCGCGGTCGCGCAGCTACAGCCGCAGGAAGCGGCACCGGCGGCACCACCGCAGCACCTCCAGGAGCTCCAGTAGCTGGAGCCGCAGTACCAGTGCAAGGTCCTGGAGGCGTAGCTACAGCCGGAGCCGCAGCTCGGGTAGCCGCTCGTCCAGCTCCGCCAAGGGCTCCCCGCACCGCCGGAGCACTTGCAGCCGAGGGGACAGCGAGACCCTACGCAGTGACTTTAACCGCTCCAGCATCTATCGCTCGCAGTCCCCGAGGGCTGCCTCACGCAGCTTTAATCGCACCGCCACTAGCTCGCAGGCTCAACGGCTAGGCGGTTCCCGGGATGCAGGGGAGTATAAAAACTCCCTCACAGCACGCCAACTCCTGGAGAAGATTCAGTCGAAAAAGAATTCAGATGATCCAGTCACAGGAACCAAATCTGGTTTAAAGATCAAGGACCCACCCCAGGGATACTTTGGTCCCAAACTACCCCCATCGACCAAAAGCATGTTGCCACTTTTTGGTAAACTACAAGCAGGGAAGAAAGCACCCCTAATTCCCTTGAACAGAACGGATGAGTGTGACAAATCTGGAGCTGCGAAGAGTTCAGAGGCTGACAGAGAAGTTATCCTGGTAGAGCCCATAAGGGAGTTCCCTCCGCCGCCACCACCTCCAGCTCCACCAGTGCAGAAAGTCGAGGAGTCCCCACAGAGCACAACAGTACAGGAGGAGACGCAACAGCCGACCGCAGACGGTCAGGTGTTACAAGAACCCCGGCTGCTTTATGAGCAGGACTCCTCCATGATGATACCTCAGTACCAAGAGGAACTGGGGCAGGAGGCCATGCAGAACCCCATGATAGAGACCATCATACCTGACATGCAACAGCAGCAGCCCCCGATGCATGGCTACCCCATGTATCCGCCTGCCGGCCTGGAGGATGACGGCCTGGAAGCGGAGGAAGAAGGCCTGGCTCCGCTTGAGAGTCAGCCCATCACATTCACGCCGGAGGAGATGGAGAAGTACAGCAAGCTGCAGCAGGCGGCTCAGCAGCACATCCAGCAGCAGCTGCTGGCCAAGCAGGTCAAGAGCTTCCCGTCAGCCGCCGTGGCCGCCACCGCCAACCTGGCACCGGCACCACCACCCCAAGCCCTGCAGCAGATCCACATTCAGCAGCCTGCCGTGTCAATGGCATCAGGCACGTCCATCGCCACAGTGCAACATGCTATCCTGCAGCACCACGCCGCTACCGCCGCCGCCATGGGCATCCACCCAGCGCACCACCCACACCACGCCCACGCCCAGCTAGCCCAAGTGCACCACATACCCCAGCACCACCTCACCCCAATTTCCTTATCCCACCTGGGTCACACTCTCGGACACTCTTTGGGACACTCGTTAGGACATGCTGGGTTGATACCCGCCCACCACACCGCCTTCCTTTCCGGGCAGCCTATACACATTATCCCGGCCTCGGCACTCCACCACACACCCTTGGCTCTCCACCACGTTCCCCACGCTGCCCTATACCCTACGCTCTTCACACCCAGGCCCTCGCAGGCCGCAGCAGCAGCGGCAGCTCTCCAGCTGCATCCGCTCCTCCACCCCATCTTCTCAGGGCAGGACCTCCAACATCCACCTAACCACGGCTCCTGAGCAGGTGAGAAGCCAGAGAGAACACTAATTCCTCTTGGATTTTTTTTTTAAGAGTTTCTCCAGACACTGGTTTGGTTTTTCCGTGCGGTACGTATACAGGATCAATTACCTTTCTTTTTTCTTTACCACAGGGTGTTTTTACTTATGTTCCTCTACAGCCAGTGACAAACAAAATGGCCAAAGCCAAGAAAAAAATGATGAAATGTGAAAAATAATACAGGGGTGAGCAACCATATGCAGCCCATACATCATTTAAGAAGTACCCACCCCTGCTTTAATATGACTACTTTAACTTACTTGCAGTAACGTGTACATATATCAGTGTGCAATCTGAAGAATCCCACCCAAAGAATAATTGGTGGCCTAGATCATCGTGATTATTATACGCATAATGATTCACCTACCCTCCAATTCGCAATGCCAGGTGACTTTTCTTGCACTGAAATCTTAGTCAAAGATTGTAGTATACTGCAATAATTGTATTGGTTTTTTTTGTGTGTTTTTAAATTATTTTCTAAGATACACTTTTCGAAGAAGGAAGGGTGTTTTTTGTTGCTCTGTGTTTTTTCTTTTCTTTTTGTAAATAAAGCTGCTGTAGATTAACTTTAAATTCTAGCGGTTGTTATTGGTCAAGAAAGTTGCTCACCTGCCTCGATGGACCTGGGGGAGGATGGTCAAACTGTAGCTACTCTGTATTTTTCTTTAAAACATGAATTGTTTCAGCCAATAAAACCTTGAGCTCATTCCTTGTTTTAGGCTGTTTTTTGGGAACAATTGAACAGTTACCAATACGATAGTGGCAAATATCTACTGTGACAGTAGGTGGTGCCATTGTTCCTTGGAGTCCAAACCTGTAGTTCATAGTGATACTGTTTGTACTCCATAAGGCAACCAAAGTCTTTTATTAAGTTTAAATTAGGGCTGGGCGATATGGCCCCAAAAATAAAATCTCGATTTTTGTAGTCATTCAAGACTATTACGATTTTAATCTAAAATACCCCCCAAAAAACACCAGTGGTTCTCAACCGCGGTCCTCGAGTACCCCTATCCAGCCTGTTTTCCATGTCTCCCACAGCCAACGCAGGTGTTTCAAATGATTAGCTAATAAGCAAGCTCTGCATGAAGCCTTATAACGATCCTCAGGTGTGTTGGCTGAGAGAAAGATGGAAAACAGGCTGAACAGGGGTACTCGAAGACCGGGGCTGAAAAACAGTGTTGTAAACCACCCATCCAGCATTCTGCGAAATTGTGCAAAATTGCAACTCACAAAAACATTTGGATGTAACAGAACACAAGAACAACAACAGCTTTTAATAATCCAGAGAACAAAAATGATTTCATGATTTACAAAATGTTCAACTATTCGATTTTTTAAATGACGATGGATCGAATTAATTCAATTTATTACCCAGCCCTAGTTTAGATGTAATTAAATTAGAGCCAAGCAAGGAAGCAAAGTTTTATTTAACAGAATTAAATCACTCACATAGTGAGACTAAAGTCAACTGTAAATCATGACAATGAACTTGTACAATTACAATTGTTTTTACTTTTTACAAATTCTTAATGAGCCTACTTCACATTTAAATCCGCTAGCCAGCCATGTAGTTTGTTACCGGTATGTATGAGTCTACAAAATCCCAATAACTTTTAAATAGACAATTCAGATCAGCTTGTATTTCAGAGGAAGTGGGTCCATAAAAAAGGTAGAATACTGTTATGAAGTTGCAACAATGATAACCGCGATGGCACAATAATAAAATGTATCTGAGGTGGGGGGGAAAATCCTCAAAAGTGTGTCCGTCTGAGTTCATCCTAGATATCGTATCACCAGGAACATGAAGGCGCACGTGAGCAGCATCCCTCCGATCATGATCCACTTGTCCTGTGTGGCTCTCCTCTCAATGAGCCGCATCACTGTGTTGGACAGACCTAGCATGTTGGCCACATCCAGCATCTTCTTATGGGTCCCCTGGCAGCAAAAACAGATGATGCAACATTTTTACAAGAAAAAAAAACTGTTCTTATCTTTTTTTTGGGGTCCAAGAGACATAAATTCAAGTGCAAACAGAAATTAACTACTTTAAAAAATGAAATACGAATCCTAGGTTTTTGAAGACGCTTTAGTGAACATGCAGAGGGAGATTACACGCATCTTAGAGGTGAGTGTCTATTGTATTGTCCTGATGGGTTGACACGATGTCACCAGACATTACATCCTATGCCTATGCATTTGCATGTCTGTGCCTGATTCACTATGGTGTGGGTGCATTGTGGGGTAAAAAATGTTAATGTTAAAGATTTGTTTTGTATCTTCCCTTCAGTGTGGAGAGGGTGTCATGATCATGCTCATCCCCGCGGACATGTGATGTTGCGTTAGCTAGCGTACGACACAATTGGGATGGACATTAAAAAAACAAGAAGTGGCTGGCTTCGAGCACAGTCCAAACTCCAGCTCAGACTCCAAGAAAACTGAAAAAACAAAGTTTATTCAAGCTGTAGTAGCTCAGGCCGGAGGTGGCAGTTGTGAATAAAAAAAAAAAAAAAAAAAGTGACAAAACTCCACAATACACCTTTAAGCAAGACGCACATAGGGAGTGTCTTGCCCAATAATCTTATGCCAAAAATCCGATATGGAATGCACTTACCTTGAGTGAGGATCTTTGATCTTTGAGCCCGTTGAGGATGCTGCTACCGCTGCCCAGCAGGTCGTCCATGCCTCTGTGTGCGTTGTGCAGGTTGGTGTTGAGCTGCAGCGTCTCGTCAATGGGGATGGACGTGTCGGCGTCCTGCGGAAATTACGATTATTATTTGAGTGTTCCCAGCTGTTTATCGTTCGCACATCACAGATTTATAGGCGATGGGTTCTAAATGTTTTTTACAGGATCAAAGCAAATCCCAATTTAGAGTTGTGCCGCCCTGAGATCGACCAGAAAAAAGCAGCATGATTAAGAGCAAGAAGAAGAGTCAGAGAAGTGCTTCAACAAAGCTCCAGTAATTGCTGTCCTTCCAACAGAATAGAGAAAGGATATAAGCCTGTGAGTACTGTATACTCTTGTGTATGCTGCTGTTCTATGTAGCAGTTGTTGAAAGGTTTATAATTAGCATAACATCTATGCTAATTCCATTAGCCCTTCTATGTCATTTTGCATTTGTGTTAGCACTGAGGTAGCAGACTTGTTTAAATTTGGTTTGGTTAGACACTCCCTGAGCTGTCACCTTATCGTTGTAGAGGGGTTTGTGTGTCCTAATTATTCTAGGACCTAAATTGTCTTTGGGATTTATGCCCCTGGCAGAGTCACCCTTGACAAATAGATCCTCGGTGAGGGACCAGACAAAGCACGGCTCAAAAGATCCTTATGACAATACTGGAATAAGATTTTCCCTAGCCGGGACGCGAGAGGGGCCATAGGGTACAATGTGAGCTGGGCGGCAGCCGAAGGCAGGGACCTTGGCAGTCCGATCCCCGGCTTCAGAAGCTGGGCTCATGGGATGAAGAATGTCACCTCTCTGGCAGGGAAAGAGCTCAAGCTCATTCACATACTTACGGTTAACATTAAGTCATGATGCACAAAATATTTGACTTCTTACATTCTATTTATCGGTATTACTTTGTTTTTATTAAGTAAAATGTAGGGTGCTATTTTTCCTCATTAAAAATATGGCATTTCCATTCGCTTGACTGGGCAAAGATGATTTGAGATTCAAGTGTTTTGAGTTCCGATCATAGTAACGGAACATTAAACTTGTATCTCAAGGGATTACTTTAAACAATTTGAAGAAAGCCCAAGAAACTGCTAAGGAATTTTTTTAAGTGTGTCTTAACATTTATGTGTATTGTAATGTAAATGTGTTAAACGCATGTGGGAGGGATAAAAAAAAAAAAGATTGATTTTCAGCTAATCCAGGTAGGTCTGGAACATATCCCTGCATTGAATATGGGGTCTCTGTACCACTTTTTTTGCCCTTTTTGTTTTATATATATATATATATATAATTTTATTTATTTTTTTCAATTTAAAACAACATGGCCGGAACTGACATTGGTGGTGAAGGTCCGGCTCATGAGCTCCTCCCGCTCCCGCTCCTGGGCCTCGTGGGTGTAGCGTCTGTGCTGGAAGTTCTGCAGGGCGGTGCGTAGGTGCTGGACATCATACTTGAGCTGGTCCACGCGCCTTTTGGAGCAAGAGGACCATATTTTTCAAAGACAATCATTCTTCATGAGTTCCTATCCAAAGGGTGACTCGCTCAACTCACAGTCTGGCATTCTGGCGGCGGTTAGGTGGCTCCTTGCTGGACAGGATCTCCAGACGCTCCAAGTGGTTGAAGATCTGCTCAATTCGAGCCAGAAGTTCATTCTCTAACACTGACCATAGAGAGAAGACAACCATTATATTACGTGATGAGAAAATCACCGTGGAAGGTGTTGCTAATATTTGCCCTGCCTGGATAGCAACTACCTCACTCATATGATCATACATTTGTTTATATTTAAATCTTTATTAGGGTTGAACAATTTGGAAACATAATTGAGATTCAATATTGCAATTTCAAATGATCACTTTCAAGGTCTTCCCATGTGTTCTTTAACAAACGAAAGGAATCAATTAAACTAATATAAAAAACAGATTTAATATATGTTTTTGTCCTAAAGATTTTCCTTATGCTAAAATAAATTAAATTAAATGAATTAATATGAGAAAGAGTCCACCAACGTCACTTAGTTACTAAACACTTGGACTTGCAGCCTATGCGTTCACTAAGACAATTTAACAAAATTCTACCAAACAAGTGTTACGTAAACATATTTCAGTAAGTCATAAATCAAATTACAACAATAATGCAAACAAATCTATAGCTTTATCATGTCAACTTGTCATGATGAAACAAAGATGTGAACATGGGGACCCAAACTATGTTGTAATGTCAATTTGAATTTGATTAATAGGTCAGCGGTAATTTTAAGTAACATTTTAACATGAATTTACAAAAACTCCCATACAAGTGTAAAATTAAGACATGCAAAATCGATTTCTTACCCTAACTATACACTGTACGATACCCCTTTTGAACATATAAACTATTTTCGTTCTTCCCATTCTTGTTTTTCTTTTTTACTTCAACTTATATTTTATACTTGTAATGTGTTTTTATGTTTATATGTTCAATAAAACCAAACTATACACTGTACACAGTTTTTCTATTATTGCTCTTGTCACTTTAGCCAATTTGTACTGATTCAATAGTTATCCTCACGTTTTTTACTAGACTTTGCGATGTTGTGTACGACCTCAAAGTATTCTTAAAATGTATTTATTTACTGTTCTCGTGTGTGCGTGCGCGCGCGGTGCAAACTTCCCATCATTATCCTGAAAAGAACCCAGCCCTGCAGTTTCCTGTTCCAAACTGATCACCAGGCATACAAAACATCCAAGCAGGGGCAGCCATAACAAGAAGTGCGTGCAGAATGGACATTAATTAGCCTTTAAAGGAGTACAGGAAGGAGTACACGTGTACAAACATACACTTAGTGGTTGACGCTTACTCTGAACACATCAAACAGAGCTGTTCCTAATATTCTGCACGTAAGGGCAAAATATTAGGAAACGCCACACAATAATGACCACAAAAAGCAACTCATAAAATATCCTTCACTATGAAACCCACAAAGCCAGGTATGACTTTGCACGTAAAGTGTCTGACTTACTCCAGCATCTGTAAATTAGTACTCACAGTGAACTGACTGGCGATCTGTTCTCTCTAGGTTGCCCATGAGCGACTGCACCTCTTGGATTTTTCTGAAGAAAAGTACAATTTAAGCGACTGACTAGCTAGTTAGCTAAACGGTAGAGCATTTCCAAGTAACTCACTTGTTAGTCTGGTGGTACAGCGTCTCCATCTTCGACAACCTGAGATACTCGGTTTTTGTTGTTTATTTATGTATTTATTTTTAATTTATATATTTATTTTTACGGGGTTATCGCCCCTCGGCGTGCAACTACAGGGAGCAAAGTTAGCTAGCTCTAGGTAGCATTGAAGGAAAGCACACGTCATCAGCGTTTGTGTACGGAAGTAGGGAAAGCGGAAAGGCTGCGACGTCACGTCAAAGACGGAAACGCGCGCGCTCACGGGCTGCCATTTTGGGAAGGTAACTACATAGTTAAATAATTTGAGCGACGTTTTTAGCCTTTAAATCTTATTTTGGTGTGTGTTTTTTTCTGTTCTCAAGTGTAAAAGAGTCACTGTTGCTACACCACTGGCAGAAAAGAGTCATTTGACATGTGTCCAACTCCTCAGGCTAGCTATTTTAACAGATTGAGTGTTTCCAAAGGGTGAGGTAATATTACAGCCACAACACTGTCATGGAGTTTTGTGAAAGTATTCAATGATGGGATTTTTGGGCCAATATTTCACAAGTGTTCCTTAGATGGAAAACTGATTCCCAAGCCAAAACCACATTTCAATCACCTTCGTCCTCCATCATCCTGTTGACTAATTTTAAGGCAAGGGGGTTAAATAGTCCAGTGAAATCTATGAACGAGCTGTTACAAGCTTCTCTTCTTTTTTCTCCAGTAATATTTGTTTACCTCATTGGGCACAGCCATCAACAAGTGGAGCCAGACAGATGGTGCTTGACTTGATGGCTGCGTGTATCTCCAGGCTATGAAACTGTCAGAAAATCTGGAGATGCGTTCATGCCACTTCTTGCTCACGCTGCTTTTTTTCCCTTGGTTGTCATAACACATCCCCCCGCGGCGAAGGGAAGCGCCAAATGAAGGCCCTTGTCAACTCGTAGAGGTCCACAAGGGAGCGTTTACCACCGCCCCGTCTAAAGGTCGTAGGGTTCTTTTCTTTCTTTCTTTCTTTCTTTCTTTCTTTCTTTCTTTCTTTCTTTCTTTCTTTCTTTCTTTCTTTCTTTCTTTCTTTCTTTCTTTCTTTCTTTCTTTCTTTCTTTCTTTCAGTCTTTCTTTTAGTCTTTCAGTCTTTCTTTCTGTCTTTCAGTCTTTCTTTCGGTCTTTCTTTATGCTTTAGCCCCTGAGGAAAGGATGATATGAGCTTACTGCTTTGCCTCCACACCTGAGCACCACGGGCCCAAGTCACTGTCCAGACTGCAGGTGTGTGTGTTCAAGGAATCTCACCGTGCCACTCCCTGACCTTACCTCCATCAAGGAAGCACACCATTCTGTACCCCATGTATTGGATATCAAAACATTTTGCCGTAGTTAACGGGGTTGGATTTGAGTGGGTGAAAATACATGGAAAACGGGACTGGTTGCTGAAGAGAGGCCAATTTCATTCCCAAGTTAGAGGTGCCCTTGATCAACATATTCCACCCACATTAGATGCAAACGAGCCTGGCAATTTAGTGTTGATACCTTCTTCCGACTGGGGCTCATTTGGGTAAATTATAGTAAGAGTCCTGTAATATGCTCAAAATAGCTTCTTCCAATCAAAATGGCTGACTTTTCTGTGAAAATAAGAGGACATTCATTGTCTTAATAAATGTCCTCTTAATTATTTTTTTTCATGCATCCTCTTAAAACAGACCTGTCCACGGACTTTTGATACTCGGTGCTAATTTAAAAAAAAATAATAATCCAGGGGCCATTTTACAAAAAAAGTCAAAGAAAAACTAAAACATGTGCGTCCATAATATAATACAATATGGAAAGATTCTGTTTCTGGACCCACATTTGATACCTGAATCAAAATGGATGTGCAAATTCAGAAAAGGGCAGTTAAGTAAAAAATAAATAAGAAAAATAATTCATATAGTAAATTTATAATATTAAAATACAATTAAATGAGTACCAAATTAAGGGTTAGAAAGAGGAAGTTTCCCAGTCATTGTCTAGATCATAACTCAACAAATACTAGTCACGGAGATTGAGTGAAGTAAAGAAGACAATTATGGGAGGAGGAGTAGAAGAAAAAAAAAAGGCCTACGGCTCAACAATTTTTTGGATACCACTCATTTTTTGAAGGCATACTGATCTTCTCATTTTCCCCCCGAGGGCGACCATCCACTCCACTTTGAAGCTGCTGTGACGAGACGCTGAATGAGAGCAAAAATGGGACCTGTCAGAACCTTGCCGGGCTTGGCCTGTGCTGCCTGGAGTTCTGCTGAGAAAAAACGGGCCGCTTGCAAGTGAGTCATGTTCTGATTGAGCTGATCGGCTTTCCCTCCTTCCGACAGAGGCTGAGACCATCACATGGAGCTGTCAGTCACACACACTCATTCACCTGTGCATATACACACATACACACGCATGCACACACACAGCCCTGTGGCTACACCACCTGTGACATTTGAGAGATGGTTGCTTGATGGCTCAGGCCTTCCCCTACCCACAGACACACACGCACACACACTGTTAGTCACAATATTAGATACACTGCATACTATGTTTTCGCCATAGATTTTTTTCCAAAATGACTGACTAAAACAAAAGAGTACGAAAACTAAAACAATATTTCTCATAGGAAGCAATATAAATCTAATTAATTTGTTCAAGACACCCAAAAATATTAACAAAAACTCATTTTAAAAAGGAAAACATAGTTTAACATACATAAAACAATATGTGACTAATGAGATGGATACATTAACATTAAACTTCATGTTTAGCTTTATTGAAGACCCTAGATGGTGTATCAAAGGCAGCAAAAAGAGGTAAGAGAGAGAAGTTATTATTCGGAAGGGCAAGCCGCCATTTTCATACTTTGCTACAAGCTCTTTAATTCTAAGGTGTTTTTCATCTCTTGTTGAATATGAGTAGTCGATGCTTGATGTGGGGTTAAATTCCAGGAAAAGAGTGTGTAAGTTCCGTGGGCAGGTGGATGAGTTTGGTACAAAACACTTTTAATTGTACAACAAAAAAAGAGCAACATTTTGGTGAAAAGGTAGCCGAAAACAGAATCGTGTGAAAACCTGGACATTCAAAATCTGAGGTTGTGCTGTATACAATTCCAACATAAGCATTGGCTGCCTCTACTAGAGTTGCCACCTGTCCCATTTCCCCCAGAATTGTTCTCTTTTTTTAACCAGCTGTCCCGGGAAAATAAAAATCTCTCCCGGGACACAATTTTTCCCAGAAAAATGCCAAAAGCTAATTTGATTTCCTTCATTCCGTAGTCTAAAAATCTGTGGAGCGCTTAAATAGCGTGTCGCCGGCTCTCTCTCTCGAGGTGGATTTGGGATTACCGTAATTCTATGGCACCATTTGTCCTATCTGAAAAATTCCAACGGTATCTGAAATCTAAGACCTTTGCTCTTTACAGAAAAAGTACTATTATTACGGTAAATTCAGTCTTTTGAGGGTTTTTGAGACGTCACATTTCTACATCAATTTGAACAAAACATGTTAACAAAATGGTATGTAGCCTATATCGACATTTGTATTACATGGTGGCTTTTTATAAAACCGTTCACCAAGTCTGTGACTTTGTAGTACGTACGTAATTGTGTGAAATTTAATCTGCATTGTTGGTGATGTTTTTCTAGAATAGTTATGCTTTGCCATTGCTATGTTTGTATCTTTTGAGTGTATGCACTTTATAGTGTGTAATTAGCTGAGTATTCTAAATTCAGTTTGTTTTGTGATGAGGGACAACCATTGCATTAAAGGCTGAGGCATGCAGCCTTGGAGGACCTAAAATGCCAAAAGAATAAAAAACAAAAACAAAAATAAATATATAAATAGTAGTGATGCACGATAATGCTATTTTCAACCGATACGCTAAACCAATAATTTAGAAAGTGTCAATGTGGATAACTGATAAGTAAGCCGATAATTGTTTGAAAAATTAACTTGAATACGAATATACTTTCGAATCCTACTATTAGTCTAACATGTACAAATACATAAAAATATTGTGTAAAGCACCATGAAGCTTAACTTTATTGATATCTCTGTTTCAAAGACAACCAGTAACTAATTTTGAGTTTGCCAAAACAAAACAGTCACGTTTTAAAAATATAACATTTTAGTGAGTGTTGTGGAATTTTCAGTAGTTAGGCGAGATGGAAAACAATTTGTCTCTTGGGTTTCTTTATATTTGAAGCTTCAAATAAACGCAAGTCTTACGGAGCAGTCTACAAGAAGTGATCTGTGAGAGTGTGCCCAGAAAATTATCATGGGGAGATTTTTATGCAACCCGGTTACGTTTTGGTAGGAGAAAGGGAGTGTCAGCTAGACAGGAAAGAAAGCAAGCAGTCTCTTCCGATCAGTCAAGGTCACTTTGATATTGCTTCATGTACAAGAAGTGAAAAGCCCATTGTTAGATAAAATGCAGGTGTCCACAATACAGTATAAACTTGTTATGTTAATACGTGTTAAATTGTTATTTTGCACAACAGGACAGTAAACAAAGCCCACACTGGCGACTGCAATGGCGCCATGATGCATCTTCTGTGAACCTGAGGTTGCGCGCATTATGATGTCACAAATATGTGACACTACCATTGGAGAGGGGAAGGATTGAGGAGTTGGGCACAACTTGAGCCACAACCACAACAGATGGACCAACGTGGCATGCCTATTATTATCTGCAAATTTCTTTATTATCTGGTTTATCTGTATGACGTCAAATTGGTCGATAATTATCGGCCACCGATATTATCGTGCATCTCTAATAAATACATTTAAATATACATAAATCAATAACTAAAAAGGCTCTGCTCTCATATTTATTTATTTCATGCTGCAGAGGCTTTCAGCAAGAAATGCATCATGAAATGTTATTCAAATGAGGAGGAGGTCCCAAACGGGTCTTGGGTTGGACTCCGTCAACAAGTAACTTGTGAAATTGTAAAATACAACTTGACACCAGTCTCCACAAATATATGCATCATTATTAAATTTATTACTGCTAAATTTTGACGTGGACGTGTCTGCTTCATTGCAACTGGAATTCCCCCAGTACAGGCTTTCCAGGTAAAGGGCGATCATTAATCGCGCATTAAAATTTTTTGTATTGTTAATTAGGAACTTTATATTAACTCATTAATTTTGACACCCCTAACATATATATATATATATATATATATATATATATATATATATATATATATATATATATATATATATATGTATACGTATATATATATGTATATATATATATATATAAACAAGCAATTTATCATAATCAGCCATCTTTGTTGTTTACATTTGCCTCTTTGAGGTCGGAAGTGGAGCTACAAGTGGGATCAATCCGATTTCCCACCTTCCCTGAATGCAGCATTAAGTAGGTGAAAGGAAGCTCTCCGCTCATTGAAAATCATTGGACTTTGGGTCGTTGTAATTTGATTTGTGAGAATTACTTTGTTTTCAAAAATTAAATGTCATTTGACTACTATAAAAATCTGCCTGGTTTATATGTTAGTCAGGCAAACGCAATACAAGACACGATTTATTTTCACCGTGTACTGTGTGGAAATATCAGAAACGCTCGGATGTTCGGAATTGTCAATATATATCAAGATTGCAACCTGTGTACAGAAACAACAACGGTAGCTTGATGATTACTTATATAATGAAATATTGTCATGTGTTATTCCCAATGGTAACTGCTATTTTGATAACTTCATGGTAGTACAGAAACCATTTGGATAGGTCAGTGAGGATTTTAACTCATTGCCTATTCTGGCATGCAATGCAAAATGGATCTAACGCTAAATTACGGACAGCTTGTTAGCCACACATGTGTGGCGTCCGTGGGTCATGGGTAGAGACGGTCGTTCAGTAACCGGAAGGTCGGCTGTCCTGATCATCATCGACAATCTGTGCTATTGCTAATGAGATTTGTTCAAATGCTAACATGCTAACAGTTTGTATGCTAACAGCAAGAGTGATGAGGATTTTACATCGTGATGTGTAGTCAAATGCTATTTCTAATGAGGATTACGCAATAGTAGCAGTTTTTATGCCAACATATAAGATTAGGTGCATTATGTATTCAGTTTGCAATCTTGCTGCAGTATAAGTTAGTATACAGTGGACCCCACATGTTTACTGCTTGGGTATTCACAAATTCACCTATTCGTGGATTCTTATTATTTTTTTACCTATCTTATGTGGTACATGGAAAAACCTACCGTAACGTGTCCAAAAAACAAAACAGTCTACAGAATGTATCTATGTGCTTTTGGAGTTTGGTTCTGGAGTTACAGTGGTTAAAATCGCCAGCTGCATCAAACATGGCATCTGGGTGTGCAGTCTATGTTTATCTATGATATCATGCAGGAGAGCTAGAACTGTAGTTTTGTCGGCTCGCGGTCGGATGTAAACAGCCGGCATGAACACAACACACAACTCCCCTGGTTGATAAAAAGGTCTTCACTTTACCGTCAGCACTTTAGTACCCGCCGAGCAGTATTTCTCCACCAGCTGATCGTTTGATCACCGGCTGTTGTTAAAGTGTCATCTGTAATCTTTGGAAAGCAAACCCTGGTGTCAGTAAAATGACACAAACACGTTTGGCACAGAGATCACTATTACAAGACTGTTTACTGTATTTTTAAAGTTACAGCAATTTTGAAGATGTTTGTAAGAGTGTGAAATGTTATTAACATATTTTTGTATCATAGTTTGTGGTATATTAATAAATAAAACTTTTAGCACAGTTAAACCTTGATTTTCGTAATTTTTTCAGTTTTCGTATAAAAAAAGCATGTGACTCGGCCATTCATTTCCTGGAATCGGTGCACGTTCATTCGAAGCATTTCATAAGTTGTATGATATGCGTTAAACGGCAAGGTGTCACCCACAATGCAAGCTTTCATTAATAGCGCAATGCAACAACCATTCCAGTATGCTTGCAAACACTCTGGCAACATAACTGTAGCATATCCTGTCAAAGTACAGGCCTTCAAAGTAAAAGCACACAGTTTAACGACACTTTCTTTGGCCACATAGTGGCTTATTTACTGGAGTAGTCATGCTCAATGAACAAGCACAAAATAGTTTCAGGGCGATTGCTCAATAAGCACCCATGGGTTCAAAGAAAATGTGGGTAAATTGTACTGTACAGATACTGGTGTGCTTTTATTTTAAATGCCTGACTTTCGACAGGAAGTGTTATGCCAATGTTGCCCCAACTTGTATGAGTGTTGCCAAGCAAACCAGGAGGCTTGTTATTGTCTTGAGTTGCATTGTGAAATACACACTGCTTTGTCTGACAATTTGACAGACAGTTCTGAATGCCACCCATTTGATAAAGGAGGCAATATAGGTGACAGAATTCAAGAAAGAACTCAATACAAAGTGAAAAAAATGGTGCCCTTCTCTACTCCTCGCTATGCCACTAAGCGTCTTCAATATAAAGTGATGTTAATTGTTCATTTATATTTGTTTTACATTATTTTCAATATGTAAAATGATAGTTGATTGATTAAATGATTTATTCTATCTAAAATCAGTTTTTTGTTCAAATTGTTGGGTATCTGGAAGGAATTAATTGGATTTACAACATTTCCAATGGGAAATATTGCTTTGGTTTTTGTACAATTTGGTTTTAGTCAGAGTTTCTAGAACAGATTAATCACAAAAACGGAGGTTTATTTATTAATTAGAAACACTTTTATAGGAGCATCAATTATTTGTGGCTCGGTCAAACCTTATTCACATTAGTACTTAAGATGGGGAAAAATAATTTAAAAAAAATCAATTTAAATAGTGCTTTAGACAGTGTAGTCTCGTGGCCAGATTCCAGCCATTGCTTTAAAGAGTCCGTGGATCTTCACCCACCCTGGCTCCCAGCTCATGGTATCATTATTCCGTAAAAGTGCACCATATAAAAGAAACAAATACCTTATTGCGCTGACAGGGTCAAAATATTAGGAACAACTTTCAATATGATGCAGTGTGCTTCTACACCTCTGCGAATGACAAAAATATATTTATATTAATTTATTTCAGTCAAATCAAACATTATACATTTTTGAAACAACTCTTTGATTATGCAGCTATACCTAATAAAGTGGCTCCAACCGACCGACAACATTGATTGTGTTGCTACTTGCCAGCATTCCAGACACAAGGTCTCCTTTTTCTTTTATCAGTGTGTTTTCCACTCTTGGACAGAGTCGATGCTGGGATGTGTTGGTATTGGTTGTAATGGAGGTTTGTGAATATGTGTGTGTGTGTGTGTGTGTGTGTGTGTGTGTGTAGCTAAGAGGAGGAGCATGGTACAAGGGAGTAAGTTTTGAAAGCGCACGACGTCGTTATCATGTCCGACGATACCGACTGACTTGTTGTTCATGCTGCAGGTGTGCAGGAGGAACAAGAGCAGCATGGGAACCACTTCTTTCAGGAGTTCCCTCCTGTGTAGTCATACAGCACATGTACATAAGTGTGTGGAAATATGCGTAAGTGTGTGGTCAAGAGAGGTGATAAACACTCTATGGGGCATCCTTGCCATGGGAAAATGGAAGAATAGACAATTTCATAACAATGATTTGCAATCCTTTTTAACTTATATTCAAAGTCAAAGGTTTTCTTTACCATAATACAGTATCTCTGATGCGCCCCCTACTAGTCTAAACACGGCATTCAGATTAATATTGTGTCTGTGGAATAGGAATTAAACCGCATAATCCGCATCCGTTTTTATTCATCGCAGTGGGTGGCCTTTGGTGGGGTGGTCACTATTTTTTAACAAGTGGACGGTATGTGCTGCTTTGAATACCCCCTTTTTTCTTTTATCTCTCAGTTCCTTAGAACCCAATATGAGATTTGGGAGAGGCATTTTGTTGAATTACAGTTATAATTCTTTCATTTAAAAAAAATATACAAGTTTCCTCCTGTAAACATCATTTAAGCATAGAATTTAAATTAATACATGTATTAAAGGCAAGTTGTAAGTTGTAAGTCTGAAGTCCTCCCATTTATATTTAACAGATTTAAAACATCATAAATCGTGCTGTTTCTACTAAGTACTGTCTCAAATGTTCTCCAATTTCAATACAAAAGTAAATGTATAGGATTACATGCCGAGAAACGTTTCTTGGGAGTGGTAATATGGCGGCCTAGCAGCATCACAAGTCTTGGCCTATCAGCTATCCAGTTATATACAGATCAGTGGTATACATATACATAAGCTGTTTTTTGTATTGTCAGACTAAACAGAATGAATGATGGTTGCGTGATCTATGCTGATGTCACGAATGGTATTCATTATAACAATTTAATTATATTTAATTAAGGTGGAATTTAGTCCATGCCATCTCTCAATTATTCTCTGCTGTGGAATTGGAATGCTGTGATTCTTGGAAATGTTTTTTTTTTTTGGAGTACACGGCCTTGTCAGCCAGCGTACCCGATCCCCAACCCCCCCTCCCCCCCAAACACCACACACCCTGTCACCCCCCAACCCCAAGGTATGCACTCAACCTTGTCATGGCCCGAGGCAGTGCATGTTCTTGTTGTGGGTTGAGCAATTGCATTACTCATTCCTAAATTCCTGCTCAATGCTGTATTCTGTGTACTGTATCTGTAATCCCCCCACCCCCCCTTTTTTTTTTTTTTACCCCTGCACAAAAACGTTTTTGTCCCCCCTCCTTTTTTTTTTATTTAAATTTTACATTACGGTGCTGCCACGGTCCTGCCGGGCTATGCGAGCGGCTTAGCACTGATGCTATCAAGCACTTGAAGAGGCGGAAGTCTCGGTCAGGTTTTAGGTGTTTTTTCTTCCCTCTTCTCCCGCACCCGAGGCTTCGAGGTTCCGATTACACATGAGGAACCAATACTTTGTGTCCTTGAGCCAAAGCATCGAACAAACCACTGCACGCCTCACTGAGTTGCCCACTATTAAATAAGTCATGTATGAACCTCCGAGCAATGCTAGCTACAGCAAGAAAATACACTTTTACAGTATAAAACTGAACTTGAATAATACAGCGGACCCACTGAAGCGGAATGATATTTAATAATATTTGGAATAAAATGCGCTTATAATGTACAAAATGTACCTCAGAGCTCAGTAAACATGCATCAATAGATTTAATTCTCGTTTGCTTTTTCTTAGACTTTTTCCCCTCTTTTTTTTTGTTTTTTTTGTCTAATCAAGGAGCAACTTCAAACCACAACACACATATACACAGGAAGTTTGGTGTACATTAAAATAGACTGTTTTTACTATTGCCATTAGTTAAATACTTTAAAAATGTATGCCACCAGTCTATGTCTGCCAATCTTGTGGCATTTACCAATTTGGTAGGGCGATCTACGGCAAGCTCGGCATGCGTTCCACCGCAGCAGACAAAGTGTCCACGGAGATGTGCCTAGCAAAGTGACAATTTAGTGGCAGAAAGTCGATCGAAACCTAAGCCAGAGAACGGTGTATTGACTGTTGCACTACGTTTTAAGGGAATGAGAGGAGCTGCAATGATTTACAGCTACTGAAGTTGGCTGTAAACACTCCCGTAGTGGCGCAGTTCACCCACTGTCGGATCCGCCAGCCTGGGCTTGTCAACAAAGCTTCTTTTTTTTTTTTTAAACAAATGTAAATACATTTTTATTCTCAAGTGTACTGTGGTCAACTTATTTTTACACATGAAAAATATAGTGAAAAAAAATATTAAAAAGTGTTTTAACCATGTAAAAAAAAAAAGAGTACATTAATGTAACTCAGGGAGTCGGGGTCTATTTTAAACGTTCTTCTGTGTTTCAAATATAGTACTAGAAAAAAAATGGTAGACTCTTTTATTGTTTATATTTTTTACGATTAAGGATAGATAACTTATTTTGCTTGAGTTGTAGATCACAATTATTTTTTATTAAATATTGGAGAATTTACTTAAACATATTTCAAAGCATGCTGTGACCATTCTTTACCTCCCTTCATTACCAAATATGCTTATTTTGTCTGCATTACTAAACACTTTTATTGTTTTTACATTTTGTTGAGAATGGTCAACATTTTATTGAAAGAATCGTAAACTTCAGTTGGTATTTTTTATTTTTTTATTTTACATATGAACATTCTAAATAATATTACTTTTTCTTAACTGTAATTATTTCAACAAGTATTGTTCATTTTATGTTTTATAAAAGCATCATCATTTTTTTGGATATTTTCTTTTGGGGGTGGGGTCAGTTTTGCACATCTTTCTATATGTCCAAATCTTGTTCTTGGCCTGCCAAAAGGGTACTCGACTCTTATTGTTTTTATGTTTTACTGTAAAGAGAAATGTATACAGTTTGACTCTGGAATGGATTCCTACCTATTGTAGAAATTGTCCAATCGAATTGGAACAGATTGTGTTGGGTGCCATTCATTGTCTCCTGGGTGGCAAATGTCATCTTTGGGATTGCAGACCCGCACTGTAAAACCCAAATACAAACACGCCCTCTCACATATCACCTGCCCTCTTGCGGAGGTGACCACAGGTGTGCACACACATATGCAAAAACCTGTTTCTACCTTCACCTGCATGATGTCAGGTCTGTGTCAAGCGCGCACACACAATCACACACACGATATTGCATCGCAACCCCACTTCTACCACCTCCCACCCCCACTCGGTGCCGCCACCCTGGGGGCTTGTGCGTGCGAATCTCGAGGTAGACTCCGAAGCCCCCTTCGCTGCGTCCTCTCCACTCTGGCTGGAGAAGGGAAATGAAGGCTTTAGGAGTTCATTATAAAACAACAACAACAAGCAGCAAGAGGAAAGTGAGGGGGGTGGGATTGCCTCGGGGGTCTCTATCCATCCATCCTCGGTTTTCCTCCTTGATGTCCGACAACATGGCAAAAAACAAAACAAAACATGCACCTCGTCTCCTTCCTGATGCAGCAGTCACGTCGATTTAAGTTAAATATTGATTTGTGATATTACAATACAGTGATCCGGTTGTCTAGTGGGATCGTCTGTGAACTTGTTTAACCTCTGGCACCAGAGGGAAGAATGATGCATGAGGTGCTCTCTGACTTTTCAGCTTTAAAGTAAGGGGAAATGAATTCTGTAGCGAAGAAGAGCTTCAAAGTGAAGGGTTGTGTTTTAAATTGTTTTAATGAATGTCTTTATATTTATTATCAAGTTGCAAGATATCACATTTGGTAATTGGTAGAGTGAGAGTTAGAACTTTAGAATATTGTAGTGAGAGCACACTTCTTGAGTTAATTAAAGCACTAATGGGCGTGGAACAATTTTTGGTAACCCAACAAGTTGTTTGTCATGTTGATGTTTCTCATTAGAACTTCAACCTGAGAGTGATAAGCAGTAAGACACCTTTTCTCTTTGGAACACTTAAGCGATTGTGGAGCCATATTTGGTTACTGGTTAAAGTAATTGTTAGAATTTTAACAACGCTCCTTGAAAAGCACTGTGACAGGTGTCGATTGTGGAACCATATTTGGTACCATGTTTAGTGGGTGTTCCTCATTTTAACTTAAACTTTAGAGTAGGATTTTGGGTGTTCCTTGTTATAATTTGATTTTTGTTTTGTATTGTGAATAACTACCGTAGTCTAGGACCATATTTGGTACCATGATAAGTGGCTGTTCCGCATTATAACTTCAACTTTGCAGTATTCTTGTGAGTAGTAAAATGTAGTAGTGCTTTGCCAGATTTGGACCTATATTTTGTTAACTTTATACTTTAAGTCTTAAAACAGTGTTTCTCTACTTTAGAACTTTAACTTGAGAATATTGATGTGAGTAGTAAAATGTTTTTTCTAGTAGTGCTTTTCTGGGTGTAGACTCATTTAGTACTATGCGTGTATTCCTCCTTACAACATTGAGCATTGTTGTGAGTAGATTAGAATTAGTAGTAGTAATTAGAATTTTGTATTCAAAGTACTTTTGCAGTTATAGAGTTATATTTGGTTCCAGATTAAACAAACCTATTATTCCTCATTTTAACGTCTGACAATACTTTTCTATACTAGTTGCACTTTAGCAAGTGTGGAGCCATACTCGATAACTAGTTGATAAATAATTCCAAGTTAAGTTACTATTGTTACTACTACTTCAATTTAGAAGTAGGAAGTTGTACGATTTAGTAATAATATCTAGTAGCATTTTAGGGGATGTGGAACCATATTTGATAACGAGTTCAGTGGATATAGGAACTTTAGAGTTCTTTATAAAGCCAAGTTATTGTTATCATTACCGTTATGTTTCTCTAGTAGAGATTTAGCAAGTAATGAAGCATATTTGATAACATAGTCAGTTCAAAATGGACTCTTTAGGCCTCAGTATTAACCAATAGAAGTGCATAAATTCAGCTAGGGTTGTTTATACAACATTATTATCATATGCAGATTAATTTGGAGAAATCAGTTGTGTTTGGTCTATCTATATTAACATATATGATTCCGTGCTCGCTATAGTGCTAATAGAGCACAATTTGTCTCACCCCTTCTCACCACGACAGGCCCTTGTTGATGTCCTAGCGAGGAATAATAGTGTGTAATCACTGCCTTTTAGAGTGCAACATCAAAAGCAGAAGCTCATAAAAAAAAAAAAAAACACAGCAAAAAAAGTTTCTGATTCTCGCTTAATCGCACGTAAACGGCGGGGTCGACCACTCTTGTTTGTTTGCATATGTGACATTCCTCAGCGTTATCGTCCTCGTTGTGATCATCATCATTATCATCATCATCATCACTTTGTAGATGGCCATAGGCACAACACCTGTCGGGACTTTTCCTGCCAAAATAGCTGCCACGCTAATGCTAATGTGTGTGTGTGTGTGTGTGTGTGTGTGTGTGTGTGTGTGTGCGTGCGTGCGTGCGTGCGTGCGTGCGTGCGTGCGTGCGTGTGTGCGTGCACTGTTTGACATCACTGACACAGTCTCTTATAAAACATTTGTCCGTTTGTTTATTTGCTTTAAATAAGAAAGTTTTTTTTTAATCACTTGACTTGGAGATATATTACCAGCTTCAAAAGACACTTGACAAAGGTTTCAAAGGACATTTACTGCATCTCCATGAGAGTATAACATCACTCATCAATGGGCACGCCTCTTAGGCCCAAAAAATAAAAAGAGGAAAAAAGGTGAGGTAGAAAATGATACGAGCCCTGATATAAGTTCTATTCGAAAAATCTTTCATTACAAAGTCCCATGAGATTTTTGGGCTCTTTTGACCTGCACACATGGACACTTTGCGTCTTAGGATGAGGGTGCGCCACATGGCCATTTTCTTTGATTTGCAACTGGGAGGGAAAACAAGCAGGCCAATTACAGACCCACTTTGAAATCGTTTATGGTAAATATGCGGTTAAATGACACTTAAAACAATAACAAATTATTGTCTGGGGCAATTTTAAACTTAAAGGCATTGTTGTTTTTAATTCCCACAGTTAACCCGATTTTGTTCCCTCTGTAGGATCCAGCACACATTCATTCCACGCAGATTTCCATAAAGATTTCCATAAGAGCAACCGAAAAGCCAGCATGACTTTTTTTTTTGGAGCAATAGTCATCCTGTACTGTACATGCCACAGCGACAATGTCCTCCAGTGATACTTAAAAACAAAAAAACTCCCTACTATCATTTCTGTTTTTTTAAACTATACTGCACATTGCCAGAGCAGCATAAGTGCTTTAACCCTTAATTGTCATAAACAAATCAAATAAAAATACAGCAGACATGAAAGACAGACAGGTTGGTTCATTCAGAGCGTAAAGTACAAAAAGCAGCAGTAGTAGATCAGATACATTAAAAACTTAACAGTACCTGTTTGAAATGCTCATTGGGAATTTTCAGTGCATCCGGCCCAATGGAAAAAATCCGTATAGAGTCGCGTGAAAATGTCAAAATCAGGGTTGCTATTTCATGGTATCACAAAGCAGTTTAATGCATTGTGCTCCCACCTAATTGTGTGAATCAAGGCAGGAAAAAACAATGGAACAAAGCATTTTAAGTTTAATTTAGTTGCAAAAAGTTAGCTAAATGTTTTTATTTGACATGCACTATCCTGTGTGATGTACACTTCGAATGCAAAATATTGGTAAAATTACTGCAGGATAGTGTGTTACTTACCGAGCACTTGTCAGTGCTAATAAGCCATATTATGTCATTGGGGAACAGTCATCATGTATGGCGGACCGATGAGAAAAGTATGGCACACAAGAGTTGAGTGTCAATTTGGAAGTAGAAAAACTATTCAATTGAACATCGTACACACGCTTCTTGAAATTATGATGCAGTTTACGGCAGATGTGGGTACTCCAGCTCCAGAAAGTAAAAAAAACTGTCACAGTTTGGCTTTAGCCACAGGTGCTTCTACTAAAGGAGAACACCTGTGGCCTGGACCTGGAATACCCACATCTGGTTTATGGTACGGTATGGTACGGGACGTTGAAATGACACAAGGAAATAACGCCAAATCGTATTCTAACTAACTGAACTGAACTGCAAGACTTGGTGGAAACATAGGTTGATGTAAAATATCCTATAATGTGTAATGTAACAATCTGGATACAAAATAATATTGGAAAACAACCACGGAAAAGTCAAAGAAATTACTTTTCACAAACTAAATGTTTTCACTAACCCACACTGGCAGATTGAGGCGATTCAATGAATACTTGACCATGGACTAGTGATACCTGAATTACAAAATTACAAGTGGGAAGACCAAACGAAATTTGCCCTCAATGAAAAAATTTTTCCCGTATGGTCTTGCTTTTTCTTTAGTTTTTCTATGTTATGCTTAACTTTCCGAATTGCACCAAGCTCTGACTGTACAGCAAAAGTTCTTACAGTAGGACACCAAAACTGATCCACTTGTAAAGGAAGATATAGATGATGATATGAATTGTTTGTTTGGGATGATAAATTAAATAGGAAAATGTTAGGGCCTTAATCGGCAAACACTTTTACTCAATCTCGCACAAAGCATAGATCTGCAAGGGCATGTTCCAAAGTGAGCCTCGCCAGAAAATATTTATTGTCCATTGGCTGTTAAAGTTCGGCCATGTTTATATGTGGCTGGTCTGATAAGTTTCTGCCACATTCCCAGGGGATCTCAATGTTCCGCAGGATCCCCAGGGCTATGTGCTCTTGCAGGTGTACACCTCCTCTTCACGGACACACGTCTGGCACTCAACATGGCAACACCAGCGCACCTGGCAGTGGCATGAAAGGCTGGTGAAGCGCATGGCCGTGTTGTAGCCGCGGCCACAGCACAGGTTCTGGCAGCTGCTGTCCTTGGCGCATGAGCGTCCGCCCGTGCCCGCTGAGTAGCGCGAGGGCCGGCAAAAGCTGGGCGACTCTTCCAGGTAGACCAGGTCGGTGGTACGCAGGCTCTGGCTGTGGCGACGAGGTCCCGCCAGCTCGCTCTCGCCGGTGGCCACGTTGGTGACGCTGAGAACCCGCATGGCTGTGTCGTAGCGGTACTTGAGCAGCCGGCCCGTGTCGTGGAACGGGGACAGCTGCTTCCAGCAAGTCCGTACGGCGCAAGAGCCGGAAACCCCGTGACACTTGCAGGTGGTCTTGAGGCCGCTCTTTACCGCCTTGGACAGACAGCGCAAGAAGGAGGGGGTAAAAGGAGGGGAAAAAACAGGGAGACGTCAGTTCTCTGGCTTTGATTCATTACCTGTCCTCTTATCTGGGAGGTCTATCTGCACGGAGGCGGACGGTTTCCTGAAGGCGGTCGGCTGCACCTTTTCAGAATGTTTCTGCTCAGCTCAGTGGAAACTTTAACATAATGGATCGAGGGCAACTGTCGTATTTCATTTGGCTCACATCTCTCACTCGGACAGCTTGGGCTTTGTTGCGACGAGTACTGTCTGCCTCGCATGTCTCGTTCCTCAAGCCCGAGGCATGGCGGGATCCATGGCGCAAATGCTGGAATCTCTCCACCTCCCTTTCCCGTCTGCTCCCGCAAACAACTTCAACCAAACCCCCCAAAAACTAGAACATGCGGGGTACCCCTGATTTGTGCGCCTCATCACTCAGCGTCTTGACGAGGGCCAGAGACAGGTCAGATTGCATGGGGGTTAGTCCGACCGGCCCCAGGGTACTTTGGGGTTGAAAAGTTGTGCTCAGTTCCTCCCTCTGCAGGTATGAAACCCTCAGGGGTCTTCTGAGAACTATTACTGAGAGACGGGTGGGTGGCTGGAGGGCCATGCTCTCTTCTCAGACTACATCGGTGTAAAGTGAGGAAGACAGTCAACCCAGATAAGTTAGCTGTCCTTGCTTCTTCCTGTTTTTTTGTTTTGGTTTCTACAGTGAAAGACCCCCGGGGGCTTCTTGTCTATCTCAGAGCGCCACAGTGGTGGTTACCAACATTAGGCGGGATTTATGGTGAGTGCAGTGCTTGCTCGTATATTAAAAAAGAGGCCACAGTTATAATCGCTCCCTCTGCGATATAAGACCTTTAATTTGTACTCAGCCCGCACAGCAAGCTTTATCATGTCTGAGAGCACCTGGCTCTGACTTTTGCTGACTTAAAACCAAGTCTAGTATCCTCTCATGGCACAGATAGAGTCAAGAACAAAAAAATGCAGTTTTTTGTGTCACTGTGTACTCACTCGAATGCCCACATTGATATTGTGGGCGTCCACCTGAGCTCTCAAGTCCTTGCTGACCCTCTTCTGGCTCAGGAACCTCTTGAGGAATTTGGTGCTGTACTTGAGGTTGTCGCCGCATACCCCCCATTGCCACGCCTCCCGGTGCTGAATGCCGGGCGATTCGTCGCAGGTGCAGCGCTCCATGCGGCCTGAGCTGCACGCCTTGGCGAGGGCGTGGGTCAGCGCCGCCGACGACACCGCCAGGAGAAAGGCCGTTTCTTTGAAGGCTGGATGGAACGGACCAGTACAAAAACGTCAGTAAAGTGCAAAAACAGAGTGAGGTGAAGTTTGACTTCGCTCAAGCTCGTTTCCCAGACCTCACACCAATAGAGATTTTTTAATAGGGTGATCTCAATAATAAGGGTGATGCCGCAAAACCAGCAAAAGTCAATGAGTCGAAAGAACCGATTGGAACAGGGTTTCACAATTCCAAATGAAATGCTGTCAAATCCATTCTTATCTGCTGTTTGGAAACAAGCAGTGCAAACACAGGAATGATTAGACTAGACTAGGGAAAGACGATTTTTCTTTTACGACATTATTTTTTTGAATGTGTTTTTTAATTGAATATGTCAGACTTGCATCAATGTCAAAAAAGTCAAAACAATTATGCATGAGTAATGGCAAGCCCAACAGTGACTTTTAGTTATTATTCATACCGACTCTCCTGTTCTCTCTTTTAACTGCGTGAGATGTTTGAGCCAAGTTGCCACATATAGTAACATTGCATAGTAACTTGCTTGGGAAATATTTTTATGGCTACATTCTGCCTGGCAACAAGTCACAGCACAAAGTTAATTTGACTAAGAACCCATTCAGTTCTAATACGAGACCTTCGGGTTCAGGATCATACAGTAGTCTGTAAGTGACAGGAAGTGTGCTATAACCATCTTTGTAAACAAATATAATAAAGTGTAGTTCGGCCTCTAGCTAGCAGATGTCATTGTTAGCGATATGCTTCACGTCATACTTAGCAAGCATTTATTTACCCAGCCTCTTTGGGTTCTCAACTTCTCATCTACCTGGGATCCATGAAGGCAATGCTAAGTGCTAAGCTAACGTGCATTGACTACAGGGACTAGCTTTCCTAAGCTGGTAGTTCTTGCCTTGATGGCAAATGAACCACATTTAGGACATATATGTTGCTAAAGGAGATCTAACTAAATAACACATACATACATGACATACATTGATTGCATTTTTCCTGCACTCTAAAAACAGTCAAAAATAACCCAACTGTGGGTCAAAAATGGACCGATCCTCTACTTGGGTCGATTTGACCCAACTTTGAGTCAAGAAATGGGTGTTTTAGCGTAAAACAACTCATAAATAATCGTCAGATCCTTTACTTGGGTTAAAAAATGGGGTCATTTTGTATAAAACAACCCAGAAAGTTGCGTCAAATTGACCCATAAAGTGGATCGGTCCATTTTTTTTATCCATAATTGGGTTACTTTTGACCCAACTGTTTTTAGAGTGTGAAAATGTTTTTTTTGTTTTTTTATCGTTCATTTATTGGCGAATTTAAGTACTGCGAGTATATTTGTTTAGTGCATTTTGCTCCTTTGCTATACTAAATACTAAAACACTCCAAAAAGCACAACTGCCCTTGAAAAGCTTGAAAGCCCAAATGTTTACAAAATGTTCGCTGTTGTCATGTCATCGTGTCATCCTCCTCTGACCCGTCTCGCCCATGTCACACTCTGTTATTTGCGTCGCTCCCAAGCTATCGGCCCGGCGTGTCTATTTTGATCCAATTAATTATTATTTTGACTAGGACATAGCCTTTTCCCACATGAAAACGGGCAATTGCGCCACCCTTTTCCTCTGGGAATTGGGCGCTTTTCCTGGCGGATAAAAATAACCACACAGGGCTTCAGAAGTCTCCGCCGCCACCACCACCGCCATTTGTTGGCATCCTCACTCCCTCATTACTTCCTTGCTGACCTGTTCATCTGTCCCACATGTTGATATGAATATGGACCACTTCTGTTTGATTCAAGCTCAACTTGCAGCTGCAGTAACTTTTTTTCTTCTTCGCTGATTGATTGGTTAACCATAAAACAGGATAAAGGTTACTAAAGTTTAGTGCAGCATACTACCAAAGTCATGTAAACACATTAAGTAGATCAATACCTTCCAAATACTGTACATGTAGAACTTGAGAATGTATTAATAATTATTGTCAGTCTTTGAATAGCTGTGTTCATGGCACAACAAATTGATGGCCTTTCTGGTGGTGTTTGCAAGCACGTGATTCACCTTAGAAACAGTTATGTATTTCAGGGGACCTGAACACCACAGCCAACCCCATACACCCCCCCATCCCCCACCCCCCAAAAACAAAAAACACACACAAAAAACACCCCCACAACCAGGGAATTTTGACCAAATCAGCCCTCTGCACCAGTTTCACCAATTGAAATGGATTTGGGTGGACATGGGAACAATTAAGTCTCAAGAACCAATACCTGAAATTGAACAGGAAGTCGGCCATGTTAGTTTGAAGTGGCCATTTTGGCTGCACTGCAGATTTTATCCTTTGAAGTTGTCCTACTATTCAATTAAATTAAATTCCCCCCAACCCTGATCCCCTGTCTCCTACCTCTCTTCAGGAGGCTACCCCGACCATCCAGGCTGCAGTTCCAGCGCTCGTTGCGGAACTGGTAGCGACACTCGAGCAGGCTGAGGCGCACCGACTCGCGCAGCGTCTCGGCCAGGCCAGGCTCGCGTCTGCACAGCCTCTTCTGCCGTCGGGACAGCACCATCTGCTCGCACTGTTTCAGGTGGGACTTGCCCGTCGCCGGCTCGTTGGAAAAGTGGCCCGGCAGGAAGACCAGGGGCTCCCGTCCTGTCAGCCTAGACATGAACATAAAGGTAAAAACAAATTAAGAAAAAAACAAAAAAAAAAACAAGACATGCTGAATTACAACAGGTATGCTTGTTAAGTTTTTATTCTCCAGAAACAAAAAAAACAAAAAGTTAACAAGGAAATGCCAAAAACATTTTTAACTGATAATCAGTAGATCATATAAATTTTTGGGGTTTTCATATAAAAATGATATTTTCATTGTGATTATAACATATTTTTTTGTATTACATTGTACTCAATAAATCAGTATAATAAACAAAGTTTAAATATTTTCATAATAATAATAATATTAGATATAAAGGCATTTTAATGATGATGATAAAAATGATCAGTTTGTAAAAATATTTTAATACACTGTAAAAGTAAATGGCGAGAAAAGTGTTTTTGTATTACCCATTTAAAATCAATGAGATTAAATTAAAAGTGTTTAAACATTGTGATATAAAAATATTGTAAAATATATAGTATCCTTCTAATTAGAATCAGTGTCATACAGTTAGATTAAACATTTTCATATCACTGTAGTTTAAACCATTAATGATATACTGATTACAATCACTATCCTAGATTTTGTTGAAATATTTTCACATGATATAGGCTACTGAATAAACGTTTACAGTATTTTTTGTTCGGTTCTTGTCAGTAGCTATAATAAATTAAGTTTGAGCAAATATTTTCATGTGTTAATAATAGCTAACACTATTTTATTTGTTCATTGTACCGACTGTAAATCATTGACAGTTTGTTCAAATTAATTATATATATTTTTTTTAACAACAGATAAATAAATCCCATTTTGTATTACACGTGAGCGATCGCAAGACACTTTACGCATAAAAAGCATTGGAATTAAACCCAGATTCCATGAAATAAAAGAAAACCAAAGAAAGAAACCAAATTGTAACGCAGCAGCAACAAAACTATCCCAAAACAGCAACAACAAGATGCGTGCAGTAAAGACCTGCCCTGAGTGAATAACAATAGTAGGCCTACATCATTTGCGCCAAATCCAATTCAAAATGCACATTCAACACGTGCATTCCTGGTTTTGCGCCTCTGGAAACATTTGGAAGCAACAGGCGAAAAGGTTTGCTGACCCAAAGTAAGCTGCGCTGTGCGACAGGAGGATGCAGAGTACAGCAAGACGCAGTAGGCAGGCGGTCCGCGGGAGCCTGGAGCGCATGGTGCCGGCTCGGTTCTGCTCTTCATCGCGCTGATTCTGCCCAAGGAGAAAGTCCGAGCCGCGGTGGCCGGCGCGCCTCTTTAAGGGAGGGGAGGGAGGAGGGTGACGTGACGTGACGTGACGTGACGTATCGTTCCCACTGCTGTCTTTCTGCACTTTATTAGTTGAGGTGCCCTCCCACAGTCAACGCCACCCAGGTGGATGCAGCTGCGGGGGAGCTCGTTTACCTGCGCACTGCTGCCGCACCCACCGCCTCCTCCTCCGAAGACCACATGCATGTCTCGGTATACAAAACATCAGGGTGAGCCAAGCCGAAAAGTGCGAAAACAAACAAACATAGGCTATGATAATTTTACATACATCTTAAGTGGTGCCAGTCTGCAGGAATGAAAAAAAAAATACATCAATTGCACTGTTGTTAATAATGACAATAGGCTACTTTTCTATAAATTTAAGTGGCGAAATCTGCAGAAAATATGAAATCAATATTTTTAGTTTTTGAAATACATTTCTATGAATCGCTGTGTTGCCAATCTAAAGGAAAATCTAGTAATTTTATTTACGATTTTGTAAGAAAAAAATAAATAAGTATGAATTTTCCATAAGTGGTCGGCTGCCAACCTGCAGAAATTGTTTTTATGTTATAAAATGTAAAAATATTTAATTATGGTCATTAATAATTTTTGATAAATCTAAGTGGTGCCAATCTGCAGAAAATATAAATGGATAAACATTTTTTAAATATATATATATATATATATATTTTTTTGTAAATACTTTATTTATTTTTACTATAACTTCAAGTCGTCCTAATCTACATAATTGATTCTGGAATATTTAAGTGTGCCCCTGGGCAACTTTTTATTTTTATTAATTTTATTTTTACGTTCACGCTTTGTTTATGAATATAAAACTGTGTTTATTCCACGATGACTTGGCCATGTTGATGACAATCGTTTCGAGGAAATTACTCCATCTAGTGGTTTGAAAACACATTTTAGTCCTGAGACTCTCTAACCAGAACATTAGGTACACTTGCACAATGTCAAAGTCAATGCCATATGGAAGATTTTGGACCAGAAAGTTGGATTGAATTCAGGGGGTTATAATATGTAAAATTACTTCTTTTTTTTATGTTTGTAAACAAAACTGTTGGGTCTCTTGAGTCTGGATTGGCTGCCAGAGTCTTCTGATGTACAGGTAACAGGAAGTCAAAATCTTTCGATTTTAGCCTCTGAAATTTCAAATGTGATATGCTGTATTGTATTTCCCCCCCTGATTTCTTTAGTCCTCCGTGGAAGCAATTGGAGTGTATTTGTGTTTTAAGCAAAACTAGACATTCATAGACATCAGCTATGAACATTGTTGCCAATTTTTATGCTAGTGGGGATAAAGTACGGTTCTGAATGGATGGATGGATGGATGGAACACTACGCATGTAGCTGCTCCAATTAAAATTCTCAAACAATTATTTAATAATCTAATTCTGACTTCTTGGGAAAATAAAAGTCCGTTCGCACTTGAGACACGTTGTTGTGCTCAAAATATCATATTCTGTGCTTGTAATGTGCTGTTAGACGCACATTTACTCAAATTGATCCAGGTTGTTCATCAGATGATCGATCCATGCTAGTTACACACAAATATTTTTGCTAGACAACTTTATACTGTACCTGAATAAATATTTGAAAACAAACAGTTCTAAAATACAAAATGCAAAGATATGCCTTTGGCATACCACTAGAGGGAGCCAGCGTATCAGTGGTACACGTCAGGGGTCGTCCAGAAGATTCCCCCCCCCCCCCCCCCCTCCAAGGGCAGCATGCAGACAGATCAGATCAAATGATGTAATCCAATCAATGCCCCTGCAAGTCAGAAACTCACCACTACCCAGGAGGACAATGTCTTGAGTGGTGATCTATTTACTGTTTAACCTGCCTCTCTCTCACACACACACAAAATGGCTCGGATTTATTTACTGTTAATAGCGAGTTGAGTTCATGTCACAAGTCAAAATGGCAGTCGAACTCAGTGAAAGGAAACCCTCCGCTCATTGATAAGCATTGGACTTTGGATGGTTGTAATTTGATTTGTGATGATTATTTTAATTTCAAAGTGTGAACAAATGTTGTTTGATTACTAAAACTATCTGTTATGTATGCTAATCACAATTGTTTTCACCGTGTAAAGGAAACATTTGCGTTGCATTGCATTGGGGAAATATAAAAAATACCCGGATGTTCGGAATTGTCAATAAGTGGATTTTTGGAGGCAGATGTCAGTCATGATTGTGCAAGCACTATTGTTATAGCAACCCCTATTTCAACTACATCAGTACTGTATGTTGATGCAATTACTGCAGATGTCAACTGCATCAATATATTGAGTGGAAAATAGGGGTGGTTAAAAATAGCGATTAATCGATGCATCACAAACCCTCCAATTCAATATCGACTCAGCACGTCTTCTGAATCGATTCACCTCCTGGCCAATGGGGTGCGGCGGTACTCTTTGCATGCGGTTCACGTTGTACCAACCGAGGCTGCAGTCTTCCATACAACGAAATAAAAACAAATCAATCAACCAACCAAGCAGCGACGAGAAGCCAGCGCCTTCAACTTTTATTTTTAATTTGGATTCCGCTGTAATTCCTGAACACAAGACATAGACAAAAGAAGAGCTGGAATGTCAATCTTCTTATTTAAGTAGACATTATTTTGTTACTTCAACACAAAATTTAAGATGATTAATGTGTGTTTTGCCATAGCGTCAAATTCCAGTCCTTGAAGGCTACAGTCATGCATGTATGCAGTATGCTCTGCAGAAACCTGATAACGATCCAGATTTTTTCTTTTTTTTTAAATATATATTCAGCTGTGTTTGAGGAGGGAAACCTCTAAAACATGCAGGACTACAGCCCTCGAGGACCGGAGTTTAACATCTGTGGATTATGCCAGCCGCCAGGGGTTGGAAAACTCAGTACTCAAGGGCCGGAGTCCTGCAGGTTTTAGAGGCTTCCCTCCCCCAACACAGCATATTCAAATGAACAGGAAAATGATCCGGCTTACGCAGAGCTGGCTGATGAGCTGATCATATGATTCAGGCGTGTTGGAGAAGGGAAACATCCAAAACCTGCAGGACTCCGGCCCTCGATGACCGAGTTTGCCAACCCCTGGTTTATGCAATTCTGCTGACTCACTATGCCAGTTACACAAAAACACATTTACACGTATACACTGTACATGTACATACTATACTGTACACATGTATGCGTTTGTTCTTTTTTTTTTCTCTGCAGACCACTCACCCTCCTTCTCTCACTCTGCCTGTATTTCAGGTGGCCAATCCTCCAAAGAGTTGTTACCTTGGAAACGGCACCCTATGTATTTATAGAGAGCCACACTGTAAAAGGAGAGCGGCGGGCAGAGTGCTTCTGTGGGTCCTTTCCTGTAGGTACGGTGTTAGGCCTCTCTAAAACATGGCAATTGTAAGAGAGCATCTGTGGTATGCATCACTCTGGATCAATTTGACCATGGAAGAGAGCGGGATATTATTCCGATAAGATATGCAGCGTCATACTCTGCTTCCCTGGCTTGACCTTTTGGAGGGAACTTTCTGTGAGATGTCACAAATATTCATTTCACAGCACATTAACAATTGTCTTACGAGCCAACAGCAGCCATTTCTGCCAATGGTAACACGCCGTTTGCAACATTAGGCACACTTGCTCCATCGCATATGAAAGCTGTATTAAATAAACACTTAAAGACAATAATGCACTTTATTATTATATATTTTTTTTAACAATAATACTAAAAAAGGATAATTGCTCCTTCCCATGGCATCAAATCATTAGCTCCGTAGCATCAATCAAAAGTGAGCATTATTATTTTTGTAAAGACAGAAGTTTTCATCCACCATTTGTATTTGGATTTTAGAGTAGTGGTGGAAGATAATGGGATTACATTTGAGAGGGGTTTTTACTAGCACAATGATGATTATTTATATATCTGCATGTTTGTCTGTCTTTCTCTCTACCCAGCCATCCAGCTATCCAAGTAAGTATAGTTTCCCTTCTCTTAATCTGCCCTGGATGGCTTTCAGAGTCCATCCATCCATCAGCCTGCAAATGAAGCTCCATACAATTGTTCACCATCAGATCAATATTTCAAGATCAATCGACGGATATTGGGAGTGAATTATTTAGGATAGTGAGTGACTGAGTGAAGGTAAAGCAACAAAAGAGCTAGTAACATTGCACTGTGACTTGCATTTGGTTGGCTTGCAGAAAGCACAGAAGGTGCTCAGCGCCGTGCCTGTCCTTACACCCACGCACGCACGCTCGCACACACACACTAACATACACACACTTACATACACGCTCACACTACGTGGAGTCAGTGAGTCCACAAGTGGCCATATCGCATTGTAAAGGCAAGTCATCTCCAGCCGTTCACGTTGCCATGGCAACACAGGCCTTACCAGGTGATTGGCAGTGGACTTGCGGTTTCACAACATGGCTGAAATGTGTTATAGTCATGACATACATAGTAAATGGCGTTTTAGTTGGCAGTTGGCTTGTCTCATTTCTCAGTTAATGCTTGTTTTGACTCCTTATCTCTCCACAAAGAAAATAAAAAACATCCATAAACCTGCTTCCAGAGCGGCATTACAGCATACAATTTCATGGGGGTTATATTATAATAAATGCATGCTGGGAAATGAAATGACACTTTTGATGGCCTCCATGCAATATGCACCATTTAAGAGCGGCATGTGAAGAGCATTGTTTGAGTGTGATCAGAATAGTGTGTGACATTCAATTCATTTTATATTTGTGTGTGTGTGTGTGTTTTTGAAAAAGAATAAAGATTCTAATAAGATGCCATTCATCCAATAGGTACCTTAGATACATGTAATGATATGCATGTAGGTTCCTTGTCGAATAGCTAGTTTTACCTATGGTATGTTCAAAGAAAAACGGAACAGAATTTATTTGGTTTAAAAATTGCCAATTGTTAGTAATATCTGCATTATGTATTAATCCAACCTCAAATAATCAAAAAATCTTCAATGTAGCCTTATGTTTTCTTAAATGAACTTGATGTAATAATGTCCCATGCCTTAAATTATTATTATTATTATTATTATTATTATCATCACGTTTTCAAGATTATTTGGGTAGGAAATGTTCAGGATGTCATTTTTTTAAGACAATTACATTTGTTATTAATATTTGATATGTAAAGGACCTTTGCTTTGACTGGGTAGCTGTTCTACATAATTTAAAGTGGAAAACAGCTTTCCTCTGATTGGTCGTTGCCAATATGTTGGTCAGTGTCCATTCTTTGATTTGGCGCCGTTGAAATTCAGCGGGCTGTAAGTGGAATTGTAGCCAGTCACGGTGCACTCTGAAGTGGTCACGACAGTGTGATGGCCTGGTCCCTATGGAGGATTTTTTTTCTTTTTTTTTCCACCTCAATGGTGATGCCCGTCGACCCCACAGCTGCCCAGCGAGCACACTGAGGCAGACTGAAAAATGTATTTTTAATGTGTATGAAAGCTTGTAATGTGCCCAAGCGTAGCGCAATTCCGATTCCCAAATTCTTAGGATTTTCTCCAAAAATAAGTTGAAGCAGTTTATTCCTCAACTCCTCTAGAGGCTGGCAGCTGATGCAAAGTTTCAGCATTGCAGAAGATTTTTCCTCTGTTGAGTGGATGTGTAGAAATAAAAAATTGGAGACTGAATTCAAGCAGACCTTTTAAAGGTTATTGCATACAAACGACAAACCATGTAGATGTCAAACTTGACCTATGTCAAACTCATTTTGAGCTAAGTTAGCAATGAAACTATGGACACAATTGGATTTTGATGGCATGGGATCATTACTTTTGGTAGCACCGTGAGCTCGTATGGCTGTATGTGAAATGGAAGTGTCAAATTGTGGGAGTTGGAAGGGTGGTGTCATGTTGGCGTCTTAAAATAGTGTGATTTTCAGTTTCAGTACTGTATCGTTACAGCCCAGAAAAAAAATTGAGATTCGGCGTTGTTCAGCATCCATATTTGGCCTAATTCTTCAGATTATTTGCAATAAAACGTCAAATAAAGCTTCACAAGAGTGCTACATAATGCTATGTGTGTTTGGTGTCTGTTTACTTTACATCGCATGAAATGGACCAATAAAAAGCGCCTCAGCTGGGGCGTAAGCGAACTAAAAGCCTCGAAATACAGCAACATTTTCTTCTTGTTAGCCACCTAATTATGAAGTTAATCATGTTTTATCACAGGGAAATGTTCATAGCTCTGCTGCATTTGCTCATGACCCACTGGAATGCTCGCTAGATGCGCCCTTAAGGGTTATTGCTGGTAATTTATGTCTGATACCTCCCAAGTTAAACACAAGCCAGTGAATGCAACAATTGAATGTAAGAACTATCATTGCAGGGATATTTTGGCGTGGCCTACTTTTTGGTGGACGGTCCGTGCCTATGGAACAGCCGGACGTGCTGGACAAACTGGTATGTGTTGTGTAATTGATGCGCAGCGTGAGCATCCATTATTTATCCGTTCTCGTCATGAACAGGCTTCGCATCCGCTTTTATCTTTCCATCTCCTGACATTTTGTTTTCTCCTCTGCCTCGGTCGCCGTCTATTACTTTCAATCGCTACGCACGCATACGCGGCAAACAAACAAAATAGGTGCCGCTCACTTATGGTTTATTGATATTTGCCAACAGTTTCACACCATTTGACACTTATAGCACATCACCTACAGCTGTATAAAAAAGCCATTATTGTAACAATCATAATGTATACTTTCAGATATGGATATTTTGATACCGCTCTGAAGTGATGCGGAATAATGCTAGGGTGGCTTGGTTGCCCCTTTTTGCGTTAGCGCCTTTTAAACGGAAACCAGCGAGTTGGGATATTTCAGTGCGCGTTCATACAATGACACAACATACCATAATCAAGCAGTAGTGATTTAATTGAAATAGAGTTGAATTTGTTCTGGCACTGTGCTCATAACTCAAAACACTGGTATCTCAAATCATCTTTTCCTACTGATGTGCATAATAATGCCATTACAGTTCTTCAAAGAACGCTGAAACGGTAAATATGTATTTGACGAAATATGGCATTTTCCCTCCAAAACCCAACAAACAAAAAGTATTAATAACTATTGAAAAAAAATTATGGAAAAAGTATCATCAAAGTAGTAACTCTCAAAAACAAAATGTGTTTTTTTTAATAAGGATAAATAGTACTCGATAATATTGTACTTTATTAAAAAAGAAAAGAAAAGATATAACATAATGAAAATTAATTTGCCCCCAAAACACATATAAACACATTCTATTTTAAATATTGCCATGTTCCCCAAAAGCTATTTATACGTTTTTTAAAAATATATATTTTTTTTAATGCTAGAGCATACAGAAGGCTTTGATCCAGCCTCTGACCTAAAAAAGGTCGCTTAAAGAAATAGTAGTTTCTACAAAAAAACGGCCAGCAGGTGGCAGCCGAATATAAGAGATCAATGAGGGCAATGTTGCAACAAGGCATTTTCCCGAGTGTTTTCACCAGGTTTGTGAATAATGATGAAACTTAACTGTCAAAATCCAGTAAAACACTTGGGAGTGAAGGGGGTTGCTTCAGTGAAAATGGCTGGGAGTGAATGAGTTAAATACAGTACACTTGACTGTAAAAAATGAAACAGTTTGTGCATTATGATTTAAGTCTGCAATTCTGTTAATTGTGATATTGAGACTAGCGATGCTAACTGATGGCATTTCAATGGTGTTGTGCATTCTGGTATCATTAAGCTAAATAGAAACTATGCTGATTTAAATTAACATGTAATTCTCGTCTTTTTTAAATTTTTACATTTAGCGTTTCAGTCAGCTTCAAGTGATGTCATGAAATGGTGAGCGTAGGAGAGGGTGGACCCAAATGTGGGGACACAAAGCAGGGAGAGAGGAAGTTAAAACTAGGTGAGAAACTTTATTGAAACAGGAAGGGACGGGTGAGTAGACGAGGGCAGAACGTGGAGAACCTTGCAGGAACGTGGAAAACCTAACGGGGACGTGGTCGACAGGACTGAGACAAAGATGACTTTACTGACTGAGACGTGACGACTATACTAAAACGCGGATGACTTACTAAGACGGGGGTTTAGCATAATGCGATGAAAAACACTGACTCCCACACGAGAACGACACATGACTTTGACATCAATACCTGACATAGACAATGATCCAACACTGACTAGACAAAGACAACAGACTAAGGCCCCGTCCAGACGGAAGCAAAGCCGGCTTCGTTCCTCAAAAAAGAAGACGAACACTTTTTTTCTAACTTTATTGCAATCGACAGAACAAACATGGCTTTGCATGTATCAAAACAACATGAAAACACAGGAGAAGTGACAATGGCGGGCGATTGAAGTACAACACCGCTTGTTGAACGTGGGAATAAAGAAGCAAAATATTTTGCTGCAAAAGCATAAGCAAGCTTAGGAGGCTGCGCAAAACGCCTAACACGCGGCTAGCCGCCATTGTTGTTGACAGACTGACGGTTCGCGCGCAGTCACGCGAGAATTGCCGCATACATCATCAATGTGCGACAATGCGTCGCCATTGAGCTGCGACCATTACGTCATCACATATTTTGTCCAGACGGACGCGTACGGGGCGCGTTTTGAAATCTTTCCATTCTGGAGCCCGGTTTCAAAAGTGATCGGTTTCAAACTCCGAAACCGCGTCATCGTGTGGACGAACGGCTTAAACGGTAGGAAACTTGTGAGGATGCATTGAAACTGGCTTTCATGTGGACGGGGCCTAAATACACTAATGAGAAACACCTGGGAAACACAATAGGGTGAGGGCACTGATTGGTCAAACACACTGGGAAGGGGAAAGACACACAGGTGGACGTAATCAGACATAACGAGACAGGGGAAACACACAGGAACCCCCCCCCCCCCGCATTTTTTTGCTAAACAAACTACTGCTTATTAATAAATTAGTTAAACAACATCAGCGCCCACGTCTGGTGTGACGGATGACAGTGACTATGGGGTGGGAGCATCAACACCCACATCCCATCTTCCCGGCATTCACCTTTTACGCAGGAAGGCACTGATATTACCTGCGAAGGCAGAAAATTGCCATTGTGTCATTTTGTTTTCTTCGAAATGCTGATGTAGCGTTTGCCACGCTCTGATTATATTGAGTTGTAATAACCAATTGATTACTTGCGACCACGCACACACTCATCCCGCCATGCAATGGTTGCCATGCCGATTCAAAGCCAGATTGCCTTCGGTTCCCGACGTAGCCTCATCATTAGTTGGTGTTGTCACTCGAGGGATATTTCGAGCATTTTGCTCTCTGTTTTTCTCCCTTAAGCACCAACATTCTTCAACAGCTATTCCTGTTACAAATATTGCTTGTAATATTCCCTCCTCCTACTCACATATATATATATATATATATATACACAGTAGTTAGAGTAGATAATTTAATTTAATAATTTGTCACTTTTCGGGTAGAAACCTTGTACATGTCAAAATATTGTCAATTTAATATTTTTTTCAATAATCAATATAGGGCTGTTAAGTGTATAGTTTTGAGTTGAAGACTTTCTATGTCATGTCGACAATATGTTAATTACTCACCTCACCCATGTCAACGTGGTGGCAGGGTTGCCCTCCCGTGCTAACATTTAATAGAATCCTTTCATTTGGATCAATGTGGACCTGAGTGACCAGATTTTGGTGTGACACCTCACCTTCATTTGAGTTCTTCCTGACCACCGCTGCTTTCAGCTCACTGACCATTGTGCGTTGGCACCCACAGTGGCGCCTGTGTCTTTAAGAGAGAAAGTACAATGTTTAATGTGGAAGCTGAGGGGAGACAGTGAGAGAGGAACGTGTGAATTTATCAACATTTGTGCTTCCTTTCGCAAGCTGTGTGCCGAGGCTCGGTGCACCGGCATGCACCCTCTCCCAAGGCTTCTGAAGAGCTCACCTCTCTCTCTCTCTCTCTCTCTCTCTCTCTCTCTCTCTCTCTCTCTCTCTCTCTCTCTCTCTCTCTCTCTCTCTCTCTCTCTCTCTCTCTCTCTCTCTCTCTCTCTCGCTCTCTCTCTCGCTCTCTCTCTCCCCACCTCCCACCCGGGCGCTCCCTTACACACACACACGCACACGCACACACTCACACACACAGACACATACCGCTGTCGGGGAACGCCGCCGCTGGTCCGCGGCCATCTCGCCAAAGGGAAGGGAGTCCGAGCGAGGGCGAAGGGACAAAAGGGGAAGGGAGCGGGAGCGGAGCGACTGGAAGCGGGAACCCGGCGCGAGGCGAAGGAGCGACCTTTACTTGGAGCGAAAAAGGAGGCGGGAAGGAGGAAAACGCGATCACTGTCACGGCTGCAGCGCTCCTTGACGCAGCATGGGCAATGCACCATCCCAAGGCATGTCAAACCTTCAGCTTTTTATTTTTATAGTGTGTGTGTGTGTGTGTGTACGTGTGTGTTGTGCGATCCAACCTGCTGACTGTCACACTGTTTAAGATGGGGGGCTGTGCTGATCCGGAGGAGAGCGATGCTGGATGTAAGGTGCGGGTGAAGCTTTGCTTGGGTTAGAGGTGCTTGAGGGAGGGGTGGGGTGGATGGGGGGTGGGGGGGGCAGAATGAGGTTGGAAGCAGGTGGTGCTTGTGTGTGTGCAGGTGTGCTGGACCAGAATATCCCTATACGGAAGCTTTTCCTTGTAAGGTGCAGGAAAGACAACCAAACACGCAAGAAGACTCATAATTGCCGGCTGTTATCTCGACTGATTAAATGGCTTTCCCTTCTGAGGCCGGGGATGGTATTTTCTAATGAATGTCCAGGTCAACCTCTATTCTTTCCACCATAGTTTCCTTTATTCTCAGCGAGGTGCACACTGCAGGTGTTCCAATGACAAAGCTAATTGAAGGTCGTGGTGAGCCTTAATGAGATAACACTGATAGTCCGTCCGGGTGATTACCTCCACCAAGGTTGCCATGACATGACCATTTTTCACAAAACTTTGTGGAACACCTCAGTTTTGATTTAATGGAGATATCATGATGAGGAAGGCAATTTCCTTAATTTCTTTGCCAAGCACATTTCTGTCCAATGATAGCTGTGTATGTCACATTTTGTTAATACTGACGGCAGCATAGCGGAACACAGTAGTGGTGAGCACGTATGCTTCAGCTGGGAGGCTCTCATGGAGCTTATATGTTCTACCTGTGCTTTTCTCTGGGCACCGGTTTTTCAAAGTCTCTAAATGAAGGTGTGAGTGTGATTGGTTGTCCGTCTGTCTTGGTGCCCTGCGAGTGTGCCGACCAGTCCGGGTGTAACCCACCTCTTGTCTTAAGTCAACTGGGAGGGGGCCCAGCTCGCCCATGATGCCAAATGAGGGCAGACACCACACTGAAGAAAACTGATAGAAAAATATATAGATGGATGTTAAATACTGATGTATTTTATAAAATAATTCATAATTTGTCAATTCAATCACTTCATCACCAGATATGTCAATCTACAGTCGCGCCTTGAATGACTTGACTAATGATGTAAGAGCCATCGATTGGCTGATTTTATACCTTGAATGCGAGCGCAGACTTACAACTCAACCCACTTCACAACAATTAGTACTCTGGAAAACAGTGAACAATTCTAAAAAAGTTTTCAAGTGTTAAGTGCCACTTGAAGGTTAAAGTTTTCCGTCAAACTATACGTTAAAACAAATGTAATAACATCTTGCGCATTTAAATCAACCACATTGCTTAGGCCTTCAGTCCACTTTCTCAATGTTAATGCTAATTATCATCTATGTTGTGGTGCTACAACCCTTCAAAGCAACAGATTAAATACAAACTGTGCAGGAACACAGCTAGAAAGACAATATAACAGTACTTTTTTATTCTCTCTGAAGAATGACTAATATGGGGTAGATGCCACGACTTCCGAATTCCGGGTTTTACACATTAGCGGCGTTTCCGGCCACTGCTGGCCGCGTTCCAACACTCGCACCCCCACCCCTGCGCCCCCGAACCGTGTGCTCCCGCTCATTGGCGGGAGGGCGTCTCGGCTATCTGAAATGCTTCGGATACTAAGACAGACACTACACACTCGCAGCCTCGAACCCGTCGACGGGAACGCGCAACCGAGGGGCACAAAGGCGGAAGCGCAAGTACTGGGACGCGGCCTACAGGTCGCAAACCGGAAACGGAAACAAAGTTGATGGGTGAAAACCCGGAAGTCGGAAGACCCGCCTCCTCCGTGGCATATAGTTCATTGATGCTGTACTGATGTTCTGAAGGAAGTTAAGATGGCTGCCATACTATTTAAGATGTGTGACGAAAACAGTTTAATTATTTTGAATCCTATTTAATTATGTCACTACTGTATGTCTTTATAAAGTACAAAATTACAAAGTGCTGTTTTTCTTAAAAAAACATTTACAGCATTTTTTTTTTTGTTTTGTTGGTGAAAGCTGGAACAGATTAACAGCATTTCCATTCATTTCAACAGGAAGAGATTATTTTAGATTCATGTGTTTCAAGTTAAAGCTGCTTAACGCAGAAAAGTATTTTTCGAATTGCTACTACCCCCACAGAAAATGAAACGGCATTTTCCCTTCTTCACGTACACATCGTGCACATGACGTCACATCCGCAGACAGAGGGCGGGAAATTCAAACCCGAATCCAGTCTGAAAATGCGGCCAGAGGCTTGCAGGAGTATATACCCATTGTGAACAGCTAAGGTGCTACTCTATGGCTTCCTGTGACATGTAGCCTCATGATGGTTAAAGGACAAGCGACGCATTGATGCATTAAATATGGTGAATCTAGCCCTACGATGGTACCGACATATGAAGTGTCAAGGTTTCGATTCAAACGACGTGCAATGAATTAGTTCGTACAGTGGGGAAAGAATCTTGTCATTTGTGTACGGTTCTGGCAGCCTTGTTTTTTATTGGTTGCTCAACTATACACTTTTGGCAGTGCATGCGCAATCTCGTCATGTCGGCCATAAAATGGACTTATGAGGTTTTCGTTGGGCAATACGCACTATGTGGGTCGGCCATTTAGTGCTGATCCAAATTGGGATTGCTCGGCCATTCTACTTTCATTGGGGTCCATTCAAGGACACACGGAGAGGAGGGAAAAGCACGGAGTGTGTGAAAGTGAACAACAACTGGCGTGCTGCGTGAGGATTCAAAGTCTTGATCCTCAGCCATCATTTAGGCGGACAGTGGAGTGGGCCCTGGGGAGGAGATGATAGGACTGAAAGGAAGTTTAAAAGAACACAAAAGCGAAAAAGCCGAGGAAGGGCTGAGCGGTGCGGAGATGCAGAGGGTCTTGTCGGTGGCGGCGCGCTGGAATAAGGTCATCATTTAGGAGGCTCGTAAGTGCTCAACAGCCCCTAAAATCTTTTATTCCGCCTCAGCGAGGGAAACACCCGTTGCTTCTGTCTCATTCAAGAGATTACTCGGGTCACATTCAGGTGACGGCCGACTTAAGCGTGTTTAGACCTTTTGCACCCGGCAGTTTATTTGATTTCATGCTTTATTACGCTAAAGCCTTGTGTCTGTCAAAACAGATTTGACTCTGCGGTTTCTTTGGGAATTTAAAGTCACGCAATGAATAGTTCGAAGCTAAAATGTTCCAAAATTTGTCATGTGTTGCCTAAACATTCTCCTAAACGGAGGGAGGGGTGGGGCGGATTTTTTTTTTAACCTATTTTTGAGAAACCCTGAGTTAAACAATACTATAATACCGATCCACATGACTTTCAAGTACGCTCGCCACTGGTGGCAATTAAGCGCAATTAGTTTAACATCACTAATCTGCCGCAACGCACTGCCGGAGCAGGCGGGGCTTGTAACCGCCGGCTGCCATGGCGAATGGAAGTAAAGCCCATTAGACGTCACAGTAGCAGGCTCGAGCGCGGGAATAGCTTAAGCCGAGTGGAGCGTTAAACCCGGCGTCGGCTCACGCTGGCGACGATGATGCCATTGTCCACAGATGACTGATCCGGCTAACCTTCGTGTTCATCTCCTTTTTAAATCTCTCTATTCCATCCTGCAGTGACACTTTTAGATGCGAGTAAAAAAAAAAGAAAAAGCGTACTGATGTGTGGAAGAGTAGACTTTGTACATATTGTTAATAAGACGCTGAAAAGCAATCAAAAAATATCAGCCTTTAAAAAGATACTGTTACTATATTCTTGTTTGCTACTGCACAGTTTTTAAAGCAGACTTCCCTATATTGCCTGCCATTTTTCAGCATTTTGACATTTTGTGTTCTCTGACAATATGAGCACCGAAACAATCAGAAGACAAATCGACTCTCTTTCTTTGGAAAACTTTATTTAACTTTTTAATGCTATGATGCTAATGACCCTGGGAGTTCCCAGAACCTTTTGTTAAAATTAAAAACAGTTAGCTAAGAAAAAAACAAAAAAACGAATATTTCACAAATCTTACAGGGACCTATCTCTAAGTCATTACAATAGTTTAGAACAGGGGTGGCCAAGTCCGGTCCTCGAGAGCCACTATCCAGCCTGTTTTCCGTGTCTCCCTCCTTCACCGCAGCTGCATCTAATGATCAGCTCATCAGCAAGCTTTGCAGAAGCCTGATAACAATCCTGATCATGAATCAGGTGTGTTAGTGGAGAGAAACATGGAAAACAGGCTGGATAGTGGCTCTCGAGGACCGGACTTGGCCACCCCTGGTTAAGAAAGAGGAATTTCAAAACCCTCTTCCATGTCTACCCATTGATAAATGCATTAGTTGCACACTGTAACAAATTTCTGTAAAATCTACGGCAAAAAATTACAGCATTATCTTGTTTTTTAATTTTACAGTATTTAACTGTATACAGCAAAGCATAATGGGTAAAATAAAGTGCAATATGGGTAAAACCAAAGTACAGTAATTTGCTGTATAATTAGCGGTCAAATACTGTACATTTTACGCCGACTATGTTTTGGCCTGTATATTTGTGGATTACAGGTAAATACTGTAAATATTATCGGGTTTTGGCGGGTATCTCTCTATATCGTCTTCACATCGCATTGCTACGATAAACAGGCAACATTACAGCTAACGTTCATTTATGCACTCGGCTGCAGAACGACGATTGATTTTACAACAAGGGCGGCACGGTGGGTGACTGGTTAGCACGTTCGCCTCTCAGTGCTGAGGGCGTGAGATTGAATCCGGGCTTCGGCCTTCCAGGGTGTGGTTTGCATGTTCTCCCCGTGCCTGTGTGGATTTTCCCCGGATGCTCTGGTCTGCCACATTCCAAAGACATACATGGCCGGTTACGGTCACTAGGTGTGATTGTGAGTGTGGGTGGTTGTTTGTCTCTGTGTGCCATGCAACCAGTTCAGGGTGTAACCTGCCTACTGCCCAAAGCCAGCTGGGATAGGCTCCAGCACCCCTGCGACCCTTTTGAGGAATAACGGTTAAGAAAATGGATGGATAGTTTTTACAACGACATACTGTATTATTTATTTACAGGAATTTACTGGCAACTTTAGTTGTAACTGTAATTTATATACAGTAAATACTTGTAAAAAAAACAAACCATAATATACTGTAATAGAATTTTACACTAATTAAGTGAAATTTTACAAGAATTGGCTGGCAACTTTTTTGCCAGTTATTTCTTGTAAATTCTGCAGTCATTCATTAAGCATTTGTTGGTGATAGGTGACACAGGTAAACATCCTGAGCAGTGAATTAGTCAAATAGTAATTCATTGAAATAGTGCTTTTCACCTTACAGGGTCCTCAAAGCACTTTACATTTTGACTACTCATTCACCTACTGATGATGATGATGCAGCAACGGTTTATCTTGCTCAAGGATGCTTCGACATGGCCACAATGGCCTGGGATCCAACCCACAACCTCACGGTTGCATGACAACCATTCTACCACTGAGCCACGCTGCCCCTAAAGAGGTGTTAATAAAAAATGTAGTGTGTTTACTTTTGTAGTAAGAGATGGTGTAATGCTTGGCCCCCCTCATTGCATCATAAAGAGGTTATCGGTTTTTACACAGACTTCCATTGCTACTAGAATTTGTACGTTACACTGTAACTCAAAGTTATCTATCCTAACATATACTAACGCAGTAGTAAAGTTGTAGAAAGACCACTTTTATGTCACAAATATAAAACAATGAAAGTGCACAGTCAGTTTCAACACCACCAAACGAATAAACACGCTGTCAAATTAATACCGCCCTGAAAGTGTCACCTAAGTCCTGGAATGACTCCGTTTGTAATGGCAGTAATATTTGATGGGGTCCTAACATCGTAATCAATCCCGCCAAATCAAGTGAAAATGAGATTTACTGCTGCTACTCCCATTTATTGCACTCTTAATTACAGTAAAACAGTGTTTAGCAACCGCACGCGTTTGCATCTTCATCAGTTAGCCCTCGCTTCTTAAATTCTAGTCGTCTTCTGTTTCTCTTCTTTTCCTCAGGCAGGTGGGCAGTTTGGCTCGGATATTTATCCAACATGCATAAACAGCGAACCTCACATGAACTCCCATTTTATTCAGCTTTAATTTTCAAGACCGATCACAAGTAGGCTGACACCGCCGTATTTGCACACTCACTTATTGGCCGTGGTGCACCTGCTCGCTCCTGCTGCACAAAGACCCGCCGGCTCTGCCCTGTGATTGGCTGGCGATGACGCAATGTTTCACGGCAGGCGTCGACAACCATTCCCTCTCTGTGTTTTCGGGGCATGTCGGATAGTAATTGACCCTTGTGGGAGCAGCGTTGCGAGATGAAATCTGATAGTCATGCACACATTAATAAGATTGATCGTATTTGGTTGGCACGTGTAGTAAGATCCACTTTTAAAGCTTCATACGGCGTACTTGTCCCGGCAGGTTGTGACTGCACCAGTGCCTGCCGGAGCTTTTTGATGCACATCCAAGACAGTTAATTAACATACAGCGCCGCGGACTGTACATGTTCTGTGAAGCTTTGTCTTACCAGGCGCTTTAAAAATCACAATTTCAGCTTTCTGCTCCAGAGATTTCTCCCTGTAGTCTCAAGGTTGTTAATGATTTACTAGTTTAAATATTACATCCATTTATCAAAGATATTTTTCTTCGCAGCTCACGCTGCACCTCTGACACGAGAGGTTTGATGTGTGCGCGCAGTGATGACAGACAAATAATGGAATAATTACAGGACTTGTCATCACTTTTATATCATCACTGTAGCCATTTATCAGCATCAGTTTTGTCTTTTTTGTTGTCACGCCTGAAAGTATCATTAAGATCGAGCGTCGCGTCAAAGCAATCTCTTCTCATTTATTAAACTCATTATACCAGCTTTGACTTGAAATTCAATCATTTTGTAATGGACTTAGAAAAATTGGCCTCTACCATATGTGTGCCAGATTTGTAAAGCCTCCTGTCACATGTTGATGTTTGGCAGATTTCTAGTGATCCTGAGGCTACACATCAATATTGACGTCATCATGGCTCAAGTTTAGCTTCTGCCAGAGGAAATTTGGAAAATGTCGATAAATTAAGGTTTAGGGGCGGGGGGGGGGGGGGGGGGGTGTTGTTACTGGAAAAAATAACCCCCCCACACACATTTATTAAAATAGTCATAGTGATTTGACAGTAGAACGTGCTAAATAAAAAAAAAGCCATTACTGGCCCCATCATGTGCCTCTAATTTAACTCACAGCGCCATAGGAAAAACAACCAATCAGAGGTAGAAGGCGTGACTCATAAAGTTTCAATCACGCATTTGTAGGCACACTCATCGCAGGCACACCTTTACTCCCGATTGAGTCCCACCTTCTGTCTCTGATTGGTTGTTTTTCATCAGGTGCGGTGGTTTCTTGCAAATTAAACTAGCGGAGAAGCAGTGTTGTGATCGTTACAAAAAAAAAAAAGAGTAACTAGTTACAGTTAAAAAAGTAACTCAATTACTCTGATGATTACTTAAACAAAAAGGTAATGTGTACTATTAAAAGTAACTCTTTACTTTTTTTTTTTTAAAGGACATACACTTCCTTTATGCTCAGCTAAAGTGACGAGCGTATTTCCACGTCGAAAAACTCGTCTTGCGCTCGGCTTGACACTCCATGACTACCGAATCCGATATCCGCCCACAATGCGTCTTTTTCGCAATCCATTGTAAACAGGAAGTAGCACAGTACACAGCAGCCATCCATTCATGATTTGATTCTGAACCGCTTATCCTCACGAGTGTCGCATAATTAAATTATTAAATTAAATAATTTATCAAGTAACATACCATACTGTAACTGAGTTACTGTATTTCAAAAAATAATGCGTTAGAGTATTAGTTATTGTAAAAGGTAACTAAATAACAGTAACGCCTTACTAGTAACTAGTTACTGCCTAACACTGGCGGAGGGCAACTGCTGTTTTTTTCCACAGGTCTTATTTCTCACAGATTTAACAAATATGACAGAAAGTTAAATTGCAAACTCCCCCTTTGACAGACACAGAAAGTGAAAAAGGATTTTAAAAAATAGTTGATCTTCTTTGAAACCTATGGAGTGTGTCTGTAAGGATTTTGGATACCAACCGGCGAGTGTTGATGAAATGTTTTCGTTTTTTCCAGTTACTCCGGGTTCCTTCCACACAGTAAATTTTGTAAAAAGTAAATATGAAAAAGACTTTATTCGGTCCCACTCTAAACGGAGAATTTTTTTACACTTGGAAGAGAGTAAAACACTAAAATAACAATAAAACACGCACCGATTGAGGAACGATCCCACAACCTTCAGCATGGAAGACAGCCACTCTACCACTTGAGCTATGCTAGACTCATTGTTAGCTAACATATTTTGCTGGTATGTCCCAGACCAAAAAAATGAGGTACAAGGATTCCACCCGACACCTACAATATAGAGTAGGAGTGGTATTGGTCAGTGGTTAAGGTTCAACAAGTCATCTAACAATTAGCCAAGTAGCTCAGTGAGATAAGTCCAGCTTTTTGGCTTATTATGCTATTCAACATGGCCGATAGAGGTCGCTAAACTAAAACACGTAACACTTGGTTGTAATTTGGCACCTTTTCTAAACGATCTATGTGGTTATATTTATTGGAGGACTGTCTCTTAAGGTTGGTTGTCTCCCAACCTGAAGGTTGTGTGATTGTTCCTCAACTGTTGATCCCCTCACCCCCACCCTTTTTTTTTTACTCTCTTCCGAGTATAACGTTTAGTCTGTTTAGACTGGGACCGAATATAGTCTTTTTCAGAGTAAAATTTACTGTGCATATTCCAAAAACACACAATAAAGTACATTGAAGACTCTAAAGTGTGTTTTTATGTAGCCCACCTCGCAATTAAGGTCAGCTTGGAGAGGCTCCATTTTAATGGTGACCAGAGCAAGGTCAAGGACAATATCAAAAATGGATAGAAGGCTAACTTCCTGCTAGGGTACCAAATCTCTTCATTGGCAATCAGAAATAGTTCACTGTCGGAATGTGATCTAAAAATAAAGCTTGTCATTTTCTTGTAATATTATCATCCACAATATGTGGCCTTCATCATTGTTGAATTAATTAGCACCTGACGTTGTGTCACGCTGCTTTTCCTCACCTGGTCAAGGACTACTTCCTGACTTGTGTGCGACCAAGCACACATATTGCGCCCAGCAAGGCAATCGGGAGCGCTCGCTAAGAGAACAAAGAGCGATGAGGCAAGCGGCGCTTTTAGAGGAAATTAGTTTGGCGACGTTAGCGAGGCGCTGGCAGAAGCGGTAATAGTTTTCCTTTTTCCCCTCCTGATGGTTCCCTCCTACGTTCTACCTCTTATCAACTTTCGTTCCCCAGATGCTCTGGCAGGCATACAAAGCAGGCGGCGCAGGCGCTGATGATTCCGGGCCCAGATTAGCGTCCTTCTGTTCCCAACTGGATCCAACTTATCACTCATTGCGTTCTGGTTCTATACGCGTCCGCCGTCCTTTCCTCGCCTCTTGACTCGGCGTTGTATTGGTCGATTCATCGGACCCTGCAACCTGAAATCCCCAAAGCGACGCTGATGAACTATCACTTTACAAATTTTCCTTCCCCGTGTCTCAACTGCCTCTGGGCTAGAGAGAGAATTTAGATTTTCATTCTGCGTCCCTGTTAGCTTTTAAAGCAGCGCCATGTTTCTTTTTTATGTGCTTTACATTCTCCAGATCAATACTTGAATGAGTGCACGCTAAGTCTCTGCAGCAAGAACTTACTTCATTTTTGGTTAGGTTAGAAACCAGCTCATGTTTCTGCATACCGTAACCAAAATGTTCCAAAATGTGCCTCCCTGTTACTGTCAGTCATCCTCCTCTGAGTGCAGTGTGAATGGCTTTTGTTGGTTGGTTAGGTTAAAGTACCACTGATTGTTACACCCACCTAAGTGGGGCGAAAAAAAAAAATCCGCATTTGACCCATCTCCTGAGGGAACGGTAAGCAGCAGCAGGAGCCACGTTCGGGTTGGGAGGAAAAGTAGGATTATGAAAAAAAAAGAAGAAAAAGAAAAGATTAAAACACGAGCACGTAAAGGATAAAAAAAAAATGGTTATTAGTACTTTGTGGGGTTCAAATTGGGAAATGCATCATGGTATTAAAAAAATACTTTTGATTTCGATCGGAATCAGGCCTCTTCCAAATATGGATAAAACCCTGTTACATAACGTTTTTATAGCAATGAAAGTGCGGCATAAACACACAGATTGGTTATATCCAGTCAATGTGAACTTCACATCATAGACATACATATGTCGGTGACTTATACACACCTGTGTTGGCTTAAACAACACATACCACTGGAGATACCACCGTTTTTTCCCCCGTTTTTTTTTTATGGCGAATACTAATACCGATTATTAGTAGTCAAGGAGGCTGATAACCAATATTTGGAGCCGACTTCCACTAAAAAGATAAACATTTTGCCATCATTTCCAAAAGTATTGTTAAAATTGTCTTCAAGCATTTGCTTATTAAACTTTTCAGATCTTGTGCAATAGCATTTTTGTTTTAAAATTCTAACAAAAGTTGAGGGAGGTCCCAGGGTCACCAGTCACTTAAATGCAAAGTTAAATGAAAACGTAAAACACAATAGTTCCCTTTTGTTTTCTACAGTAGATAAAGTTTTCCCGAACTTCTGTAATGATTTCCGGAATAACCGGACCCACAAATGCAGAGATACAAAGGGTGTAGATTGACAAATTTAATTGTACACGACGGAATACACAACATAAAACTACGTGTCAAAAGACTCACGTGAGAAACTGAAAACAAGAAACAAAGCTAGAGATAGGAATTTAAGGTCAATACTCCGACAAGGAGAAGCGTTGATTTGTGAATGAGAAACAGGTGCGGCGCAGGAGGACACGCCCCTCTACTCAATCAAAGACTGAAAAAACAAAAAAAAACAACGCAATGAAAGCACAACCATAACAATTTCAACATATCTGAAATGTTAAATTTTCATTTATCCTAATTTTGATTTCAAACAAAAACAGAAGGTGCTGAGTATTTCCAGGGTCAACACTGCAGCATCCCATAAAGTTAACATAAAATGTAAATAAATAGGTATCTGAAGTTAACACAGTTTTCAATTAATCTATTATTGACTGTCCAATTTAAAAAAAAAGGTAGATGCCAATATTCATCAAAATGCTGAATATTGGTGCCAATAATCGGCCAGGACGATAATCGGTATATCCCTAATGAACACATTAAAAACACCTGCTGTAAACCAAACCTACAACAAATGCTACGAATATTAAATATGCTAAATTAAAGGTTTGTCCATTATTAAATAAGCAAGCAAAATGAATGCAGAATCAGATGGCACGTCATTGAGCAATGTAAAAGTTACCCTCATTTAAATTCAATGGGAGAAGAATCAGCCCAGGCCAAAATGCTACAACGTTAGATTAAGTTTAATTTATGTATTATTTATTTATTATTTGTTTACTTCCATGTAATCACTGCCTGCCTGTGGAGTTATGTTATTTGGGCGTCTGGTCATGCGGGGGTGTTTCACGGTTTTCCATCAGCGTGTAGACGCAGCCATATTTAATATGCGTCACTTGAAAAGTCAATCGCTAATAATGATTTAAAAAAATAAAAACAAAAAAAATTAATGTAGCCATTAAATCGGAATCAGGCACTTGAACCTGCAAAATAAATCCAGCCTCAGGAATCAATAGAAAGTTAGGCGGGGAAAAAAATAATATTTTGTCAGTCTGGCATCTCATTACCAAAAAAGGAAGAAAAAAAAAGACTATCCATTATAATGTTTGGGAATGAGTCGAGAAGCAGTACAGGACTTTCAACACCCAGTCTTCCAGTTGATCAGGCGCAACATTGCATGCGAAGTCCACAGCCGCGCCCCGACCCAACTGCCACAAACGATCAGGGCAGCCACTATGAAAAGGTCACATCCTTCTTCCTCGCCCCCCTTGAGACGGACCTGCTCCCTTTTTAGTTCATCCAGCGCTCGATGCGTTCCTTGCCTCCCCATCGATCAGCCGGGCCGCATCCATCTCCTCAGTCCGACGTGTTAACGGCAAAACCATGGCTCGAACGCCAGTGTGTGGCATTGACATTTTTGAAAGAAGAGAGGCAGAAGAAATATAGTCTGTCGCTGAGAATTTTCGTACTTGAGAAGCAGAGGGCTGAAAAAGGAGTGCTTTTTTCTTTTGTCTGCAATCATGTGCAGCCTATTTGGATCGCTGTCGTTCATTTGTTTATTTGTCAGGGACCAAGTATGGAAAACCTCAAATTCAAGACGGGAGGGCTACACCCCAGATCAGCCAATGAAACGTCTAGACAAACAATCATTTACACACACCAATTAGACTCTTCATTGAGTGTAACATCAGAGGCGGGTAGAGTAGCCAAAAATCGTACTCAAGTAAGAGTACTTCAGGATCGTACGACTCAAGTTAAGGCTGGAATGCATTAATGACATTTCCATTCATTTTAATGGGCAAAGATGATTTGAGATACTGTACATAATGGATCAATTCATTAGTGAGCTCGTTGAATTGTTCATCGGTGGCCATTTGACCTCCCCTCCATTCAATAGCAGGAGGCAATTACCATCAAGCTGCAAGGATCTTTGAAGGTCGTCACATTGTGCTGATTTTCCCTCTGCCGGTTGTTGTTTCTCCCCTTTTGTGTGTTTATGCAAAGACATTCGCATGGCGACCAATAATAAGCAAAAGTCATTGTCACACCTTCAGCGTTCCTCTGAGCTGAAAGGAGGCGGCCGCTATGATCCCACAGACAAACCAGTGGGTGTCTACTACAATAGCGGAACATTGTGTTTGTTATTCTGTCCTTTGTTGCAGCGTCTGTATTCGCCATCTGCCTCCTCCTTCAATATCTGACGTGTTCATTTGGAGGGAACATAATGGTGCAAAGCTTGGCGATACTGAGGTCAGGGTTTATGTCTAGGAAACCTACACAAGATTACAGATGATTTTGTATTTTTGCTCGACGGAAGAACAGCTATACAGCAAAAGCAGCAGACGCGGTGGTTGTTCAAAGAACATTTCTCTCAGCTTCTCTTTTGTACTTTTGTAATATATTCGCTAAACGTGGACTATGCTCTACATATTGATCGAGCACCATTGTCTTGTGGGGCGCTGAGCTCCCGGTCGGCAAGGTACATTTCAATGTTCGGTACATTTGAATGCAATGTCGTTCCCACGTTTCTCAAAAAAACTGTCCTAAATGGAGTAGCACCTTGGCTTTAATATTAAGGCATGTCCAGCCAAACAACTAACTTCTCTCATTCCAATTCAAAAAGAGTACAGCATCACTGTATGGCCTCGAGTTGACCACCTCAAGCTAGCGAGAAAAAGAGGAAGCTAGCTTCTACCTAATAACATACACAGTGACCGACGAACAAATGCAGCAAAAACTAGTTAATGGGGAAGTTGACACAATCATTTTCTGTATATAGAACACGAGTCTAAACTTGGTATTAGGATTAATATAGCGTTTGTGGAATATAAATAAAGGTGCAAAATCCATGTGTTTTTATCCATCTCAGGGTGCGGCCATTTTGCCACTTGCTGTCGACTGAAAATGACATCAGTTGCTCAGAGCCCAGGTAATGACCAATCGTGACTCTTCTTGCCAAATTCACATAACCAAACTCCGAAAACAGATGAGCCATGATTGATCGTTACCTGAGCCTTGAAAAACATTTTCAGTCGACAGGAAGTGGCAAAATGGCCGTCACCTGAGCTGGATAAAAACAGGTGGATTTTGATGCTTAACTCATATTCCACAAATCCAATATTAATCAGAATGTCATGTTTAGACTAGTAGGGATGCATACAAAATGTATTGTTGATGAAATATTACACTTCAAGTATTATATGGTTTTACACTTTCTATGTTGTTTAAATGACTGTTCATTTTTGGGGGTGCTAAATTTTAGGGGTTTTACGTGTGCTTCAGCAGCCCCTAAAATGAGCTATGGTCAGACTTTGTTAATCCTGATTTAACCAAACAAAACCTATGCCACAATCACAAAACGTGCTCAGTCATTTGTCACAAAGAAATGATAAATGTTCCATCCCATGTTTCCCACTTTGCGACATATTATCCGGAGAGCCGAAATCGTAGATGAAATATAGCATCCAGCACGTTTAATGCAGTCTGACAAGTGGAGCTCCGCATTAGCAGCAGCGCTTGTTTATGGAATTGCCTCACGGCGCTGCGAACACTCATTGTATGTAGCGCGCATGAGATAAACGGCCGTGATGGGCCTGACGGGCGTGGGGGGAGGATGGGTGGGGGTGGGGGGTGCAAGTCTTTCGGGAACAGGAGCGATGCCTGACACATCTGAGAGTAAAATAATCTGCCGGCCGCAAACCGTGGTTTGGTCTTCAGGCTAATATCAGCGGATGTTTGGATGTTTTGCCTTCATTAACCCTCTCGATGCTTGATGTGCTATCAGGGTTGGTATGCTGCTTGATTGACTAACTTTGTCATACATGTGTCAGATGCTAAGGCGCTAGCTCCCTCCCGCCGTTACTAGGAAACAAGCGCACCGGTGAGCAAGCGGAGAGGTGTGACACGATTACGCCAAGCCAGCCTCTGGGGGTTAAAAGCACAAATAAATGCTTGACGCCGAATTCATTAAACCCATCTCACAGCCATCCGCTTTGCTTTGCACCTGCACAAGGACACCTGTGAACGTGCCGCGCTCCCTGTTTAGGTCGTTGGAAAATTGTGCATTAGAACTGGGAGTGGCGTTAAACAGCTGGATGCATTTGTTTTGATGAATTCACAAGGGATGTGTTGAGCAAAATGGTTTAGTTTGCGGTTAAAAGCTTCAGTTGTGTAAACAAAGCTAATGTATGTTTCTGTGGATAAAAGCAAGCTAATCAGTAGGTTTTTGTTTCATGGCGTGCTGCAAAATGCTCCATTGAGTACTTGATCAAACTCGTAAGTGCACACGAGGTTTGCTATCCAGGAAACTGCATTTCCATCTGCTCTTATCGAGCAACCTTTTGTTGGATTGTGGACAACCATCGCAGTTCCTCCTTTGGCACGAGATCTCCTGTTTGGCCAGGAAGTGGGCTTGATCGCCCGGGTTGCAGCACAACGCTCCCTCTCTCCCTCCCTCACTCTGCCTCTTTGGCTTGCCCTTGTGCCAAAAGCTTTGGTGGTAAAATAGGCACGCTGACGATATGGCAGCAAGGCGGCATCACTGTGGTGCGAAGGCTTCCAGGGGGTCTGGCAGGAGGTCTTCCCCTTCTGTGCATCCACGTGGAGTGGAGCCGGTTCCGGAATGTTGTTGACAGCGACTGCTGGTTGAGGTGTCAAGTACAAGTTGGAAGCTTGGTGAAGATGTCATGTGAGGACATAATGAAAATAAATAATCGCATGATAAAAAAAGAAAATTCAAACCGCAATTAGCTCATTCATTCCCAGCTATTTTCACTGAAGCAACCCCCTTCGCTCCCGGCTGATTTACTGGATTTTGACTGATTTTGCAAGGTCCACAGAATATTGTGTGTTCTATTGCTATAAAAACATGAAACCTACCAAAAGAAAGATTAGAGTCTCTCTCTCTCTCTCTCTCTCTCTCTCTCTATATATATATATATATATATATATATATATATATATATATATATATATATATAGCTACGTTTCATAATTATTCACAAACCTGTTGAAAACATTGGGAAAAAGAGCTTGTTGCAACATGACCCTGGCTGATCTCTTATACTTTGCTGCCACCTGCAGGCCGTTTTTGCTTTAAGCAACCTCTTCCTGTCAGAAGCTGTAATTAAGCCTTCTGTATGCTTTAGAATAAAAAAACTAGTGCTGTCAAAGTTAAAGCGTTAACTGATTAATTAATCACACAAAAATTATCGCATTAATTATGAATTAACGCAGATTAATATTAATTTTGACCATAGATGATCCTTTAGCGTGACAGTGGATGGCTATGTTTAATGTAGCACAGGTTGAGTTTCAGCAATAAACATAATTACAAGCATTTAATAAATGTTTGCGTATTTAGAATATTTGTTAATGTCATAATCTAATAAAAATATTGGGGTAATTTTTTTTCCATTTTAAATTATGCAAGTAATTAACCAATTTGAAAAAGAGGAGGATGAGCGTGTGCAGTGGATCAAATTTTTTTAAAGACGTCCTCATAACATTAAATGTCAAAATAATTAACATAACCGGTGCTCTTCAAATTTGGCGGGGAAAAAAATATTGATTAATAAAAGGCTTTTTTTCTTTTTTATGAATACGTTTTTGGGACCATGGCAATATTTAAACTAGAACGTTTTTATAAGTTTTTGGGAGCAAATGAGTTTTCGTTAATTTTCGTTCAGCTGTAGCTGTATTACATGATAGATGACTCATGTCACTTCCGCAGGCGGCTCATTCAGTCTTTTTTTTTTTGTCACCCACAAGTCTTGCTGATGCCTTGTCACTCTGGATGGTAGCCTGAAATATTCATGGCGGTGTGCACGGGCTCCAGCCCACTGTGCACTCACTTTTGTGTTTTAGTGGCTTTGTTAAAACAAAGTCTCTCTGCTGCTCGCCGGTGCATAACGACTCATTTGGTTGCTTTGTCAACATAGACGGCGTTTGAGAGGCTTGATAAATGCGATGGCTTAAAACATCCCCTAATGACAAGTGGCAGTCGGGGAGGCGGGTGGCATGAATCATTCCCGTCGATTAAAACCGGAGATAAAAGAGGACGACTGTTCTTTGCTTCCTCGTGTTTGACATTTATTGTTATGTGTGATGTTTACTGCATGCATACAACTCAGAGACACTCTCACACCTATGGTTGCTTTCTCAGGTGCAAACGCCATGGATGGCTTGGTTCATTTTCCTCCTGTTTTTTTTTAAATATAGATTTTACATGTTTAGAAACTTATGGACTATTTTGAGCATTATTGCTTTGGCTTTTGTTGGACCGTCCATTCCACCCATTCACCAATCCCTAATGTATTTCCATTATCCATATTTCTAAATAATATAAAATGTAAAAAAAATAAGAAGAGAAAATAATCTATACAAATAGAAACATACTAATAAAATACTAGACAATTTATATATATATATGTATATATATATATTTATTTATTTATTTATATGTATATATATATATGTATATATATATATATATATATATATATATATATTTATATTTATATATTTATATATTTATATATTTATTTATTTATTTATTTATATTTATATATATATATATATATTAGAGCTGTCAAACAATTAAAAAAAAATCTGATTAATCACATCTTAGAATTTTGATTAATCACGATTAATCACTTAATAAAAAAAGCCTTTTTTTATCAATATTTTTTTTCCCGCCAAATTTGAAGAGCACCGGTTATGTGTTAATTCTTTTGACATTTAATGTAATGAGGACATCTTCAACATTTTTTTATCCGCTGCACATGCTCATCCTCATCTTTTTCTAATCAATGAATTACTTGCATAATTTAAAATGGGAAAATATGACTCCAATATTTGGACATAAACAAATATTCTAAATGTGATACGCAAACATTTATTAAATGCTTGTAATTATGTTTATTGCTGAAACACAACCTGTGCTACCTTAAACGTAGCCATCCGCTGTCACGCTAAAGGATCATCTATGGTCAAAATTAATAGTGCGAATATACTGCGTTAATTCATGATGAATGCAATATCTTTTGTGATTAATTAATCAGTTAATCAGCAGCTCGCGGAGTCACCATCGACTGTCCTGTTCTGTGTCACTGCTCGCCGCTTCTTATGATGTTGCGCAATCAATGGTGACACAAAGTCGCCACGCCCTTGTGTAATGGTTTTCTAACTTTTTACATCAAGTACTGCCTCATACATAATAAGCTCTCCAAGCAATCATAACCAACATTAAAAATACAGTAGCATTGTAATCATAAGTGTTCCTTAAAAAAAAAGATACACTAATTATTAAATGTTTAGTCTTCTCTGTGGCGTGTCAAAATGTTAAGACTTTTTCACTTTACAGAGCCTTCAGGAAATGTACTGTACTGGATTGAAAAGAAAAAGTTTATGCCACTGTAACAATACAGACTTTTCAAAATGTAATTCAGTGATTCATGGATTTTCGCTACCGCACTTTTGAGAATCACTTCCCTGGCATCTCCACGGAGTGCAAGCCCAGGTTTAAAAGGTTGTTGGAGTGAGAGAGAAATTGACTGGTACGTTCATTTGTAGTTGTTTGTTTACACCCAGGGCATTTACTTGCACAGCATACAAATGTGAGTAAAACTAAGTCTCCATCTAAACTCCATTCTCTTCCTGTGTAGTTCACATGCTGTTTGTGTTTGTTCAATGCTTGTGTGTGGCAACAACAGCCAGCTGCCTTTAAAAAAACAAAACAAAAAAAGGGTTTGTAGCTGTATGCAAATGAGATGTTTGGCAGACTGAGCGCTTTGGAGAACTGATGCGGCGACCTCTTGGCTTTCCGATTCTTCGCTCCTCTCGGCATTGATCCGTGTCACTCGGTGACATTTGCTCCACTGAAGGCGATGGAGGGTGCAGATTAATCACATGTAGCTGTTTGGTATGGAGCTTTAAACAAAGGGAACGTTGCAGGGGGAGGAGTCCATCACTGTGCAATGGGGGAAGGATGGTCTAAAAAAAAAAGTCTGCCTCATTGCTATGGTTGCTGAGTGTTTACACACTACATGACGTTGAGGGGGGTGGGAATCTTTTTTTTCTTTTTTTTTACTTTCTACCTTTTCAAAACACCCTTCAAGTGTTGTTTCCTTCTTACTGGATTGTCTGGCTCACTGTAGGAATTCCATGAATGATCATTTCTGCTGTGGCGGCGCAAACTGACTCAGCCATAAAGTCATAATTAACCTCCTGAACTTCAATTAATATCATAGCAGCCCAGCCCACCCGGTGGACCTCCTGGGTGTCCAGGTGTCAGTACCTGCTGACTCTGTTGTAAATGAATGCTGATATCTTCGGCCATGACACATCAATCTCATTTGCTCCTTTCTGCAAATCAGTGTGGCTGACTGGGATTCATACGGGGCAGCGTTTAATCAAATATAACTGACCGGTTTTTGATGAATGTAGCTAGGTGGAGTACATACAGGCCAGTTAAATATAAGTGAATGGAGTTCACACTGGCCAGCATTTAATTATATCATAATGAGAAAGTCTATTTTGTAATGGACTTTTTTTTATTGGGGCCAGAGCAGCAAGGTCCCTATTGCAATTGAAGAGATTATTATTATTATTACTATTATTATTATTATTATTATTATTACTGGTAGTAGTAGTATTTAAAAAAATAAATAATTTGATGGCCTTAACATGCACAAAAACTCAACCAAAGTTTGCACACACAAAAATGTAGATGTTAAGTTTAGGGCCCGACTGATATGGATTTTTTTTTAGGCTAATGCCGATTCCAATATTTGGCATAATTAAATTCTGATAACTGATTAATTGGCTTAATTTAAACAGCATAAAAAAGAATAAAATCGCTACATTTTTTGGTCCCTTAATAGATAACAACAATAAATGCTGCATTTGAATTAGAGGCATAACATTTGATTGTTTTGTAATACTTTGTCCTATAGTATATCTTTGACAACATAGAGAACAATCTTTTGTTTTGTTTTTGGTTGAGGCAATGTAGGAAATTCTGAATGTCATTATCTTTATCTCACGTTATAATGTGTTAACGTGTTTTAATAATTAGGCCCAAAAATCTGTCCGTTTTCTTTTGTTATTTTAAGAGCCAATATCAGCCAATGATATTGGTCGGTCGATGAATCGGTCAGGCCCTATTTTAATTAACTAATTAATTAATGGCCACATCACCAACAGCAAGCATCTTACAAAATACTAAACGTATACGTAAAATGGTTGTACAATCATGAAATAAAGTGCAGGAATTGTGAATGCTGTAGCAATTAAAAACACAGGCACTGTCCGTTGCATTTGTGTTGCCTGTCCTTTTAAATGGAGCATATTAGGATATGCGGTATAGACTGTGAATGGATCGATGGAGTGCTTACAAGCCAGTGTTTAGTGTGACTGACATGTTCCCGCTTCTTTGTGTCTTTGCACCTGCATCATTCACCCACCATCCTCAAATGCGGCTTCCTTCTTCTGTGGCTTTAATTGGCAGAAAACTCCTCCATATGCTCTCCACGGCGGTGCGAAGAACGTGCGCTTGCAATGTTATCGTCGGGATGCAGAGGCGTAATCTTGCTGTAGATTTGACAGCCGCCGCCTCGTACTTGAGCCATCTTGTGCCGAGCCCGGGATGTTTATCGCCATCATCGTCAGCGGCGATCGGCAATCAAATTCTTTATGTCGTGTGACAGTCAGGCGGCGAGGCACCATCACCACGCCTGCATTTTCTGTCATGTTTGATGTTTTTCAACGGTCACAGTGTAACATATTTTTTGGGGGTGTGGAAGAAATGGAAGTTCAGCGCAGGTTCACTCAGCTGTACCCATTACCGACAATTTTGTTACAACACACCTTTTTGTGTTACTGATTTGATAAATATGTTTGTTTATTTATTTATTTATTTATTTATTTATTTATTTATTTATTTATTTGCAGTGGTATAATATTACACTGAGATGCTTCAAGGAATTTGGTTACCTTAATCAGTCAGGAGAGGAACATCTATAGATGGATGGATGAATGGATGGTTAGATGGATGGATGGATGGAAGGATGGATGAACAGTTGGATGGATGGATGGTTGGATAGATGGATAGATAGATAGATGGATGGATGGATGGATGGATAGATTGATAGATGGATGGATGGGTGGATGGATGGATATATATATATATATAGGTAGATGGATAGATGGAAGGATGGATGGATGGATGGATGGATAGATGGATAGATAGATAGATAGATAGATGGATGGATGGATGGATGGATGGATGGATGGATGGATGGATGGATAGATAGATAGATAGATAGATAGATAGATAGATAGATAGATAGATAGATAGATAGATAGATAGATAGATAGATAGCAGCCTTCCCTATCACACAAGCTTCTGTGGGGACTTTTTCCGTCATTATTTCTCCACTCAGCACTCAAAAAGGCCACGGTAGTTTTTGTTTCTCTGTGTTTCTCTGGACATTTTCAGTCAATTAGTCCCAGCACTCATCTTTCCAGCGTGTCCTGCTTCTCTCTGTTTCATTCTCTTTCTCTCTCTCTCCATCCGAGGACTCAACTTAGCATAATCAAACACTTGTGTGCTTGCCGCCTCTGCGTACACAATCCTCAGGCCCTTCGTTATTAGATGAGCAGATTAGAGAAGCAGCTTGTTGTCAGGAAAAAGCGTATGTGTGTCTTTGTTGAAATGAAGGACGTGTGATCAGGTGCAAATGTGTTCTACTGTCTCTTCTTGCTGCCCATTGTAGTTCTCAAGTGAGTGACAACTATACACAATATGTCTGATACATAAATGTATGGAGACATGTTCTACATACAGGAAGTGAAAACTGAAAAAACAAGATAGGTTGTGGTCCAGGGTTTATTTTGAAGAGCACGTGGAGGAAATTTCAAAGCTAATCCCACATCCATCTATATATCAGACTCTGACAAAGACCACTTGCATGTGAAATTTCAAGGAAATCACATTTACCTGGTTGAGGGCTGGCACATTCCTCTGAGGTTCAGGCGGAATTTCAAAGAGTACTTTGTGCCTGGTCGTGAAATTTCAAGATAATCCCAATTATTTTTGAAGTCGTTTCAAATACTTGGATGCTATTTTGAAGGACACTTTCACGTACTGCATTTTAGGTTAATGTAGTTTTAACATACTTGCCACATATGTCTGTGATCCAGACATTCATTTGAAGGGTACGTTGTGCGTGAAATTTCAAGGCAATCACACTTACCTGGTGAGAGATGTTTCAAGCCTTGCGTTTGAAGGTGGGATTTGTGGAAATACACGCTGCGTTATTCCATTTGTATCCGTTGCAAAGACACAAATGGCGACCATGGAGTCCGCCATTGTGGCGTCGTCACATTTTGTTGCGGCCAGTGCCGACCCCTCGCCATAGAGTCTTTTCATCTCTCGAAGTGCCTTTGCCGCCTGGAGCTCTTTCGTCGAGTTGTTGAAAGAAAGTCAAGAGCAAGAGATGCCATTAAAGGATGCCCTTTTGTATATGCTGAGTGTTGATATATAGGCCACTTTCCCATGTAGGCAGAAGCATCCTGGCATACTGCGGGAGGGCAACAGTGAACAGCGCGGACAGAGTAGATTCAAATTTGTCTGTTTGGGGGATGCTGCAGTGAAAGAAGGGCGGGGATGTTTGGTGAGGACTACCAGGTGTTCCTGCCTGATGTCGGCCAGGTGTTGGTGTTGGGATGCGAGGACGCTGCCTTCGGAGGTAAGCGGTGTCCAGCTACATCTCTGCGTTTTTTTGCAAACGGCCTTCTGCTCCAATCTGTGCCAGTTCATTCGTAGCCTGCAGGAGAGAAATTTTGATACGCTTCCAAAAAGGATGTTCTTTTCTTGTCATTACTGAGTTTGTCCGTTTTTGCTTTGTGCTAAATTTAGCGCAAACAACTGGTGATTCGTTGCTATAAATCATTTCATCTTCCTGTGGCTGAATTTTTTATCGGAGTATATTTTTTAAACGTGTTTGGTCTTTTAGGCTCTACACAAATACAACCTAGTAAAAACAGAGAAAATTGTGAAAAGCTTACCAAGCTTGGCTTTTTTAAATATTTTTTTTTAAGTATAAGATTTTAACGTTAAAGGGATACTGTCATTTCCAGACTACTTTAACTAATTTACTGCCATTGACGGTTATAAACGTCAAAAAATCATTTACATTTTTCTATTAGTTTAACATTTTTTTCTGCTTTTGTTAACAAGGTATGAAAACCTGGATTTTTTAAAAGCTTTTTATTGCTCATTTAGAACAGATATAAAATATGTGGTTAATTGTGAGTTAACTATTGAAGTCATGCGATTGATTACGATAAAAAAATGTAATCGCGGGACCCCCCTAATTTTTAATAATCATCTCGTCAGGCGATTACAATTTTTAATTGTAATTAATCGCATGACTTCCCTAGTTAAGTCACGATTAATCACAAATTTTTCATACTCTTGTTAACAAAAGTGGGAAAAAAATGTTAAACTAATAGAAATAGTTCAAATGAATTTTGGACGTTTATAGCCGTCAATGGCAGTAAATGAGTTAAGATGGCTTTGTGTGTGAAAATTCTAATGAATTCCACTTAATTTGAGAAAAGTGTTTCAAAATCGAGAATTTTTAGGTTGAAGATTTGAGCATTTGGGGCGCTTATGTTCATGCCTTTCAATCCCACTTTATTTGACAAAAATTTTAGAAATTTAGCATTTTATTTTAGGTTAAAAATCGCATCATTTTGTAGTGCTTATGTCCATGGGTCAGACACGGTTTGGAACAGCACATCCTTTTGTTATTGTGCGTCAAATTTCTAGATAATCACCCTTACCTCGTGAGGGGCTTTGCAAAATGCTGCTTTTTTTTAGATGAAAGGTTTTAGCATTTGTCACATTTACATCCTTGGGTCAGAAACTGTTTTGAAGAGCATGTTCGTTGAGTTTGAAATTTCAAGCTAATCACACTAACCCTAACTCAACCCTTCTCAAATAAGGGGCACATGTTGTTTATTTTTTTTGGCGTACTAGAATAAAGTGTATGTGCACATCCACTACAGTAGGTGGCAGAGGTGTACTTACAACAATTTTATAGACATATAATACTACTTCCTGGACGGGGTAGTGGCCAATCAAAAACGAATTGACCAAGCACTGGATTTTTAAGTAAAATTTTAAGCTCACACTCACTTGGTAAGTGGCTAAAACAGGTTTTTTTGTTTTTGTTTTTTGAATCGTATTAGCATGTATACGTTGTCCCAACGCTGTTTAGAATATCACAGACGTTTCTGTGTTTACAAGCGATATTTTTTTCTCCCAGTAGGTAACTAGCTTCAGCGTATGAGGCTCAAATATCCACGATTCAGACACTATTTAAAAGACCTTTTCAGATGACTATATCTGTCTTCTGTTTTCAGCGTCTACTTGGAAATGTTGATGCTGTCGTTTACAGTATTGCCATTGTCAGGTAAACAAATGATTTTCCGTTAAAAACAGACCCGAGACTAGATAGGCCCCTTACTCCCCGGCAGCCTTTCCGCCTGCGTTATGGAGCCCATTTGATGCCTTCCAAGGTTAATTTGGCGCTTGAGTAACGACAAGAAACTGGGAAAAAAAGACAACTCTGAGTGGTTATTGGCAAAAGAGAAGCAGGCAAGGCATCGACGCATTTGCTCCGTTAGCCTTTTTAAAGTCGCTTCCGAGAGGACGGGAGCAGACAGTGCGGCCAATTAGCCGGCTCCACTGTGAACGCGCTCGCTCTCTGAAGGGCACGGACATCCATACTGCGTATATGCAAGAAAAATGAGCATTGATTGTGGAGTGAACACTCGAATCACTCCACACGATATCAATAATAACCGCTGATGAAACGAGGACAGGAAAACTGACATTGAGTCCTCCATCGTCTCCATCCGAAGCAAATATCCGATTGGATCTTTTATCACTCAGACTTTCGTAAGTTATGACTTGCATCTTGGTATTCCAATCCAACACATTTGAGTAGTTCTGGTGATCAGCTCATTGTGCTTGTGTCTGCTGTCTTGGTGTATTGAAGTAACAAATACGATAGACAGTATAACCAACAACGGATATTTGAGCACAAAAGCTGCAGCAACATATAAAGCAAAATAACAGTACTCACAGTCATGCATTCTTTATCCTCTCCAACGAGCTAAATCTCTGCAAACAGCATATCCGTCCGTCTGTCTTATATTGCCCCTAGACAGCCACGGAGGGTCTCTTAAGGTAGCGAATGTGAGTAAATTTGCCACCTGAGATATTTTAAGAAGTATTGTTCTCAGTGAGGATTCCCCGAGAGTGTTTTTTTTCTCCACACTGCCTACCGCATTTGAATGAGTTTTAGGACTTTTATGTGAAGAAGAAAAAAAAATGCAACAACCTTGATGTCAATGACAAAACACTGCTGGAGCCAGGATTTATTTTCAAAATGATTATGAATGAAGTCAACAAAGGCCTCAGCTCCACGCCAATCATTCCTCGCTTGACAGACATGGCTTTGTTCAGGGAAATTCAGTGAAGCCAAATGCAAGTGTGTTGTTTGGCCACATAAGGGAGGGAAAAGTACGGATTTCAGGAGTGTATGTATGATTGAGGTAAGCAAAAGATAGGAGGCAAGCTGGGCACCAGTCCTCTGCTGCACGTCAGGCAAGGACTTGTGAAGGTCACAGGAAGAGGGAGGACGGCGGTACCTTGCAGAGCGTTCAAGCTGAGCGTAAAATAGACCAGCGTTCCCTGCTTAGGATGACATTTTAGCTCGTGCCCTCCATCCTTAATAGCCTGCATTTTACTTGATGTATAACTTGATCTCGTACGTGCATAATCATATCTCGCTTTGATATATTGCTGTCTGCGCCACCAGAGAGAGTTTTGGAGGTGAAAAACGGAGGTCATAGATTTGTATTTGCATTATGTGTGCTTTTGACTAATGTGTGTTTTAAATAACTAACCTCTACTGTGCACTTTGGAATGTTTTTTTATTTATTTTTATATCAAAACTGACGTCATTGACACTTCACTTGTTTACACACTCTTCAAGTCGAGTTGTATGCAGCAGGTCCAAGTGCCCAATTTCAATTTGATGCCTATTTTCTTATATCTTTTTTTTTATTATTATTATTGTTTAGCCCTATTTCAAGGGTCACTGTCATATGTGTGCTTACAATGAGAAAACACATGACAAAACCAGAATGTGCCGACACCCAAATGGTATGCACTCTAAGTACCCCTACAATTGGACAGCATGGACGTAAACGATAATACATAAATAATACAAATATTTAATTGCATCACTTCATAGGCTGGCTAGCGTTGACAATTATTTTGAAGGACACATCATCAATGTGGCATACTTAGACCATGTTTATGATTTTGCTTTACAATGTTTATTTGTATAGTTTGGGCAAACGTAGTTGTGTATACAGTGCATCAATATATTGTGATGATATCGCACTCTAATTGTCCTATCTGATTATTTGAAGAAGGCTGATCCTGAGCTGAAAAAGCCGATTTACGTTTTCTATTTTCTCTGCTCTGATGCCTATCCCACATGTGCCTTTTGGGGGCAAAAAAATCGGAATACTTTACTTGGACCATGACGTCTAAATCCAGCCTAAATCTTACTTTGCATGACTTCAAATGGGTGATCAATGTTTGGCAAACAAGCAGAATTTTAACACCCTGAATAGACAAGCGACTGTGCCACCTTTCACTCAAGCATTCCAAATGAGTCCTCCCCAACCCATGTCCTGCCAACTTACAGTATTCTTCTAACCGTCTTTCCAGCATGCAGATGTGGACATGGCTTCTCGGGGCTTCTCTCTCTGATGTTTAAACAACTTGGAATTTGGCAGAAGACTGTAAAGTTTCAGTGGTTTTCATCTGGCACACACGGCAGTGAGCAAATTAACTCTGTCTCCCAGGCCTCTGTTCTGCGGCGCTGTCCATGAATAAGTCAGCACCCAACAGTGTCTTGGCCTAATGAGCTGCTTTGCATCGCACCACCGTCAGCCCTTTTTCCCCCTGAGGCAGCGCTGCCTTAAAGACGCTGCCGACGCCGTGCCCTTGACATCACTCCCACGTGGTGGAACTCGTCTGGGGCCTAAGTGCTTCTGACGAGTGAGGATCTGTCCCACGGGCGAATGGCTGAGATGGTCCCATCACGCCGCTCCTGCCGACCTTCCCCGCACTCGGAGAATCTGGGTCAGACCTTGCGTGACGGACAGTCGGCCATTGTCACCACTCAGACACTGAAAAAGGTTGAGGCCAAGAGCTGTGAAGTCCTGCGAGGGTAGCAACAAGCTGTGCCTCTTGCAGGACGCTCTGTGATGGAACAGGGCCCTCCTCCCATGAGGCTCTTACTCCTTTTGACACGTCCCTCGTAGTCCGTAATCCCCCAGAGACCAAGTGTAGGTGTGGTTAGATCTTGAGTGTATGAGATTTCCTCAGACAGACGGAACAGGGTCGCCTTCAGGCCCACTGAGTGCAGGCTCTGGTTTGTCTGAAATCTTCCTCTATCAGCTTCAACATGACGCGTGTCCGATTCGCCACTCGGGTTCTCCTTAACACGATGTCGGGATGACAAGGGCACGCGCTCAACTCTATTTCCAGATTGTCAACATGTAACACGGGTAAGTCTCAAGACCCCGCTTTGCTTGTCTTTGTACTTCTGTAAGTCCCTGATCACATCAGAATACAGTTCTTACCAATTCTCCTTGTATAATTTTCTCCCCCTGTCCTTTTGCGACCTCGCGTTCCTTGGGTTTGAAGTGATTAGAATTCCGCTCACTCTGCAGGCTCACCAATTTGCTGTGACACTGATGTGCAGTCAGGTAGAAGAGACACGTAAAGAAAATGTCAAGGCTCTACACCAAGCTCAAGCATGGAGAGTGGATTCTTCTCGCGTTAGCTTTCCAGGAACGGTTTTTACCCCCTTTTTGCACATGTGAATATCTCGGGTAGTCAGAATATCGCCAGCTGCGTTTGACGACAAGCTCTTATGAAGAACCCTAAAGATACACCGACTCATTTTTCTGTGTATTTTGGAGGTCAACACTGCAACGACACGGCTGTCATCCTTTTGTTTTCGATGCGCTATAGGTGATTCTTACCCCAAAGAGTGAGTCTGATTACCTTGATTCCAGCTTTAGGCCAAGGGTTTAACGCGAAAGGCAATGAGTTCCTCTTGTAACTGCCTGGCTTACAGTTATAAATCCACACCTTCTCCCCTGACACAGGCCGGGATTACCTGCTCTGCACAGGGGAGCACCTTTCCTCTGCTTTGCCGTTTAGGGATGACAGGCATGTTGTGTGATTCTAAAACTAACATGCCACAAGAATGAAGATCAACATCAGCGTAATTGACATGTACATACCCGCCATCTGATTTGACTCATCTGAGAGATGAAAAAGGGCCTTGTCTCATTTGAATGTCTGATCTTTCTTTTATAGATTGCTTCTTTTGCTGAGTATTCTAACATTTTCTGGGACGTTTTGTAGCCCAAAGTGATAGCTCAGTCCGGAGTAAGTGTTGTCGGTATGCAGCACGAGAACTGCTGGTGTTTCTTAGGTTTTTGTCATCTTTATTATTTCTCCAAGGGAACATAGCTGTCCAAAGACGACGGATAAGGTAAAAGACGGGAACTGAAAAATAGCAGTGAAGGAACAACAGCTGGTCTGAATGTGCTTCTCTTTGGCACAAAAAGCGCATTTTGTTTCATTTTTGTGTCGTGAGCATTTTCAGTCAGTCAGTCGCAGTTGCGTTTGCTCCCAGATGGCAGCTCATGCAGCCAACCACCTGCACACCTGACCTAGCAGTCAACCAGTTTGAATTCAAATGTTATTTTGCGACGGCCAAATCAGCGTTGTTTGCCTTATGCCCACCCATGATTGGATGCTATTAAACCCTCTATTAAACACACACTACTGCTCTCTCTCTCCCCAACTCATTACTGCTGCTATTTTAACTTACCGTTAGACAAATAAGTCTCAAACTAGAGGCAATTAAATGGCTAATTTGTTTTTTGGTTCTCTACATATTAGGAATTACCCATGTCAATAGCTGTGTGGGGACAAAGAAAGAACAGAAGCGTGTGTTTAACTCGCTAGCGGGTTCCGTCTTGTCAGCAGAAACTTGTTTGTAATTTTCCTTCCAAGGACATCTGGATTTTTACTGATAAGGTTTGAGTAGAACGGTTTGAAATAAAAAGCATGGAATGCTTCTTAAATCAAAAGCCTTTACAATATTAATATCGAACATGTCAGGGTGCTGAAGAATGGGTTTCTTTGGTATCGTGGCAAAGGAACGGTGGAAATAATAAGTCGCTGAGATTTTTCTGTTGTAATGTTGTCAAGGTGATGGCCGCCACAGTGCAGAGGTCCACAGAAGTGAACGCTGAGGCCACAAGGCAGTTCCGTCGAGCCGATTGACGATCAATGAGTCTCCCTTTCCCGTCCAAATTGTGTTAAAAGAGCCGTCGGACCGTTGCTTTGATTACCTTCAAACCTGAATGAGCGGCGCGTCCTTCAGGGCTGAATGCTGATTTATGCGCCGGGCCAGAGGATTGTACAGTAAGCGCTCTCCAGAAGCAGTCGTTAAAAGGCTGCTGCTCCGTTTTATACCTCTCCTCCCTGAAAATCATTGAGACTAATTTGGATGTGTTTTTCGCCTTTGTACAGCAAGATCTGCATAATTGATGAATTCCAATGTGTCACAGGGGGTTTTGCGCCAGATTACAGACAAATGTCTCGTAAATTGTTAACAGCAAACGAGAGAGCGAGAGAGACAAGCTTGTCACCATCAAAGCTTGAATATCGTTGGAAGATATCGTGATATCTTAATTTGGGCAGCCCTTCCCCATTCCAGCTAGCTAGGGTTGAAGACTGTAATCGTCATGGTACAGGGCCATGGTCAAGGTCGCGGCATTGATGTACAGACCTTGAGGACAGCTTCATTGAAGTGCTGATGAATGTAAAGCGCTGTCTCAGTTGGGAAGCCAGATAGTGGATTTTACAGAGGACGATTAAAGAACATCCTTCAGCATCAGTAAAGTAGCTACCAATAAAATCCCAAATTTAAACTAAAAAGCAATCAAAGCTCGGTAGGAGCCTTGTATTCATCACTGGGAACAATAAAAAAGTGTGGTTGCCCACTGGTTGCAAATGAAAACAAAAGCAAAATCGACTGTTTTTAGGCTTATTGGCATTAGCACTAACCACTCGGCCATGACAACAATTCAGTGGCCAGCGCCAGCCAGTCTTCGGGAAGACGAAAGGGCATGAAAGCATGTAACTCACAGTGCGAAAAACGTTCTATTTGAAATATTGCCATGGTCCCAAAAGCGTAATAATACATTAAAAATGTTTTTTATTTTATGCTAGAGCATACAGAAAGAAGGCTTTGATGCAGCTTCTAACCTGAAGAGGTCGCATAAAGCAATGGTAGTTATTACAATAAACGGCCAGCAGGTGGCAGCAGAGTATAAGAGATTAACCAGGGCCATGTTGCAATGAGCTCTTTTCAAAAAAGGTTTGTGAATAATGATGAAACTTCGCTATATTTTAATGTTAATTGCTGCAAAACGGAAACGGATACAAATATACTTTTTTTTCCTGATCAACGAAGACACTCTAATCTTTCTTTTGGTAGGTTCCATGTTTTTTAGCAATAGAACACAATATTCTTTGGGCCTTGCAAAATCAGTCAAAATCCAGTAAAACAGCCGGGAGCGAAGGGGTTGCTTCAGTGAATGTGACCGAGTAAGCACAAGCACATCAAAGCTGCATAAGAGTAACCTAGCAACCACTATCAGCAAACCATCTTACAAAATTAAAGTGGTGCGATGAGACATAAAAAATTAAATAATTAAATCGTAATCCCAGAAGTGGACTCTGACAAGCTAAATGAATGTGCCACCTTGGCATTATCAATTGCATTGAACTACTATCTTGTAATGAGCTACTGTGCATGTCAAACTTTTTATTCTTCTTTTTCTTTTTTTTTCTTTTTTTTTACAATAGTCAATATGTGCCTGCAGACTTCATTTCAGACTAACTTTACTCATCATGTGTGCTTTTTTATCCCACTCACCTAAAAATACATATAAAATTTTTATTTTTTATTTTTTTATTTTATTACCAATATTTTCATTAATTTATTCTTCAAGATAATAATATGGTGACCACTGTCGGTGGTGGTGTAGCGCCTTAGCACCCACTGGAAATCAGGCTGGAAGGACAGAAGACGAGGCCAGAACACTAAGGAACTTTCAGTTTATGTTGATTATGGCGGCACCATGTAGACAAAAGCAATATTGTTATGTCTGAAGGACGACCACATTTCCCATGAGGACAAGCTCTGTGCGTTGTTTTTGAGCTCACGCCAGCAAGCGAAAGCCAGGCCGGTATTGATCCTTGACTGTCCTGATATCCGGGTAGCTTCCCTTTTTTGTTTTTCTTTTTTGTCTCCTCAGACAAAACTTCTCAGTTGTTTTGCAGCTTCTGACAGGAAAGCAGTAATCGTGCGTCGACAATCAAATTGACTTCCATCTTTGTAACGAATTGGGAAAAGGGGAAGTGACGTATGCCGTAAAGCATTCAGCGCATTTGTAGTTTTTTTGTGTGGCAGTGTTCCTACCATCCTCTTCAAAGTTGCTTCATGCCAGTAAAAATGATACATACCCCCTCAGGCCATGGCAAAGGTGCCGTTCAACTAGTTTTAAGTTGATGTTTCATCAGGAGAGTTATGAAAACGTTTTATTAAGGTTGAAAAGTTCCTTAGTGCTACTTTATTAGTTTGAACAAGTGGCTACTAGATCACAGCTGTTAAATTGTTGTATTCCACTCTTTCTGACTGTCTACCACTGCCTCCTTCCACCATTTTCTATGCCACTTGTCTTGTAGATGGTTGTGAAGAGCTTATCTTTGCTGACTTTAGGTGAAAGGCAGAATGCACCCTAGAAAATCAGGCAAGTGAACCACTACAACATCACTGACTTTGCCTACCACCCTATTCTGTTCTCTTAGCTCTCAAAAGAGATCACGGTGGTCCACTTGCAGTAGGGTCCAGACGTCACAACATTTGAGCTGACATCACCAACCATCACATGAAATATTGATGACTCGCCACATGCCGGCTCATCGCCGTTGAAGAAACTGCACGGTTCACGCGATGACAGACGCCGACTGTCACATTGGTCCCGGGGAAGAAAAATCACAACAAATAGTTTAAATAGTCACTCTCATTGCAGCCTCTCAGGGGCAAATGATGCCTCGTCAGACTTGGGGTCGTTTGTCACCCGGTGCGACAGACGGGGCTGAAGGGGGTCCTCATCACATAAAGTTGAGTTATAGCAACCCCATAAGCTTAGATTACTATGCTGTGGGCTACAACAGAGTGGAAAAAGTCCTCACAGGGAAGAAGCGGCTTCTTTTTCTTTTAGAGGCTGTCGGGGATGAGAACAACGCAAGGGAGGGATGAAGACAAACATTTTTATCTCCTCTTTTGATTTTGTGTGTTTCTGCCACCAGTCACAAAGGCAGCTTTGTTGTAAGGGCACGCAGGTGGAACTTGTTCCGTTTTGAACCTGACAACAGTGAGTCTTTGGTTAATGGCAGAGTTCTGTTCCAACACTGGTGAAGTAACCCAAGTTTGTAAGTAAGTTTTGGAACTAAATAATTAGTTAGGTCATCTCTCTCTTCCCACAGATATGAATAGGTAGATATTAGGGGTGTGCCAAAAAATCGATTCTCATAAGAATCGTGATTCTCATTTAGTACGATTCAGAATCGATTTTAAATGTACCAAAATCGATTTTATTTAAATTATTTGATACTGTCTTGCCTTTTTGTCTGTGTGTGCCTTTATTTTTGGAGCACTGTTCATGTTGTACCCAGTTTGGCCACTGAAGGGCAGTGTGGTTCCACACGGTCGAATACACTGTTAATTGTAGCCACATTAGAGAGGAGAAGGAAAAAGTCCCGATCAAGTTATTCCAATAAAAAAAAAAAATTTCAGCGTCGAGCCGTTCTTTTGAGTTATAAAAGTGCCGCGAGTCGCGCGCTAATTAGCATTAGCGAGTTACTGGAGTAGATCATTACAATTCCTTGCACATCTATAGATTGAAGCAAAAATCATTGTCAATCAAATTATTTTGACTCAAAAATCTTTTTTTTTTCTTTTTTTTTTAAGAGCTCAGTATTGTTCCTCCGGTAATGTCATTGTCAAAAATCGTTCTTAATTGAAAATCGATTCTGAATCGAATCGTGAGACATTCAAAGATTGTCCCCCCTAGTAGATATGTCATGCTCTTTTTGAGCTGTGTGCCTGTGGCGACACCAAACAAAGAGGGCCAAAGTCGTCAGCACATTTCATATTTATGGATGGCAACAAAAGCAAAAGATCAAGGATGATGGTACGTTGTACTGTGTATGATTACATACAATGTTTTATAATTACGACATAGTTAATTGGGACTAAGCTTTCACAGGAATAAAAGTGGGTTGGATTTTTTTTTCCTCCAAATGTTACATATTCATATCGCGTGCTTTGGCACTGACGGAAAAAAATAAGTAAACGTAATGAAAATCGGTTGAGTAAATGAGCAAGTTACAACTTCAATTCAATGTTCCTCCATTGTCTTTGTTGGGGATATAGACATCCTAATATGGCTGCCACGTAGCCAGATTGGTTTAGCCGACTGCTGCAGTGTACGTTATCATAGTTAACGAAACCTAAAGAAGTAACTAAAACAAAAATTGTAAAACATTTTCGTTAACAAAGGAGTCTTCTTCTTTTTTTTTTTAATGGTAACTGATTAAAACTTTTTGGGCAAAATAGTCCTTCGTTTTAGGGTGTATTTAGGCCTGAACTGTTTGGTCCACTTTAAACAGACCAGAGTTTATTTCCCACCTTTTATGCAGGTGTGAATACACACAAACAAATCCTGGTGCGGATCAAACAAGCGCACCGAGACAAACTATGGCTGATCCGCACCAACATCAGGTCTCATGCGCCTTTTTGGGCTTAACAAGCCACCGTAGCCAAGCATCATGGGGGGGAAATGCGCGATAATCCTCCGTATTTTGTCTAGCCACGCTGCTGCTAGCGTGTTGTGTGTCGAGAATGCGCTGGAATGTATGTTTATTTGCACATAGATCCTCATTTTATATGCAGGAAAAGCACACACTCCACGAAAGTGCTGCAAAATTAGAAACAGCGTCGCAGAAGGAACCTGCATTAAATAAGCTGCTCTTGACGCTCACAATTATTTTACAAATGTGCATTTACAGCACAAATATGCAGAGCGGGAATGCATCACGTAGGAATTCCAATGCTTTTCTGCTTTCCTGGGTCGGTGCTCTGTGTGCCAAGCTCCTCATTTGTGTCCAATGAGAGCATAGATCGCCACATACACATCAAGTCCACTTTTAGTCTGGACCAAACAAGCAAAGGACTTTCCTGGTCGCTTCGTCTTTGTTAATGGATTTGGTAAATGGGTGTTTGTGATCTATTTGAATCGTATTGTATTACTGCACGACCATACAGAAGGAACAAGGTCGTTTTCAAGTGTAGTTTACATTATTAGACAATACCTAGTGACCTTTTTAGTTTTTTATCTAGCATTTTTTCACAAATAGTCCATATAGAAAAAGCTAAAACTAATATTAAAACTAATAAACACTCAACTAAAAGAAGCATTTTTGATTTCCTGTATCTATGAGCTCTTCCCCCATTAAGCTGCTGTATTGGCCAAACTATCGCTAGCTCTTCCCCACCACTTGGCAGCACCAGCATCCCCCCGAAGGCATCAGAATAAAAAGTAGTCCAAAAGGTCAGGCTTGTTTTTGCTGCGCTGTCATGAAAGTCTCGCTCGCCCGCGCGCTCTCTTTTGGGGATCACCCGTATGAAGACTGCGGCGCTGAGCGGACGGAGGTAGCATTAATTAGAGCGATTGCAGGCACCCAGCTGCTTTCCCCGGCCTGTAGCTCGACATCAGTAAGCGATTGCTCGCCAACGTGTTGGAAGAGAAAGGTCACGGCCGACCTCCAAGGACGGGTTGCATCATTGGCCGCATCCTGGCAAAAGCCTGCCTCTTTTTCTTGGCTGCTGCACGTGTACAAATGCGGAGGCTTCGATCTGAGCTCATCTCAGCCATTACGCTCAACGGCTAAATGTCATCCGTCAAGACGCTACGTCGTGCCGTGACAAAAGTGATGACTGATTTGACTTCTTTGGCATAACAAAGATGCTCGATGAAGCGGAATAAAAAATGGATAATCAGAGGATGCATGGATGGAAATTGAATGATGGTAGATCAGCATCAAGACCAATTTGTGTTGACCAGAATATTGCATATAAATCCATTTTCTATACCAATAATCCTCTTCAGGGTCGCAAAGAGCTGGACTTTCAGACATTCAGGAGTTTTATTTAGAGCGGGCTATAAATATACGTACATTATGCAAGTCTGAAGCTTTTGTGAGAGGAAATGGACCACGTGCGCCAGCAGCACCCGGCACCACTTCTGATCTTGCAAATTAGTTTCCGTTATCTTCCTACTCCATTCACAAAACGAATGGAAATAATAAGTACAAATAAATAATACATAAATAAATACAATGTGAAGGATACTTTTAAGTACAAGAAGAAAAAAATGCTGTGTGCCTTTTTGCAAAATTAGCTTCCACTAAAGAAATGGATACATGAAATACAAAGGAGGTGGTTTGATGTTACTTGGCACACAAAGCTACAAAGCAAATATTTCTGCAATAATCAAGTTCATTGTTCTGCTAAGGGTAGACAGGTTTTACTAACAAATAGAGTACCAATGTTGTTTGAATTGAGCACGTAATTTATTTCTTTTTGGAAAACACTTCTGTGCACAGATGAGATATTCTCAAATGGGATCCCCCAGAGCGCAGTAAGCAGCAAACGCAATTTATTAAATGGAGATGCAAGATTACCCCTCAAAAATGTAAAACAAAAATATGTGCTAGTGCCCGTCAAAACACAGTACTCTGACTAATATTGTGTTTGCGCAATAAGAACACAACAAAACCATCGGCTGTTTTCCAGATGCCTCCCTCTCAAGATGAAGAGAGGACGAAGGAACAGGGTAGCAGGTGGGGGGGGGGGGGTCTCTCTCCAGGGAAAAACGCTCCGAGGAAGCCATACAGGAAGTAAAGAATGAGGAAAAGGTGAAACAGGGGGCAAGTACAAAACTGCCATAATGCAGCAGCGAACGTCTAACCCATCGACAATATTTGACTCTCTGTGTTCCATAGGCAATTATGCCCTGCAATGGCGCCATCACTTTTTTGCTGATGGAGCGTAAATGCACATTAGTGAGCTTGACGAGCGAGTGGGCTCCAGAAAGTATATACATTCAAAGTGTAAACAAAAACAAGCACAGGCCGAATCACAAATCTCTTCCTCTCTCGCGGAACATAAAGCAAAGCCGCAGAGATGCTAATGCAATTAAGACACGCTTGCTTTGTACACAAATCTGAATAATTAAAAGGTGAAAGAGGGACACCCTGAGACATTCGTATCCCGTTTGTATTTATTTGTTGGAGGCAAATTGCCTGGCGGCTCTTGTGTTGCTTCTCTCTGATGCAAAATTTAGTGGACTTGTTGTTTACTCGTCCTTGTGAGCCACTGACTCCCTGTGTTAGCTTAGCAACACACAAAAACGCACCCACCCCATGTAAAGACTGCGGTGACAATGTGTGTGCATGTGCCCGCATGTTGCGACTCAAACCGCGTGTGGAGCAGCTGTCAAGCCCTGAGCGGCCATTGTTAACCTTGTGCCACTCAGCGTGCAATAGGTAAAATGTCTACAGGGGGGCTGTTATCCCCTCTACACGTACCTCCAAACACACACACACACACACACACACATGAATTTATAATGACTAATGGTAATTGCGGAATCTTAACAACAGGATGTGATGCACCGGTGTCCTGTGATGACCGTTTTGGCCACCAGAGGCCACTGTTGCAGCTAGTTAACTGAGGCACTCAATTAGTCTTCAAGAGGAACATGGATAGCAAGCATTATAAATCATATCTTTATCAGCAATTGAAAATATATTTTTAATAATGCAACTCAACAGTATTCCCGCAATATTATTTATTTATTTTTATTTTTTATTTTTTATTGTCTATCTAATCTATCCATCCATCCCTCCCCTGCCAGCGATCGGTTATCTTGGTGTGGAAGCTGCGAGAAGCTTCTCTTCTCTCCTCCCCAGCGGGCCTCCAAGTGTATATTCGCCACTTTGATGGGCTCTTTTTATTAGCCACGGATACCGAGATAGTAACTATCCCTGTAGGCTCCAGTTACACTTGCAGGGCGGCGGGAGAGTTCGTAGATGGAGGAAATTCAAATTAAAGACTCCCCTCTCGGGTTACATTGAGAGAGCGTGGGATGGAAGGTGTGGAGCTGAAACTTGACGCAAGGCTTTTAATGATTTATGCCAGCTGCTTTTTATTTCACTAATAACTTTGCCGCAGGTGAAGATTTTCTGAAGTTGTTGGACTTTGTGTTCCCTTGTAATGACGTATTCAGGAGTGACTCCATCAACAGGTATGGTTGCCTCCTCTTGTCCTTTTCTGGAAAATTATAGATTTTCTTCAAGCGTCTTATAAACGACCTGACAATCAGGTTTAGTGCCACCTCTATTTTTTCAGAGGAGGGTAAATGTATCGACGAGGCATTATATTGATTTATGATCACTTGTATCAATACATCAGCATCAGATCACTTTCACTGCACTTATAGATTTACATGCTGTGTGGGGTTTGTGCCTTTGTCATGGACATTTACCAGAACAGGATGCCACATGTGATCAGATAGCAATGTCTTGTTGAAGTGGCATCAAGGCGTGTTTACTACAAGAGGGCCAGCTGATCATTTGGTAGTCAGAAGACTGTGTACTGTGTTGTGTATCTGCTCTATACAATCTCTTACTTGCAAGGAATGAAATATAATAACAGGGGTAAGCAAACTTTTCTTTGCCATCGATAATATGGCAAAGTATGTATTTACAATAGAATTGCTCTATTCCATACTCACGTGCATAACACTATTGGATATAATAGTTTGCGATTTCTCATTAGTTTTTACGCGTTTTAGCTTTTGTTTTTTTACAATTCAGTTAATTATAATTACTTTGTAGTTTTTAGATCAGCTTTGTTAGTTTTCATTTGGTATGTTCCATATCAATACTAATAAGTACTGACAAAATTAAAGAAAGACCTATATATCCAAATATAGCATTTTTTCCTTAAATTTACATGGAATTAATGGAAAATTTCTATTCTTCAAATTTCTAGTTCCTGATCGTAAAACAGCCACAAGAGGGCATTACAAATACCAATACTGTATCTTGAAATACAGCAAAGTATCAGCCCGATACCAATAGCTGGATTTGATATCGGGTCAAATAAACTACAACTACCATGACTGTTTGACCTTCTTTCTTCTGTACAGCCATAGGGCAATACCAAAAAGAATACATTTAAAATAGGGGTGGGAATCTTTGAATGTCTCACGTTTCGATTCGATTCCGATTTTTGGGCCTGCGATTCGATTCAGAATCGATTTTCGATTAGGAACGATTTTTGATTCAAAATGATTTGATTGACTTTGACTTTGATTTTTGCTTCAATCTAGAGCTGTGCAAGTAGGAATAATCTACTCCAGTCTGACTCGCTAATGCTAATTAGTGCGCTACTCGCGGCACTTTTATCACTCAAAAGAACGGCTCCATAATGAAAAAAAAAAAACTTTTATTGAAATAACTTGATCGTGACTTTTTCCTTCTACTCTCTAATGTGGCTACAACTTAACAGTGTATTAGACCACGTGGAACCACACTGCCCCTAAGTGGCCGAATCGGGTACAACATGAACAGCGCTCCAAATAAAGGCACACACAGACAAAGGCAAGACAGTATAAAATAATTTAAATGAAATCGATTTTGGGACATTTAAAATCGATTCTGAATCGTACTAAATGAGAATCGATTTTTTGGCACACCCCTAATTTAAAATAAAACCTGAAAGCTAATGTATGACATTAGCAGATAAAGATGAATACAAATGACATTTTCTCTATAATTATGGTTCGTTTTAGTTAATTTTATAAATGTAAAATGTAGTTTGAGTTATTTAAAGCCCACTTATTTTATTTTGTAAAATGATGTAGTTATTTGGCTAGTTTTCGTAAAACATAAAACCTGTTTAATGTGGAACTAGCCTTAAATGTTGAGCGGAGGACAGACAGGAGGTGGAGTGCCGACAAGAAAGGTGCCGCGGTCGGCCATCTTTGCTAGCAGTGGTGTGCGCTCAGATGGAAATAATGCATGAAATGGGGTGAGTGCGACATTGGAGGACCGAGATAGAGAAGTGACATTGTTCAGAAGTGGCAGCTTTACAGCACTCTCTCTCTCTCGATCTCTCGCCATCCTTGTCCTGACTCCATTTTCCTTCCCAGTCAGGTGGTGACAATTAGACACGATTAGTCGATAGGCGAAGGGAGGTTACGCGGAAGGAAGAGCAAGGATGAAATATTGAAAAGAATGCCGACTTAGGGTGCTGGCAAAGCCTCAGGTGGGCGCTTGAAGTGGGACCGTGCTCTGGTGTGTTGATTTTTTTGTAACTCTCTTTTGACTTTAACTTCCTGTCAGCTGGCATCTTTGCTTTGTTTTTCCTTTCAACTTTAATGAGGCGCTCCTTTCAAGGGAACCTTTGAGGAAGGGAGGACACTTGAGTTTGTTGTCAAGAGAGGCACGTATTGCTCCACTGTAGTGCTTGGAAAAATTCGACGGGCCCCTTCAGGACTGCCGCTGCCTCCTCATCACTGACGCGCGTCTTCGCAAACTTTCCCCGCAAGTCCTCGGGGGACTTTTTAAGTCATTTGTAGCGAGTGGTTCGAGCTTTGTTTGATTGCTGCTGTCGCTGCTGCACTTGTGCTCTCGCATTCATATTTGCATGCGTGGGAGAGTTTGCGAGGACTCCTTTTTATGTACGCAGCGACTTCTTTATTATAGCTGATGACATCTAATACAAGAGCTGTGTCGGAAAATACGAGAGTGAATTTAGCCTTTAAAGGGGAGTCAAGTCAAAAATTCTCTTTCCACTAATATGTTCTATGCAGCGCCATTAGTCTAAACACATTCTGATTAATGTTGTTGCGCAGGGCTCAGGAAATGACCAATCACAGCTTGCAAACATCACATGATCAAACTCAGACAACAGTGAGCCCAGAGCAACTGTGATGTCATTTTCAGTTGACAGCTAATAGCAAAATGGCCGCCCTGTGAGATGGATCAAAACGGCTGGATTTTGCTGCCTTGTTCATATTCCACAAAAGCAACGCTGGTATTAATGACTAATGGGGACACATACAACATATTATTTCAAGCACATTTTCGGGGGTTGATTTCCCCTTTAAAAAAATGATAATAATCAGTTTTGAGTGGTTTGAATTAGCAGTAGTAGTATTTTATTTTCATGTACTTGAATGTAATCTTTTACAACTTTTTGTCTTTAAAGATTTATGGCGGTCAAATAAAATGTTCATACAATTTAAGTGCAGCACATTTTAATTGAATCATTTCAGTATATATTTTTTTTATATTTAAACTGCAGTGTGAATGTTCAGTGGCTCACCATATGAAATAGACTTACTATGCGACTGTGTTTCATTGAGTCATTACAGTGACACTTGAAGAGCTAAGTATTTTTTGTTTGTTTGTTGATAAAGTTGACAAAAGAGCAGTTGTAGATGATAGGTAAGAAAACAAATGCAATCGTTATCCCTTTCTTCCATTCATGGAACTGTATTGAATTCTCGTTTGTAAGGGCATGTTTCCATGGCAACGTCAGCCGTCACTCATCTTGCAGCCCCTCCCTCCTTCCCTATGACTCATGTGAAAAATACATTTGGTTAAGCTGATTTTTTCTTTAAAAAAAAAATATATATATAAAATAAACATCAACCTCAGCTGGGTGGTGTGTAACAAGGACACTGCCCCCCGCCCCTGCCCCTGCCCCTGCCCCTGCCACTGCCCCTGCCCCTGCCCCTGCCCCTGCCTCTGCCTCTGCCCCTGCCCCTGCCCCTGCCCCTGCCCCCGCCCCGCAATTATTAGATATTCCTTGCTATGCCCTGGAATGAGGAAAAGAAATGCAGCGACCTGGAAGTCACCACAGCCTGGCTGGCCGGGTGTCTTCTACGCCGGAGCTCTCATTAGCCCGCTGGACTTTGAGTCAATGGAGGCCAACACCTCTCCTCGCCTCTTGTGTCTTCCCCTTCAACACACTCCAATTAGGATCTACTGTCTGTGCGCGCTCATGCGTGTGCACTTGGTGTGTCACTTGGTTCACGACTTGACCTTGTTGTGGCCCTGAGTAGTAGTTACCCCCTTCTGGCAGCATTAATTAGCCAAGTCAACTATCAAGAGTTTAAAGCCAACACACCCGAGGCTACTTTTGGTATACCAAGTGAAGACAAGCACTTTAATGGAAGGATTAAACGGAGACATTTATGGGGTCGTTCTTGCCTGAACCTTTCAAAAGTGCGTCAGCGTTTTGAAGCACAAACATTTCAAAATGTTTCTCACAGTGCTTGTCTTTCAAAAAAGGAAGACACCCGGGTCAGGACCACAAGCAATTAATTTCAGTTTGTGTCTACAATATTTCACCTGGCAGCATGGTGCGGAGTGGTTTGCAAGTATGCCACGCAGTCAAGAGGTTGTGGGTTCAAATCTTGATGAGATTTTGCTTATACGTTTAGTTCTTGCTTTCAAATTGCATGATTGTATGTGAGGTCAATTGAAAACTAAATTGACTGTTAAAGCAACCGGTGGAACCGCTTTTGTACATTTACTATGAATTAAAAACTGCAGAGGTCTTCAGTTTATGACAGTCCTGCATACATTTTATTTTGAGGGTAGGCATACTTGATTATTATTGTACTTACAGTTTTTCATTTGTTTTGTATTCATGGCCTTGTGGTGCTCACTGTAATTACTACTTCTTTAGTTTAGTGATAGAAATGTACATGTTCAGGTGACATCCTCGTTTCCATGCTAAATTGTTATTCATAATTCTGTAATGCTGTTTCAAATCAATTTGATGCACTGCGGCCGCTGGCCAGAGGCTGAGCTGCACTGTATTTGTAGTGAAGTGGGCATATTGCTTCCTAACACAGTGAGCCATCGAATATTTGTAGTTCGGGATTTGCAAATTCACTTTTTGTTTTTTTTGGGGGGGGGGGGGGTTTCTCTATGCTCCATTAGTTGACAAACTCACTCATTTGCTTTTTTGTGCTTCGGCCAAAGCTATGTCTTACATAAAAATATTGCTTTAGTGCCATCTTGGGGCCAAATAAGTATGTTGAAGTGAAAGAAGGAGGTTTATTTAGTCCAACCAGAGGAGGAAAAAAGATGCTGCCATTTTTTGGGGGCATTTATCAATTACAAATATTTTTGAATGGAAGTCATTTACAGTCAAGTTTGGAGAATCCAGGTCCAGTAATGAAAAAAAAAACCTGCCACAGATTGGCTTCAACCACAGGTGCTTCTGCTCTACTGGCAGGTTAACAAACTCGCCTCCACCTGTTGAGTAGAAGCACCTGTGGCTAAAGCCAAACAGTTTCAGGGGTTTTACTTTCTGAACCTGGATTCCCGAACCCTGGTTAGAGTAAACCCCCATCCATCGTCGGGATTACATTCCAGACCACCCCTGCAAAAAGTGAAATACACAATATAGAAATACCCTATTCACAGCGTTGGGAGGGTTACTTTTAAAATGTAATCTGTTACAGTTACAAGTTACTTGCTATAAAATGTAGTTAGTAACGTAATCCAAGTACCATAATATTAAAGTAATGTAACTGTATTACTTTTGGATTACTCCAATATTAAGTATGCTCATGAAGACAAAATAAAAATAAATACCACCACAATATATATTCTATACAATGTGCCCCTGCTATTTGGGGGTGATAGGGACCCGGGCAGCCTACAAATAGCAAAAATCCTAGTGTAATTAAAAAGCATGTAGGCTATTGATTGATTGATTGATTGATTGATTGATTGATTGATTGATTGCAGGCCATATGCTGTTTTCGAACTGTCACTGAAAGCAACCACACCTCACAGTTTGATAGATAGATAGATAGATAGTTAGATAGATAGATAGATAGATAGATAGATAGATAGATAGATAGATAGATAGATAGATAGATAGATAGATAGATAGATAGATAGATAGATAGATAGATAGATAGATAGATAGATAGATAGATAGATAGATAGATAGATAGATAGATAGATAGATAGATCGATGGATGATGCGTGACATCAACTGCAAAATGAACTTTTATCCCAGTCACAAGTTTAGCCGTGTATATGTTGCGTATGATGTTTAAATAGTGAATTGGTGGGAGGAAGATTTGTTTGGAATGTGTAACTCACATTATGGTTGTAGGCTAGCGGGCTAGCTAGCAAGAAGCTACAGCGCGTAGCATGCCGCTGGACTCTCAGCTCACACTTGCGCTCCGAGTAAGTTCCAGTGAATACCGGTCACCATTTCCTCCTCCCGTCCGTGAAGCTTTTTCAAACTGCCCGCGTGTGGAGGACACGACTACTCAGCTTTCAGCGCTTTCTCTCGCTCTGTCTTTCTCTCTCTTTCTCTTTCTCTTTCTCTGTCCCTGTCCCTGTCTTTCTATCTTTCTCTCTCTCTCTCTCTCTCTCTCTCTCTCTCTCTCTCTCTCTCTCTCTCTCTCGCCCTCTTTCGCACTCTCTCTCATCGTAGAAATTGTAATCCCTCGAAGTATTTTTAATAAATGTACCTGTAATCTGATTACATGTTTTTTCCTGTAACTGTAATAGAATACATTTTTTTTTTTTTTTATCTGATTACGTAACAGTGGTACATGTATTCCGTTACTCCCCAAGCCTGCTTATTTATTTAAATAATCCCAAGACATTTTTAATAGCATTTTTAGCACTTTTTAAGGCGCTTAAACACAATTTTAAAATAATACAAACACTTGTAAACACATAATATAGTGAGAGAGCGCAACAGCAATGGATAACAAACTGTGTGTGTGTTTACAGTAAACAAACAAATCTCAGGCCCTGTCTACACGTAGCAGGGGTTTTTGCAAACGTGAGGTATTTTTATGTGTTTTGCCCTGTCGGCCACACGTCCCGGGGTGGGGGTTGTGTTTCCATTAAAAACTAAGGCTTAAAAAAACTCCGGCCAAAGTGAAGATTTGTGTTGTTCTCCTGATCCGCGTTCACGTATAACAGTCGTAAACAAAAAAAATTACGTCACACACTACCTCAAGCAACTCAAGCCATAATTTACAGCGGGTGTACTGCTCACCTGCTCTTCTGACGCAAAATCACATGGCTCCACGTAGGACGAGATCAAAGTACTGGGCGAGTGAGCAGAGTTGTCCAAATCGTGTGTTTCTATTCCAGAAGGCATTGTGGTGGGGTCCATACCCCCTTTGTGTGTTTACATATTTGGTTTATTAAAAAAAAGAAGAATAGTTTTTTTTTACACAGGAAGGGGGAAATGTTCGTTTTTAAAATACCCGGCTACGTGTAGACAGGGCCTCAGAATATACAACAGTAATCATGCCTCAACATGTACATTCTAACATGAATCTATAGCCGTCAGTTTTTGTAGGTGTGAAAAGCAGGATTACAGCAGATGATGTGCTAAAATATAATAACTTCCTATTTCATTCTTCTTCTTTCAAATTTACACCATCTCAAACGACACAAATATACTGGCCTCTAGTGGTTACTAGTGATATTGCATTACATTTAACAAAGCGTTAGACCAAAATAGAGTTGTTAACTACAAAAACAAATTTGTGAAAGAGTGGGACCACAAACCTGAAACCCCTGATGGAGTGGGATTTACTGTACTTGCTGATTTTCACTATTAAAATTGCAGGTGTTCACTTGTAGAAGCTAACTTTGCATGCCAAACATCCCAATTCAAATACCGTTACACCCCCATTGTGCATTATTTTTCAAAACACACTAGTTTTTTGCTAGGTTGTTGATCCTCGCTGAGAAAAAAGAGAGAAAGAACAAAGCTGGCAAAGCGCTCACCTGTTGTGAACGCTCCTGATAGAATCATAGCAAGCAGGAATTCAAGATCAAAAGTGAGTGGCTGACATTTTGTCTTCACTCTGCGTGGAGTTGAGGTGTGCGCTGTATGATATGCATCATCAACATTATCTGTGTGTGTGAACATTTCGGGATTTCACAGAGTTGTGGGGCCCACTCGTCCTTGTGGGGCCATTCTGCTGGGCCCCACAAGTTTAGACCTCTTTTTGAGGGTCAAGACTTGGTTTTTAAGTTTAGGTTAGAATTGGGTTATGGTTGAGGTTACGATGGCCCCACAAAGATAGTAAAACAAACTTGTGTGTGTGTGTGTGTTTACACTCTCCTGCCATTTTGGCAACATCAACAAGCATCTAGTGGGCTGTTTTTGGCAACGTGCGCCGTAGAAGTGCACCGCATCATGCTATGCTGAGAAGCCGCTCGTGTGGCTTACATCTGAAATACGAGGAACAGCTCTCCGTGAGTTGCAGTGCAATTTTGCAGCCGCGATAAAAGCGTCGCTGGCGGTGGCGTCTGCAGATGGAGAGAAAAATATACGCATCTGTTCTGAGTAGCCAGAGGCAGCAGGTCACAAACACAAGTCAGCTGCAGAGGAAAGAGAGAGAGAGTGGGTGGGGTGAGAGGGGGGGGGGGGGGGCGTTGTTATTGTGATTTGAAGCTAATTTAAGGTTGTCTGCGTCAGCCTTTCCAAGAGCTTCTTCTAGGAAATGGATGTGATAAGCGAGAGACACAAAAGAAGCCCGGCAAGTGAGCTTTTAAACACAAGATCTGGAAGTGTGTCACAAATGTCTCAGCATGCATGAGGCGCTCCACTGAGTGACTGAGGTGCTTTTTCCCTCTCACTTTTTTAAATTTCGCTGCTCCTAGTATTTTTTTCATGTGGTAAGTTCTTGTGAAAAAAAAAAGAGACAGGGAATCCAAAACGGCTTATGCGTTTTATTTTAATCTCCCTTCCGAGAGTGGTATGATTCTGTCTCGTCAGACCGCTGGGTTCTATTTATGTACTACAAAGGCACTAACGAGTCTCACATTCCTGTCCCGTCACTCACCTGACCTCCATGTCTCCATTCGGCCCACTTTTTCCTCTCCAGTCAGTCACTCATTTTGATAGCAGTTGTTGCACCGTAGCCTATACACTGATTGGATGCAGTGAAGGTGTTTTCCACCAGATGGCGCTGGTCTTACATTTCATCTTACATTCGCCTTGTCATACTTGTATTTACGTTTTACCGTGACCACGTGCATAACTCAAAACACTTGCATCTTAAATCATTGTTTTACATTAAAATTAATGTCTAGTTCAATAATCCATTCCACCTTCCCTAAAAAACAAAAAATCTTGCAATCTGAATTTTAAATATCATGTCACAAACAGTAAAGACATTTTAAACAGAATTAAAAAGAGGTTAGCAGTGATACTGCATGGCTGTCCCAGATCATCAGTGCAACAGTTGTTCTATGCAGAGAATAAAGAATGTACCAAAATGAAAGGGGCACACGAACAGTACTGCATCACGAGAACTGAGCTGCAGGCTTGGTGCCTTGCTCTAGGGCAAGGGTGGCCAAGTTTGGTCCTCGAGAGTTCCTATCCAGCCTTTTTTCCATGTTTCTCTCCACTAACACACCTGATTCATGATCAAGATTGTCACCAGGCTTCTGCAAAGCTTGCTGGTGAGCTGATCATTAGATTCAGCTGCGCTGAAAGAGGGAGACATGGAAAACAGGCTGGATAGTGGCTCTTGAGGACTGAACTTTGCCAGCCCTGCTCCAGGGTAGCTTGACAGACAGACTAGCGATTGAAAATTCTGCTTTGAGACACGAATCTGTGAGCTTTTTACAGATGAACTAGTGCCTCCCCAGAGTTGTCAGAAGTGGGATTTGAACCCACGCCTCTAGAGGAGACATTGACATTGGTATGCAGTAGTTTGATGTCTATAGGATATCAAAACATCAAGAGTAACGAGTCAAATACATTCGTGGTTGATGTCCATCATCACGAACATGGAACTGAAAAAACAGAAAATGTAACTGTCCAATCAGAAATGAAATGAGCCCGACCCTCAGCGAGCCATTCTTGATTGGCAGCACCTGGTCTGATGGAAGTCGTCCAATCAGATGGCCCCGGGGGAGTCAGGGTAAATGGCGCTTTTATTGTGTTGAATGTTACTCGGCGAAGCGGGCGTCGAGCGGGAGCCGTCAGTGTGTCTGACGTAAGCCCGGCGGCCGTCCGCTCCATTGTGTTCGTGCAAGGACACCAAAAATATAGCCAGACTCTTGACCATCTCCACTATCAATTATTAACTAAACTAGCTGGGCAAAAATTGTCAAGGCTAGTCGACGGGCGTCGACACGCACATTTTTCTTTGAAGCTGTTTTAAAAGAGACATAGGCCCCGTCCAGACGGAAGCAAAGCCGGCTTCGTTCCTCAAACAAATCTCGTACACACAGAAGCATTTCAAGACTTGCATGTGTGCAAAAGAAGACGCTGAGGACGTTTAACGGCTGTAATGTATATGCCAAGTCTGGAGTGGCGCTGTAGCGCAGCCACATGGAGTTAACGGAAAGCGTAGAAGAAGAATCAGCTCTTTTTTTTTTTTTACTTTATTGCAATCTACAGAACAAACATGGCTCTGCATGTATCAAAACAACATGAAAACACAGGAGAAGTGACAATGGCGGGCGATTGAAGTACAACACCGCTTGTTGAACGTGGGAATAAAGAAGCAAAATATTTTGCTGCAAAAGCATAAGCAAGCTAAGGAGGCTGCACAAAACGCCTAACACACGGCTAGCCGCCATTGTTGTTGACAGACTGACGGTTCGCGCGCAGTCACGCGAGAATTGGCGCATACGTCATCAATGTGCGACAACGCGTCGCCATTGAGCTGCGACCATTACGTCATCACTGGAGGAGTATCCTGCATATGGTGTCCAGACGGACGCGTACGGGGCGCGTTTTGAAATCTTTCCACTCTGGAGCCCGGTTTCAAAAGTGATCGGTTTCAAGCTCCGAAACCGCGTCATCGTGTGGACGAACGGTCTGAACGGTAAGAAACTTGTGAGGATACATTGAAACTGGCTTTCGTGTGGACGGAGGCCATATTGGGCCATTTTCACAATTTAAAACCCTTCCCAGGTGTCTGTAATAATGAAATCACAGGCTTGCTGAAATCGCTCGGTTTAAAAGAGGCAGTTATGTCTCAATAAAATGCAGAGGACAGCTTTCGTTGCTGTCACATTTGGGGGCGGAGCCTCGGTCATTGTAACAGTACAAAAGCTACTCAGAGACAACTTGTCAGTTTTTTGCTACAGTTAATGATCATTTTTACCCGTCGCAACAAAATTTTTATTTAGTCGTTGAGGCATCATTTCATCACTAAGCCTTACAATTAAACTCTCAATTTCCACATCTACTGGACACTTTACTTTGCCAAACCCAAATACCCCGCGCCATGACGATCAAATCATTTGAAACAATTGATTCACAAAAATAATCGATCTTTTGGAAAGTTCGAAACATCTCCCCACAGCGACATCTGGTGGCCAAGTGTAAAATATTACAATCAAACAGTAGATTACTGTTGCCAGCTCCCCAGTAAGGAAATTGACTATTGACTGTCTGTCATCACCTAATTTACGCAATTAGCAATCGGGCTATAATTGACGAAAGGTAACTGTCACGTGACAACCTGATTCTGAGACAGATTTAGGAACGCAATTCGAATCACAAGTTCCGCCTGGGTTCCGGTACGTACCAAAACGCAGTTTAGATTTTTCCATCACGAGCTGTAGTGATGAAAGAACAATGAAGACCGTGCCAACCTTTTTCCATCAGTTTTTTTTTATCACCAACTCAGGCCACGGTCATCCTCGGCTATTACAGACTAGTGATGGGTCGTTCACGAACGAGCCAGTACAAAGAGCCGGCTCTTTGAAGTGAATGATGAGAGCCCTTCTCTCTCTCTCTCTCTCTCTCTCTCTCTCTCTCTCTCTCTCTCTCTCTCTCTCTCTCTCTCTCTCTCTCTCTCTCTCTCTCTCTCTCTCTCTCGCTCTCTCTCTCGCTCTCTCTGTCTGTCTGTCTGTCTCTCTCTTTCTCTCTCTCTCTGTCTGTCTGTCTCTCTCTCTCTCTTCCTATGTCTCTTTTTCACGTGTCTGAAGCCAGGTTTGGCTGCGCTGCTCAGAGAGGGAGTATCAGGAAGAGAAAGGGGAGGGGTGAGGGCATGCAGTGACTGTACTCCACGCAGAGCACGTGCTCCGCGTAGAGTACGGTCAGAGAGAGAGAGAGAGAGAGAGGAGGAGGAGAAAACAAAGAGAGAAGAAGAGAGTTGAAGCATTTAGTTTTTCTGAATGCCAATTTGAAATAAAATAAGGTATTTTATCCTGGACCTGGTGAGTAGCTTATAATGTTTGTTTTGTTTGCTGCTACAGTTGCACTTACTACTCACTATTTGTTTTATTTGATTGTTATTGGTTGAAGTTTTTATTTTGTTGCTTATTTATTGTTTGTAGCCTTTTTAACTTTCAATAAAATAAACAAAAATAATTTTCTTTGCTTGATAATTGTTGCTATTTGCACTCAGTAGAATGCAATACTTAGTTCACCAAGTCATTTATCAAAATGTATGCTAAATTTGTCATAAATATTTAAAAGAAAAGTTAAAAGAGCTGTTTGAGAGCCAAAAAGAGCCGTCTCTTTTCACTGAGCTAATCCAAATGAACCGGATCACCCAAAAGAGCCGAAAATCCCATCACTATTACAGATGTATTGGTAGTGTTTTTAAAGCTCGATAAGACTTTGTCAATAGCAAAGAATTTGCAACCTACCTTACGCAAACTATTAATTATGACTAAATCGTGAATCTCACTGCTTCCTGCATTATTTTTTTCATTTATTATTTTATTTTAAACGTGGCATGGTACTTACATAGTAGTGGCAGTTTTCTGTGAGCTGATTGTCATCATTGCTACTTGTTTTACAGTAATACATTTTGACTTAAATAAATTTAATGAGATTACTTCACTGAAATAAGTAATGGCTGATGTAAAACAAAAAGAAAAAAATATTAGAATTGCCCGTAGCTTTCAAACATGTTACCGTCATCACTGGTGACATCATAATTTGTCACAATTCATAATGGGTTGCTTACAGACACATTTTCAGAATTAGGCAGCTAAACTTGTTTAATTTCACACTCGATAGCTCGAGACTCGACTATTGGAGACATTAAGAAGTCAAATTTGTCCCCTATATCTTGTAAATGTTGCAGAGGGGACGCAGAAAGGAAGCATGTGACATGATTATGTGCAGTGAGATGTGATCACTGTGGGGAAAATACGACGCCGCTCACACTACACAATGTGCCGTAATTTACTGCAGTCCTTTTGTAGCCAAGAGGCACCCTGAGAAAAGGACACAGACAGTCAATTTTATAGGTGGTGCACAGTGCAGAAAAACACCTTGCTATGCCTCCATAGAAAAGCTCATCAATCATAACCCTTTTCGCATCAAACAACTACACTGCTAAGGTAATAGACGGATTCATCAACACGATAGAAGCGCCACAAAATGAATTTCTAAATTTTGTTTGTTTTGTGTTCAAGGTACAAAATGCTTGATTTATTCTTACATATTGGAATTGGGTCAAGGAATGTATGAGTTTGCTGCTGTTTTTCCTCATTTGTTTTTAAATATGTATTGACCACACTGCTGTGAAAGTAAACAAAGCACAAATACTGTTATGTTTTAATTAATGCAGTCAGTTTCTCACACTGATTCTTTTTTAATGGCATGTACAGTAGTTGCTGTTTACCAACTTGTTAGCAATCACATTATGATAAATAAAACAAAGCCACTAGGAACTACTGTGTGCAGCGCCAAACTAAGGTAACTAAAATACAGTGGCGATTTCTTTTCATGCTTTAATTCAATGGACTTTGTGCAGCTCCTTCTGGCGTGCTCACCTTGGCCACCAGGGTGCAGTATAATCCATTCATGCATATAATGCACATGATGAAATACGAAGAAGGGCGTCATAACTAAAGTGCAGTAATATTAGTTTTTCCCCCCGTAGCATTAAATATTGGGATCCGACCAATTAATTAGCCGATTTTAGCTCTTCTCCAAAAATATGCAAAAATTAGCAGATTTTTTTTTTACTGATGTATATATGTATGTATTAAACATGAACACGTTACAGCATAAGACAAAGACAAAGATAATGACGTGCTCGAACAAACTCCCCAGAATTTTTTTTTGTGTGTGTGTGAAGTTAAACAAATACTATAGAATTAATTGTTATAAAACAGTCAAATGTATTGCCTGTAGTTCAAATTTCTGTTGTAAGTATTGAGGGACTAAAAAACATGTCATTTATATATATATATATATATTTTTTTATTATTAGACCAATTAATCGGTTATCGAAATTTTATTTTGCCAAATATCAGAAATGACATTGGCTTAAAAAAATCAGTCGGCCCCAAATAAATTAAGCTTAATTAAGCATTAAGCTGCCAAACAAAGCTAAGTGGTCTGTACGTAAATTTTTTCTGGCAAGAAAAAAAAATTATTGTACCACTGTTTTAGAAAAAGCCCTCAATATCACGCAATGTTTATCAAGCCATTTTGTGTTTGTTACATCATTTAGTCTACAAAGTAACACTTGTGACAACACATACAAGCTGTTAATTAACCACGACTGGTTAATTTTTCATTTTCAACACGATGTGTGGCCTGTTGATGCCACCTCCATCCTCACATCGCGTCCTCCAAGTCTCCATTAGCACAGCCGATGCTAGCGAGAGTTGCGTGTGACTTGCAATAGCCGCTTCCCACACACACATGTCACTGGCATGTGCCTGGCATGGCATGGCACCCACATGTGTGTGTCACACATGTGCAAATGTGTTTCACAGTGGTTTAATGGGTGTGCCTCGCTCCATTCAATTTCATACCGGTCAGTGGCTTTATCGCTTCAATTTCCTCAAACAATCAACAAAATTCTTAGTTGACTTGTCAGTGGCCTTTTCACTGTCCCGTTCCTTCTGATGTCTCCCCCGATCGTGTTTCCTGTCTTTCGCGTGTTGGCCCTCTGATACGTTTCCGTTGGCAATTCCACTACTTTGATTGATAGCCACGAGCTGAACTCGTCTGACAACAGATGAGCCGAGGGCGTGTCTGTGCTTGTGTGGGTGTGTACGAGGAGTAGCTCGTTAGCGTAGCCTCTTGGCCGTGTCTGGCATGAGAATAATTAACAAGTCTTGGGGAATGGTCTGCAGGGAGCGCATACACAGCGTGTCAGGAGCAGCCATGTATTTCTTGTAGTCCTCACCGAATTAAAACGGCTTCTAATTAACTAACATCAAGAACTTTATTGATTTTTTTGGTGTGTGTGTAAACGATTACACAATTGTTAAGAAACCCGAGGCTTCCCGTCGTAGTGGAACAAATAGTGTTTAGAAATTACTTAATGATAATTATAATCTTGTTAAAGAGATTGTTTTGGGGTTTTACGTGCGTAAATTGACATTTATATAATCCTTTCATTGCATTTTGATTAAAATAGGCAGGATTTACAAATGGAGTCTCAATTGGAAATACATCATGCAAATGAGTTTGTCTTTTCACTCCAAAGGGGTTTCTATCAATTTAATTGCTCTGCATCTTTTTTTCTTTTTTCTTTTTCCATCGAGCGTTTCATAAGCTTCATCATGCACCTGCTGTTTTTATATTGGAACATCGTGAACGTTTGTTCTGGTGGGTTATTTAAAGTCAAGTCAAAACTTTTCTTTGCAATAATGTGTTCTATGTGCCCCGGGTATAGTCTAAATATGATATTCTGATTAATATTCATGGAATAAGAATTAGGAAGATTCATTCAACCGTCTCTGCACGCAGAAATTGTGAGATTATTCCGCCCTCTGCTGTCGACCGGAATTGACGTTAAAGTGCCCATTGCAAATGTCACATGACCAAACCAAACAACAGGTGAGTTGTGACGTTTGTCAGAGGTAAATTTTTTTCAAACTTTCTTGGGTGGGGGGGCGATACTGAGTCCTATTGGTGGAAGGAGTGAACATTTAGTCACAGTCTATCAAGAAGTGCCATGAATCTATTTATGTGGTTTTATGGTGTTTATTTAACCTTTAATGTAGTTTCAAATACATATTTAGCTTTGCCGAAATACCCTTTCATACTGTATGTATGACAGTTTCATTTCCAGATTTGCATACATTAGGAGGGTTTATCATCAGCCTTGCTGGAGGTCTGCGCCCTCCGATCGCTCTTGGTGCTTCCATATGAGGAGAAGCTCACAGGAACACAGCGTCACGCTGCGTTCGCGCTTGTAAAGAGACCCTTCATCTGGAGCCTTACCTTGCCCCCACAACCAGCAAATTCTTCTTAATAAGCTCATGAATATGCATACAATCTGCTTCTAAGTATCCACCCGTTTCTCTTCACTGGCCATTGCAGTTAGTTAAATGAAATGTATCAACATGTATTTGAATAGCTTGCAAACGCACTGCTGTTTATTACATGGGGCCCGTGGGATGCATAACTCCCTGTTCGACTCAAGCAATTAACCATGTGAGCTCAAACGTTGACTCCCCCTGTCAGCCAGGCAAGGCGGTGCAGCAGGAAAGATAGGCGGAGATGCGCAAGAGGCTGATGAAGACAGAAGGCTGCTTCTGATTGGTCATGAAAAGGGGAACCCACGCCAAAAAGATTAATTTTTTCTTACTTTTTTTGCACTCACTCACACAAACCCGCACACATACAAACATGGTCTCCCAGTATAACCTATATCGTAGGCAAGTGACGGTAAACAAAAAGATTCTTAACAACACTACCCTCTGCACAGCCCCACCAGTCTAATATGGAGGACCAAAACTGCCAAAATTAAAAATAAATAAATGACTAAATGGATAAAAGTGAAAATATAAACGGATCTAAAAAATATTATTCATAATTGAATACAAAAAATAAATATAAATGGAAATAAAAACTATATATGTATGTATTTATTTATTTTTATTTTTTATTTTTTGTTATATTTTTTAGATCTGTTTCCATTTTCATTTTATTAATTAATTAATTAATTAATTAATTATTATTATTATTATTATTATTATTATTATTTTGACAGTTTGGGTCCTCCATAGTTTAACATTCTGGTTAATATTGTATTGGAGGAATGTGAATTAAGCAGCAAAATCCACCCGTTTATGTCCACTTCAGAGGGCGGCCATTTTGCCTTGTAGCCTACTGTCACTTCCTATCGACTGAAAATGATATCACAGTTAGCAAATGGCCGCCCCTGAGATGGATAAAAAGTATAAAAACTCTCATTTAGAATCAGTTCGTACTTAATAAAAGAAGCTGAAGTGGGCCTATTTCAAGTACAAGTTACACCACTGCATGTCTACAGCTAAGTAGCATTGTTAGCTAATCTGATGTAAAGTAAAAGTAATGGGACACCTGATTGGTCATTCCATCTGCAGCTTCGAAAAATAGTTGGATAGATGGTGTGTGTGATCAATGAATTGATTAAGAAGCATCCATTTGTGAATGCGTGCCGTTTTCCAAAGCAGACAAGCCTGCGAGACGCTGCTGTCAAACGCTGGCACGCTCCAATTGTCTTGAGTGCTGTTGGTGGACGAGCAGATGCTTTGCGGCGCCGTTGCCCGGGGAGACGCGATGTTAGGATGTGGAGAGGCTGGTGGGTGGTGAGGATAGAAGGCGGCCTCTTATTAAAGCTCTCCTTTGCAGATAAATGATCAAGGGGACGTTTTTTTGCTTTGTTTTTTACCCGGACGCCCCGAAGTCTTCGCGTGGTCTTCGCTTTTAAAGTTACTGCTTGACCTCGTCCTGATGCTTTCCTGTCGGTGGGCGGCCGCCAACTTCGCTTCGCTTTTAGCCGCTCCCAGCTTTCACAGCTAATGGAGAAAAAATGTCAAGTGCACACGCTTGGCCGCTTGCAATGGCCCTGTTTTTTTTGTTTTGTTTGTTTTTTCTTCAACTTTCTCAGTGGACACCAGAAGCACAAACAAGAAGCATTTTTGGTGAAGTCAGTTAGTTTTCGTTTGTAGTCTCCCTCATAATTATACCACTGCAAAGCAGCATGAGTCTCCCAAAGACAATGTTATACCTTGCCTACTGGCAGAAACACCTTTTCACAGATTTATTTTTTTTATATATATTTTTTTTAAATATATATTTAAAATCTTGTTTTACTTAGGGGTGGGGTCCAATGCCCATTTTTCATGGAAACACATATTTATTTAGGCAGAGTTCATAGCTGCCCGGATGGAACGCTATAGAGGCTGGCCAGTTATTGTATTTGATACGAATTGGTAAATTTCCACCCTGTATTACATATATAGCACATAAAAATACAATAATACACATATGAAGGATTGGACAGCGGTGGTATGTACCTGGGGATAATATGATCAAATCATTGATTAATTATTTTACTTGTTTTTTCCAAATGTAAAAATCGACAATGACAGAATACCCAGGAAAAGTGTTTTTTTTTTTTTATCCCCATTTATTTATTTATTTTTTATCTCTAGTTGTTTTGACACATCATTCATTATTATCCATTTTAAACCCTGTCTAAATTTGTCTAAATAACACCGACAGATTAGCTTGATAGATAGATTGAATGTGTTTATCTTTTATTGGGGAACAGCAACCATTTAAATGGACCCACGTTGACAAGAGGCCATATTGCATCCTTCCACCGTGTCTTTCCATGCATGGCCTCCCAGTTATTTGCACAGAATACCAAATGCCAATAGCTCAAGGCTGAGGCTGAATTTTCCGCTGCTCCATTTTTAAAACCCGATACGTGTTCCTCACCTGCCTCTGCTGATTTCAAGCCCCCACCCTGGTCTTAGTTAAATATTCAGCGGCGTCACAGCTGGCGTCCCGAGAGAAGCTCACGATGTGCGCCCAGTAAATTAAAATTGGAGGTATAGGCGCTCATCTTGCTTTGCCTGACAGACAGTCTGTGCGCTGCAGGATTATAGAAATACTATTAAACATGGTCAGACAAGATACTTCTTTACATTACATACAATATGAGTGTGCAGTGGAGCACGGAATGCATGCACATACTGGCCACAACATTGTGTATACTTACACAATCTAATAGAAGGGGGGGGGGGGGATCTATATTCCTGGTTTGCCTACATGTCGGCTTCTTAGCATTCCGAGACCGCCTGTCTCTACCTCTCAGTCCATCCGATCCGCTTTGATGTGAGCGCGTATGAAATCGATGAAAGCCGTCGAGCCGCTAGAGTTCCAGCAGGAGTAGAAGAAGACGCTTCTTCTTCTTCTTGACAAGATGGAATCCAGTTCACTGAATGGGCCCACCTCTGAGTCTCTTGGCTCTGCATACGTGATCATATTCTGTGTGTCCCCCCACTTGTATAAATAACCAGTGAAGGCGCTGCGAACTGGTGACTTAAAAAAATGCAAAAGTAGTTGAGAGTAACTTTACAATGCATACACTCTCAGGCCATAACATTAGGTATGCCTGTGTGATCCAATGTAGTTTTCCCTTCCTTTATATGACTAAAATATGAATCTGCTAATATTAACTCATTCACTGCCATTGACGGCTATAGACGTCAAAAATTAATTCGAACTATTAGTTTAAAAAAAAATCCCCACTTTTGTTTTTTATTGTATTAGAACAGATATAAAATGTGTGATTAAATGTGAGTTAACTAGTGAAGTCATGCGATTAATTTCGATTAAAGATTGTAATAGAATATTTTCTTAAAAATATATATACATTTTTTTTTATTATTTTTGTTTTTTTATTTTTAATATTATTTTTAAGAAAAATATTTGTTCGCAAGACTTCACTAGTTAACTCATGATTAATCACACAATTTATATCTGTTCTAAATGTACAAAAAAACAAATGTCTTGTAAAACAGAAGTGGAAAAAAATGTCAAACTAATAGAAATAGTTCAAATGATTTTTTGACGTCTATAGCCGTCAATGGCATTGAATGAGTTCAGTGTTAGCATTTCAGCTATTCTTATTTGAAAAATAATCTTTATCCATATGCCTCAGCATTTTCTCGACCCAGTTTGATATCGTGCTGTAAGTTGTGGTGTCCGTGGCTCAGGGTGTAGAGACGGTTGTTCAGTAACCAGAGAGTCGGCTGTTCGATCCCCGCTCTCCCCAAGTCATGTGTCGTTGTGTCCTTGGGCAAGACACTTCACACACATTGCCTCCAGTGCCACTCACACTGTTGTATGAATGGTGTGAATGTTTGGTGGGCAATAGAGTTCTGTTCATGTGCGTCATAAAATAAAAATCCACGTGGCAGCTGATGTCGTCTTCGCTTGTAAAACTGAACAATTATGGCAAATAATGAGTTGTAAAAAAGCAGGACATTGAATTGTCCATGCTGTGTAATTGTGTGGATTTTAAAACAACCTGCAAGCAGACGCCTTTAATGTTTATATTTCTTATCATTTACAAAACCTTCAGCACTGTTGAAAGTTGAAAAGTACTCTCAGCTCGGAAACCCAGGTGTTAAAATAAATTCCCAGTTCTACAGTGGAAAATATGGCATTTACATGCAATTTTCAACTCGACGTGGTATTTACCATCATTTTGATACCACATGAAAGCAGCATTTACTCAGGTTGCTCGCTTGCGACATGTTAGCGTTTGATCCATTGTTTGTAAAAAATAACAATATAAAATCATCATCTATTCGATCTAAATGTTTCTGTGCTTGTGCTGATCTTGCTATATGTTAGCATTTAGCATTTAATTAAAAATGGCACATGACTACAGGGCACATTGCCAAATATTCACTGATCTGTCCTGTTGTCTGTACTCGTGCTGCTATTTTGCTAAAGAGTTGAGTAAAATACTTGACTGTGTGTTTAAATACGCACAGCATGTTAGCATTCAATCAGCTCTCATTGGAAAGCTCTTCCTGTATTGTCAAGGCTACCACTCTTTTGCTCCCTACAGTTCTGCCGCCAATGTTCTTTTCTCAGGCTTCGCTTTGTCCGCAGGCTTACGTGAAGATATATAGAGGTGCCAATGACGGCAGCATGAAACATGAATTCACATTTTTCTATTCTTTGCTATCTCAAAACCTCACAGCTTATAAAGACGACGGCCTTTTATCTGCTCTATGCAAAGTTTTCCGGGCTTCTTTCCAGACCTCTCACATTTGTGCACCAAACCTAATGTCTTGCATTCAGGCGTTGTGTGTTGAGAGGCCGGCACAAGCATCATTTTACTGCCATTTTTTTTTTTCAAGTCGAGGTGCAAAGGTTTCATTTTTGCAGAGCGTCGTGATGGGGCTCTTGAGTCGGGGCACTTGTTAGCCGACACCCGATGAGCTAATGAAGTGCAAAGTGGATATCTGCTCGATGCTAACGCTATCAGCCTGCCAGTCCGCTTCACCTCTGTTTATCATCACTTCATCGTGTAATGGACGTCAGGGCGCGATAAATAGACTGGCTAAGTGGGGCAATCACAGTCCTTCACTGCTTGTATTTCAACATTTGTCCACAGGAGAGCATTGCACAGTAAGTGTGATTACAATGAAATAATTGCCAAGCCCTGCAACGAATAGCAAAAAAACATGTCAAACTTAATGCTTAACTCATTCACTGCCATTGACGGCTATAAACGTCAAAAATTCATTTGAACTATTTCTATTAGTTTAACGCCCCCCCCCCCCCACACACACACACACTTTTGTTAACAAGAGTATGAAAACCTAGATTTTTTATATAAAAAAATTTTAATCACCTGACGCGATTTAAAAAAACGAAAGAAAAAATTATCAAAAATTAGGGGCATCGGGCGATTAAAATTTGTAATCGTAATTAATCGCATGACTTCAATAGTTAACTCACGATTAATCACAAATGTTATATCTGTTCTAAATGTACAATATAAAATTCTAGGTTTTCATACACTAGTTGACAAAAGCGGGGAAAAAATGTTAAACTAATAGAAATAGTTCAAAAAAAAAATTGATGTCTATAGCCGTCATTGGCAGTGAATGAGTTAATGTGGAAATCAAGTCCCAAATTTTCTTTACAATAATATGTTACATGTGCCCCACTAGTCCAAACACTGTTTTCTGATTAAAATTGTGTTAGTGGAATCTGAGTTAAGTGGCATAATCCACCCATTTTTATCTATCGTGGCGGCCATTTTGCCATTTGCTGTGGACTGAAAATGACATCATAGTTGCGCAGGGCTCAGGTAATGACCAATCACGGCTGATCTGTTTTCTGAAGCTGATGCCAGAAAGCACCACTTTTTGGTCTATTTGGTCAATTTGTGCATTGGTGGCGTTCTGCGCTCTTCACGCATTAGCAGCCTGCACGCAGCTTCAGCTCCGAAGAGACTCTCTTAGCGAGGCATACTATCCTCCACTCAATTATTCCTCCATTTTTTTTAATGCATTCCGTCCAACCTTTTCTTTTATATGACAACTAACCTTCTGTGTAATGATTGTGTGTTCTGTTTCCTGTTGAATACAACTTAGATGTGCTATTATGTGTTTTCATGAATGCATTCATCGTCTGTGTTTTTGTGTGTGTATGTGAATACATGATTGATGCATGCACTAATTGTGACCGTTGGGAAAGTACTATTAGGTATAATAGTGCTTTATGCTGTTGCTTGTGTGTTTGTTTGCACATGTTTGTGCACAAACACGTGAATTAACCCTTGGCATGTTTCTCTTGCAGCACATGCCAGCAGGGCCTGTTATCCCAAACAAGGTAACTCACACAGCAAACATTCCATCCACCTTTGTGTTTTCTTCCAAGCACCCCCCCCCCCCATACCCCCCACTCATTTGTTGGTTTTGGGCTATGCCGTGTGTCAAGTGAAGATTGATTAAAGCAGTTATTCCGCTGTGACACGGCAGATTGTTGTGCCATTGTTAGTGTTCATCATCAATTGAATAGGAATTTTATGATTTATTCACTAAAAGTAATGGCACATCTTTGCTTGTCTGGCTATGGTATGTTTACGAAACTTTATGAAATAATTACGAACATTTATAAACCATTTTGTCAACTAAATTAAATAAAAACTAATGCTTTTTTAAAAATGAAAACTAACTGAATGAACGTCTTTTGTTTATAAAACAAACTACAATTACCAATAATTACAGCCAAAATCACTTTAGTTTTCGTCTTTGTCAATTAATATCATACATGAGCGTTCGGGGTTTGTTTTAAATGTATTTATTTGTGTACTTAAGTGTTTTTGTTATCTTTCACTCAACAAATATGCCATATACAGTATTTAAATTCTAAAACTAACACTAAAACAAATTAAAACTAAACTAAAATGAAGCATTTTCAATAAATAAGAACTAATACAAAACTACTCTGAAAAGTTATTAAAATTTACTGAATTTAAAAAGCAACCTTTAAAATGAAATAAAAACTAACTATAATGAAAATTCCAAAACTCTTGATGTGAAATGACAGGCAGAACATTTAAATGTATGTTCACTAGATTTGTGTAGCCATCATTATTGCAGTATATACAGTAGGGATGTCCTGATCACACTTTTTGGGACCCGACCCTCATTTGGAGATCGGCCGATTCCGAGTCCCAATCCGATATGTCGGCATTTTATTAAGAAGGGGAAAAAAAGTGTTTGTTTTTTTAAAACAAAACTACCCCAACACATTTTATATGATGAGTGGAACTAAGTAAGTAAGTAAAACACTTTAACCCCCAATAACAAATCTAATAAAAAGTTATTAAAAAAAATAACCTCATACATTTATCCAAGTCTTGACCGGGAGACAACGTCCGATTCCAATCGAGTCAGCAACCACGTGATCGGGCTCGATTTCCGATCACGTGATCGGATCGGGACATTCCTAAAATACAGTATGGAAAATTAGTTAGCGGTGACAAGCATGCCCAACTACTGCTGCACCCCCGCCTTCTACTCCGCGTTTCAATGGCCATTTAAATCGATGAATCACGTTTGATCAAATGGCGGTGACATCATTCAGCCCTAGTTGATACCGGAGCCCCGGTTCGTCGAGTCACCATGGCAACGGGGAAGCGCAGAGCGCGGCGCCGCTCCCTGCTTCTGAGTTGTTGTTTTTTACCCCTCTCAACTGAAAATCTTAATGGTATGATGTGGCGAATTTTAACATGTCTTTAGAAAAAAAGTGCAACACCGCAGCAGCTCCCACGTAGAGGAAGGCGGCGTGGGAGGACGTTGCTGCTCGGGTGTCGGGTCAATGCGTACATTTAAATGTAGTCCTTTGCAATCACAATAATATTACAGGGGAAACCTGTTGAATGGTAGATCATTAATTAATTTCATTTCGGTGCAATCCTGCGGGGGAGAAGCGCACTTGACTTAAGATGAAATATAAAAGCATTATTCAAACGGTTATAAGAAAAAAGCGGAGCGCAGCACACAACAGATGTGTATGTAGATGATGACTGTGATGTGAAACGGTACCGCTCAAAAAGGAAATGCCAGCATATCTATGTGCGGTCTAATAACAAATCTCACGACGAATATTTAATTCCCTGCGCAATAAAGCGGCACCTTCATCAATAGGGTCATTGTCAAAAGGACAACATGGACTTTACGCTATCGACTATAGGCGTATTTACTCAAAAACTCGCCACAGCGGAAGTTATGAATGAGGAAATGAAATGTTGTGTGTGGCTGAAAAGAGGCGGGGACAGGGAAAAACTCGAGGTTCATTGTGGTAAACCTGCTACTGACCAGGTTAGGTTCATGGACTCTGTTACTACGGTAACTGACCGAGAGCTTAAATGACCTATTTTTATGAAACAGGCTAGTGTTACCTCTTTTCCTCTGGTTTCAGTTACCTCCCTTTCTGAAACAGAAGACGCAGAGTTTCCCACATTTCAGGGTTTCTTGACCCAGAGTTCTCACTAAACCTGCTTTGTGAAAAACAAAATATTAAGTTAAGGCTACCATCATTTTTGTCCTAGTCTGCATCAGAATTGTTTTTATTTATTTTTTTAAAGAATTTGAAAGAACCAGAATTAAATAATAATGTTTGATTTTGATTTGTTGTTATTTTTGTCCATGTTTGTATACTTTTGGTTTACGATAGCGTATTAGGGCCACATACATATTTTTTAGAGCGGCTGTAATATTCCTATAGAAAAACTCACAAATTTACGAGAAATAAACTCGTAGATTTGCGAGAGAGAAAAACTCGCGAGACGTAGCATAGATATAATCTGGACGGGTTGCTGCCTTTTGTCAGGATGGAGATGAATTTCTAAACTTGACTTGTAACACACGGCAAGCCACAGCGACAACACTTCCTATCAGCTGACTAACACTAACCAATCAGAAGCTAGCAGACTTTAGGTAAATGCAAGTGAATGACTGAGAACAGCAGATTCAACAACTCAATTTAGCGATTTGTACCCGACCAAAAAGTATTAGCACAAACATCCGAGTATGCTATGTGTATTTCGCACAAGTTTTGAGCCTGCGAGTTTATTTGTCATAAAGTTTTTTTCTTGCAAATTTAACACTTCATAATGTCATAAATCATTTACCTAAAGTCTGCTAGCTTCTCATTGGTTAGTGTTAGTCAGCTGATAGGGGTCAGGAAGTGTATATATATATATATTTATTGATTTTATGTGGCCCTAATACGCTGTCATATTGGTGACATGTTGTTTGCTGCTTAGAGATTATTCTTATGTAAAGTGCCTTGGCTCAATAAAGATTGTGAACCCCTGGTTTAAAGTATGTCAGGGAGTGAATTGTGTGACGAAAGAGCGACAGTGATGGCAGAAATATGACATTTCTTTCATCAGCCAAGGCTCGTTAAAGGTGCTTAGGATGAATGATATAAGAGCAAAACGAGTTCACTTTTGATTCATTACAAAAGCCTTTCCTCTTTATGCACCATTTTTCTTGCCTTGCCAGCACTTTGGAATCAATACTAGTGCCGGGAACTGCCCTCCTATCTAACATCGCATCCCATTTCTTTCTCTACCTCCTCTTTCTTATCTCTTCTCCATTCGCTTCCACCATGGTCACCTCCCCCCCGCCCCCACTGCAGACCCAGAGCGCGGCGGCACTCACATGATCTCCACCGATGACCTGGAGTACCCGCGGGAGTATCGGACGCTGGGCAACAGCGGCCGCCGCTTCTCCAACGTGGGCCTGGTGCACACGTCGGAGCACCGGCACACGGTGACGGCGGCGCAGAGCCTGGAGGCGCTCACCAACCTGCACAAGGCCGACATGGAGCGCAAGCGGGACGCCTTCATGGACCACCTGAAGAGCAAGTACCAGCAGCAGCAGCTGCAGCATCAGCACCACAACCCGCCGTCGCCCTCGCAGTCGCACGCCAGCATGAGTCGAGGCTCGGAGAGGGCCGCCCGAGAACAGGTACACACCAAACACCCAAAGGGGTTGTGAAGATGGGGGGAAAAAGAACACATTACGATGAATGCATTTTCACTTGTGGAGTCAGCACTTCATATACTGTGCTTGTCAATCACCTCATACCGCCCCGACCCCCGCACTCATTGCATGGACTTCACCGATCAGTGCTGCTTATCAGAACCTAGCGCAAATCAGTGTATCCAACAAAAGTCAATGCAGCTCAGCTTACCTGATCATAATGTTTCAAAGAGGGAAGTCAGGCCGTAGAAGATCTTCATCAAGACTAGCTAGCTATGTGGCAGTGTTACGCATGTTAGCCATTTTGTGATGTCACAAATTTTAAAAATTCAATTGAAAGTGAAAAAAAGAAACTTGACTGTGGAAACATTGAAGCTGCAACAAATACCAGTCACTAGGGGGGAAAAAAGGACAAGAATTATGAATCCAAAGTCTACCTGAATTTCAATGTCAAAAATTAAATTTTTATTTAGAATTCCTTTTTTCCCTTAATGGTAGTGTTCTGGATCCATCCATTTACAGTTAACCCAGTCCTTATCAAATAGGGGGACGGGGCCCCCTGTGGGTGCACGGTGCGATGACAGGGAGGCGCCTGTGACCCCAGGGAACATGTTTTTGTTTAGTTTTTTTGTGTGTGCCATACTATAATAAAAAGTAATTGCACATATACTGCACTAGGTGGCAGTATAGTCGAGTATTCTACAGTGGTGTATTTAACAATTATTTCATAGACAAATGATACTATTACCGGTGGTCGCGGCGGAGATTTGAGGGGCGCAAAATGTTTTCTTCTTCGTGGTGGGGTGTAACAAAAAAATAATTGAGAAGCAGTCATGAAACCGTATAAGACACATCAAACATTTTGTACGTGTAGCATGATTAACTTTTGATAACACACACACAATTTGTTTTGACAAATGTTTCATTTGAAGGCAGATGGCTTTATTTTTTTGTATCGCAACAGATTTCCAGACATGTTACATAATGAAATAGAAATAGACTGTTTCTTGATCAACAATCATGTTCAATAAGAGATTAAAAGCCAACTAAAAGCAGGAAGAGGAGCTTGAAAAGTGGACTTTGCGTCTTAATCATCAAAGGATATTCCGCAATTTCAGCACGGTGGACTAGTGGTTAGCGTGTCTGCTCCATAGTCAGCTAGCGTAATTGAAGACTCTAAATCAGGGATGGGCAACTGGCAGCCTAAACTCAGTTGCCCACGATTAATTATTGAAATTTAGGACGTTTACTCTAGCTAATCAGTTGTAAGTTGTAATTGCAGTTGTCACCCCTAGATGGCAGACATCTTTCTACAGAGTGGCCCCGTGAGCAAGGCCTAATTAGGTCAGAAAAATTGTGTATTTCCAGTAAAATAGGTATGTTCAACGAATTTAAACACATCACACATCTGTCAAATGAGTTTAGAGACGCTAGCAGCCATCAAGTCTAAAAGACTGATCTCAAAAGTACACAAGAAACAGGGTTTTTTGTTTGTTTTTCCACAAGAACCGTTGACAGGTCGTTTGAAGTCCATGAGGTGTTACTGAATTTGTGTCCTTCAAAACGTGTATGCTGACTTAACTAGACAAAAGTCTGTTGTTATGAGTCACCCCCGATGGAATTTGGGGGGGGGGGGGGGCAAAACGGGGACGAAATATACTGCACTATGGTATACAGGTGAAGGATCTTTAAATGGGAATTTTTGTGCAAGAGAGCACTTTGCACAGGGAAAAACAATGAGCATTAAATTATATTAGGTTTATTCTATATTGGGAATTTTTGGTCCATTTTTGTCATACTTCTGTTTAGGATTAGTTTTATCTGGCCCCCAATAGTATTGACAAAAAAAATTCTGGCCCCCTCCATTGTTGTAGTTGCCCGTCCTTTTTTTCCATGTTTGTTTAAATAAGAGCTGTCAAACGATTACAATTTTTAACCAGATTAATCACATCTTAGAATTTTGATTCATCAAGATTAATCACTTAATAAAAAATGTTTTTTTATCAAAAAAATGTCCCCGCCAAATTGTAAGAGCACCAGGATATATTAATTATTTTGACATTTAATTTTATGAGGACGTCTTCAACATTTTTTGATCCACTGCACACGCTCATCTTCCTCTTTTTCTAATCAATGAATTACTTGCATAATTTAAAATGGCAAAAAAATGACCCCAATATTTTGACATGAAGAAATATTCTAAATGTCATAGGCAAACTTTTATCAAACGCCTTACTTTAATGCATTGCTCAAACAACCTGTGCTACCTTAAACGTAGCCATCCGCTGTCACCCTAAAGGATAAAAATTAATAGTGCGATTAATCTGCGTTAATTCATGATAAATGCGATATTTTTTTGTGTTTAATTAATCAGTTAACGCTTTAACTTTGACAGCACTAGTTTAAATACAAATATTATGAGAAAAAATTGACATTGTTAAATTTGTGTGCAATTTCACAGCTGGTGGCTCACGCATTTGAGTATTTAAAAGGTAAAGAAATAACAGAGCGAGTGAGTGATTCAGGTGGAGTCCATAGTTGCCGTGGCAACCCCTTCCACATTTGGCAAGCGGAACTATCACGTATTCACGCTGCAAAGGTCAGGATGCGCAGACGAGCGGGAACGGCAGATTAACAAAGTGCTCGGATCGACCAATTGGGAGGTGACGTCGCGTCTTTTAGTGCAGGGGTCTCTCGTGGGGAGGGTGAGAGGGGGCTGGCTGGCGAGGACGCGGAGAAAAAAAAAAAAGGCCCGCATCTCGCGGCATGTGGAGGAGGCGGAGAGAGAAGTGAGGGAGGAGCTGGAGCGAGCACAGCTTTGCGACTAGCCAGGCAAACCCACTGCCGCCGTTGCCGCCGCTCAATTAGCCCGCAGCGGCGCGAGCCAGGCGACCACCAGCAAAATAAAGAGCCCCCCCCCCCCCCATCAGCTGATGTCATGCATTAAATAATGTGTGAGGGGGAGGAAGGGAAGACACGGACGCCCCCGCTTCGCTTGACGGACGAGCGAGGATGAATGGAGCGGCGGACTGGTGCAGGTGAGGCTGGACTGTCTGCTTGTGTGCGTATATGTCCTCTACCTGTTGTTTGTTTTGGTTGTCGTGGCAACAGCAAAGGCAATACCGACGACTACATGAATGGTTGTTTGACATTTTGGAGGTGATAGACTGTGCAAGTTGCAGTTTAGATGTGTGTGTGAGAAGAAGTACAAATGAGTGCGATGTGGAGGCTGATGTGGAGGCTGATGTGGAGGCTGATGTGGAGGCTGATGTGGTGCTGGGGGATGACGACATGCAGTGGAGGAAGAGGGGGAAGTGAGTGCAGGCTGCTTTACATGCTGGTCAGGTAACGCAGCGCTCCACTCACTCAGCTCTGTGCCTTATGTGCACAAATGCGCTCAAGCAGCTCTTCATTTTACGAACATTCCTCTTTTGCGCTCAACCTGGAAAAAAATGTGAGTCTGCAGGTGCTAATTGTTGCTGAAGAACGAAGGGGAGGATGGAGGCTCTGACTTGATTTCCTGGAGCTGAGTGCCAAAATTGAGTCAATAATGTTGTGTCATCAAGAGACCAGTACATATTTACAATGCACTTGGTGGAGTTTTCGGCACTGACACTTGTTGTTGTCTTTTTATGTCATAGGGTGACAAGTAGGGCTGAATGATTTTGAGGAATTATCTCTTAGGGATTTTCCCTTAATATTGCAATTGGGATTTAATATGATTTTTTTTCAATGTCCATTTCCCGTCTATCAGATTTATAGTACATAAATGTTTTATAGGTTTGGTTCACGCTAAAATAAAGGAAAATGAATAATAACTCAATATGAAAGACTTTTTTAAATCTACCTCAATTAGGGTTAAACACTTTGACCATTTAGCACTCACTATATATGACAACCAGACAAGCGTGGTGTAAATATAAATCAGTAAATCAAAACTCAGTCTACATCAGGGGTCACCAACATGGTGCCCACAGGAAATATGAAAATGTAAACCATGGAAATGGTGTATACAAATATAGTGTTGAAATTTTTATTTATCTGGTTTCTTACTTATTTTGAAAAATAATTAACATGATCAGAATCTTCACATAAATGATCAATTATTAACTCATTCACTCCCACCCATTTTCACTGAAGCAACCCCTTCGCTACCGGCTGTTTTACTGGATTTTGACTGATTTTGCAAGGCCCCCAAAATATTGTATTCTATTGCTATAAAAACATGGGACTTACCAAAAGAAAGATTAGAGTCTCTTCTTTCATCAGGAATTTTTTTTTTATTTTTGTCTGTTTCCGTTTTGCAGCAATTAGCATTATAATATAGCTAAGTTTCATCGTTATTCACAAACCTGTTGAAAACACTGACAAAAAGAGCTTGTTGCAACATGGCCCTGGCTGATCTTTTATACTCAGCTGCCACCTGCTGGCCATTTTATGTAAAAACTAACGTTGCTTTAAGTGACCTCTTCAGGTTAGAAGCTGCATCAAAGGTTTCTGTATGTTCTAGTATAAAAAAATAAAAAAATAAAAAACGTATAAATACATTTTTGGGACCATGTCAATATTTAAAAGCAAATGAGTTAATAATAACAAGGGCTGTCACTAAGAAATCTTTTTAGAATTATTGTAACAATTTCTCAATCGATTACTCAGTTGTTTTTTCGAGGATGACGTTTTTGTGGTAGACTTAGCAGAGTTAGGTGTTTTTATTCCCCAATCCCAATAATAACAACACGTGATTAAACATGATTTGAGCAAATGTGTTACTTCATTGTGTATCAACCTGGTAGCACTAATCAGCCACCAAGAAGTAGCTCTCAGCTTCAAAAAGGTTGTTGACCCTTGCTCTAAATTGTCCTCTGGTGCGAACGGTTGTTTGTCTACAAACTGATTGATCGGGGATCCATCTGGGGTGTAACGCACCTGCCCAAAGGTAGCTGGGATAGACTCCAGCTCACCTGCGACCCCCTGATGAAGATAAAAATGGCTGGATTGAATTTCTTGGCTATAATTGTATTGTCGACTTATTATTGAATGCTGTAACAAAGCTTTTCCGTTTTCTTTTGGGTGTGTTGTCCTGCCTGCTCTGCATCTTCCTTCTCATACTACCTCGATTCGTACAACTGATACTACTGGACCACTATTACTGCTACTGAACTAATGTCCAAGCACTAACATTATTTTGCAGTTTTTGCAGACTTAATGTCACCTCAAAATGAAAGGCAAACCCAAAAATTCATACCAATCTGCCCTCTTTTTTTCTGTCATTTGTGCGGCAGGATTTATTAATATGCAGCGACTGACTGATTACTCAGAAGCAGCAGCAGCTAAGAAGAATAAGCGCTAGAATGAAAGGTTGGGATTTAATATTAAAATTCATGAACGCTGCCCAATCTTTCTTATTATTTAATTTTGCATCTGCGAGGTATATTTCCAAGGCGACGGGCTGCTTGTGACTCTGGGGTGATTACATTTTAACGAGGGGAGCTCACCCCTGCTCTATATGAGCTGGTGTGACGGGACATTCGAGTGCGCACATTACAAGAAAGACAGAACATTATTTTATTTCATTTCACTTACTAAAATTGGTCTTCTCTTTCTTCTTCTGTGCCTGCACCGGAAACACGGCAGCAACAACCCAACTACTGGAGCTTTAAGGTCAGTGTTGCATATCAAACGAAACCTCCACCAAGGAGTTCGTGTTTGCTTGTTTGTGTCTGGTTTTGTATTCGTCTGCACTAACATTTCACAAACTTTTTCAGCCCCCGTGTGGCTTTGAAATGAACTTCAAGTGTGCTGGCTAGCAAATTCCAGACAGTTAGAGTTGCATGTGCAGCGTATGGAATTAATTGACACAAGTCAGTCTTGCATTTGCCATAAAAAAAAACCCGGCGGACTGGAAGTCAAGTTTAGATGAGGCTGCTCATTTTGGAGTTAAATATGTATTTTTATAAAGGAAATGTTCATGCTTAGCTTTTTATTTGGCTAAAAGGATCACATGTATCTGGATTTCTTCTACTTCCTGACGTGGAACCCAGACTGAGAAAAAAACATTTGAACTCGTGGAGGCATCAGTTGATTATGTTGCGAGTGCTTTGAATCCAACTGAATCAAATCGTTCTTCTTTAACCCATTAAGGCTGGGAAAACGTGACCGCGCTTCTCCTTTTAAACCCGGGTTAGCGGATATGTCATTTTGTTTTGTTTTGACCAATTCTTGGTCTCTTAGCCGATTAAATGCATCAGAATATACACGGAATGCTCACATGGAATTTTATTCCAGCGTTTATGGTTGATGCAGATTCGCGGGAGTTATGAAACAAAAGACACGATTGACGACGGCGCAGGAGAAATTCGAGTCGACAGTGACATACTGTATTGTTCAGAAATATGTTTGTAGCCAATGAGGATGTTGAACATTTTGACGGCTTTATAACGGAATGGACGACGAATAATTACCAATCGACCCCCCGAGGTTATTACAACAGCGCTTCAGTGCTGAAGGTAAATATATTTGGAGTTAAATACATTTGTTTGTTGATTTTAAAACAATATATATTGAAGGTTTATAATAATAAACGTAGGTTTGTGTGAACGCCACAGTTGTAAGCTCTGAAATGTTTGGGGAATTGTGTTTCTATCTGCTTCAGGAGATGAGATATCAATTATTTCTAATATTGTTCCCAGGAAAACTTCAGGTTTTCGGGGGGCTGACTCAAAAGTCACCCTTAGGTTTTAGAGGCATGTTTTGCCAGGCGCTTTAGGCCTTAATGGGTTAAAAATTAAAATATATCAAGATACATATCAAATCGTCTTTTATTGGATATGTTTTTGAAGAAAATGCCACGTTTAGAATACTGACAAGTTTATTGATAAAAAAGTTTTTTCCAATTCAAATTGTTTTTACACTTCTCGCACTTAAGGTTGACTTGAGGTCATAGGTTTTCTGTTTACTTACAGGACATAAATGCTGTCACTTTAGTGGCCTTTGAGCATGATGTACTGCATAGATGACTGTGTGACCTCCATTTTATCTTTCTGCTCAACCCTCAAGGCTCCTGCATTCATGCATATAAATACGTATATGCGCAAGTGTATATGCTGATGTATGTGTGTGCGCCTTTGTAGGAGGTGGTCGTGTCAGGGTGCTGCTGCCTTTGAGGATTTAGCATACCTCAGTCAGTCACGTGGCCACATTTGACTTTTTCAACGAACCCCTCCACAGAAGAAATACTCGCTGTTAAGATTTATTGATCACCTGCTCCGACGGTCAAGTATCCCCCCGGTGGGCCGTTGTCTCTCGCGGAAGTTGCCAGGGAGGAGCTCGTGCTAAACAATGCAACTATTGATGTGTGAGAGCACGGGGGATGAAAAAAAGGCCCCGGGCTTATCTGCTGTGTATGCCCCCCCCCCCCCCCACCCCACTCTTCTTCCATTCCGGCTCGGCTATCAGCGCGACAGGGTGGAAATGTCAGTGAATATCAATAGTCGAGTTCTTTGACCCATAGTGAGATGCGCGGCAATTTATTTATCACTCTCAGCATTTTACTCCAAAAGTGATTGATGGGAATTAGAGTGCCGCTCGCAAGCCTAATGATAGCCTTTAGCTTAGGCAGCTGACAAGCTCGTCAATTCAACGGTAACAATTTTACAAGTGGCGTTTTAAATTAACTTTATAACTTTGTCTCCTCGTGTCTTAAAGAGATACTTGACTCATTGAGCCATTTTCAGCAGTAAAAGTTAGTATTTTGTCCAGAATGAATTTGATAACTTCGTTATCTTTTTGTATACAATTAATACCTCTAAAAATAAAAATTTCCACTTGCTCTTGACTGAAGATGACATCACTTGTGCTGAGGAAGTAGGTAACGACCAATCATGGCTCACCTGTTTTATAATATATATATAATATAATATGAACTTTTTACTGCTGAAAATGGCTCAATGAGTCAAGTATCCTAGCCTGTTATCATTCCGACCGCCCGGCGCTGGGCACTACGCCATTTTCCAGAGCGTGCAGGTGGCTCTCTTTCACCATCCAGCATGCTTGCTCGTCATGCTGTACACCGTTTGAAAGATGGGTTCCTTCAGATTTGATAAAATCATATTTGCAGGCTCAGTGAGCACTTAAAGGTCTCATATTAGTCAACTTTTCAACATACTAAAATAGTTCTATGATGTGTAAAAGACATGTCTGTGATAGGCAATCATCAAAATTGACTTTGAGTCTAATATTTTTGCTGTCCCTAAATCAGCTAAAAAACGCTCTGTTCTAAACAGCCTGTTTTAGGGGTGTGTCCCTTTTATGTAAATAGCTGCACCATGCCACGCCTAAGGCCATACCCTTCTCTCTCGAAGGGGCAGTGATTTGGGTCATGGTAGCCATGTGCTAACGTGAATGGAAACGACTGGCCATGGGAGCAGAAGAAAATAAAAATACAGACATTTCTTTTACACATTTGAGAACAATTTTAATATGTGGAAAAGGGGCATAACGTTTTACCATAAGAAAAAGTAGCACGTTAATACAGAGACTATGTTGTAGCGTTAGTTTGTGAATGTTATTTTGCACGTGCACGTCCTTCAAAAATAAAATGAATCCACTGTCTTCTCAAAGACTTGGGACAAAGGAAGCAATCACTTTTTCCTGATCATTGTTTCCCCTCTCCATGGAGCATTTGCGAGCAGGGAGAGAAAAAGAAAGGAGCAGCCGGCTTCTCGAATTTCAGTGGGCGTGACAAACCTTTACCAAAGGTGGTGCCACTAACCCGAGGGGGCCGGGTCGAGTGCACTTCCGTGTCTTTTTGATGTCACTAAGTCACGGAAGTTTAATCTGCCCGTTTGAAGCACACATTTTAGAAAGGAGGTGGAAGCTAAAGAAGTCGCGGAGTTAACGCTCATGGCTAGCCTTTGCAACCGATCTACAAGCAAAAAAAACAAAAACAAAAGCAAAGGAACCACGTGGGAAGTGATTAACACCTTATGTGGTCCAATCCCCTTGCCTTCCTTTGTCTGTCATGGCCAATAACAATGCGCGTAAAAGGTCCTCCCTTGTATGATGCATGAAGCAGTCACAGCGATTTCATGGTGATTGACATATTGAACAGCCGACGAGATTCTGAATACAAGAGAAAACATCAGAGAGCGTCAACGGTGCGTCATAAAGGCGCATATCTCTTTGATCCCTTGCTTTGAATTCATGTCAAAATGATGTCTAAATGTGGATAAAGTCTCGCAACTACACTATGTCTAAAAATAGAATCGAATAGAATCGAATAGAATAGTGACAAATTTAAATGAATTTTTATCACACTTGACCTTGGATTTGAAGGGTCACCCAAATGGCACAGTTTTGCTCGCATGGACCCCTGTTTTGGAAAATCTGTGTAAAATGCTAATTGAATGAACTGGAATTAGGGAAGACCTCAAGCTTTCGTATTGGTAGTGTTTTTCGAGACGAACATAAAATTCATAATTCATACTTCCATTACTCAGTGCCAGTAGCACTTAAACAGATTTTGACTGTTAAGGAGAAAAATCAAAGTGTTAACCTTTAAAAAGAGACCAAAACTATGCTTCAAGTTTACTTTGTGTGCAACTTTTTAGGCATTTTCGGAAAAAAATGACAGGAATGGTAAGGGGTTTGCAATTTTCGCTTCACCTGTCTTGACAAAGCCTTGTTAGAACGTCTCCAATGAGTTCATACTTTATGTATTTTATGTATGGATGACTCTACTGTATGTAAAGCAATATGAATAAAATGTACTTTCTTTATGTCAGGTAGCTGACATAATGAAAGTACATATCAGACCCATATTTTTCTGCTGGAAAAAAAAAATGTTTTGTGCTGATCTTGACTCTTTTCCCACCCAAGAACAGCATGGACATTTTCTGGGGTTATCTCATGTTTTCAGTTGTTATAGTGGACACCAGGATAATATGGCTGTTACGTGTTGTAAACTTAGGGCTTATATGCAACATTTTTAACATGAACATCATGTAAATCAACTTGCGATTGTAATTGGTTAGTTAAGATCCAATCATGAACCAGAAGTGTTGACATCATCCAAATTATGCATTTTATTGATTGAGACATGCAAATATGTCATATGCACTGCAGCCATCTGGGTCTGGAGGGGCTAAGTTGATGCATTTTTTTTTTTTAGCTATGAGGATATTTTGTCCATTGCACATCTTATCGCCAACCTATTGACTTAGCATTATTATATTGACCTGGTCAAGATGTGTCTATTTTGCCTAACACACTATGTTCCGTAACTATGGGAACATTTCATGCAATTGTAAAATTCCTTTGTCATTTCCATATTTGTAATTTATTACTGACAAAGTGAACTGAGCAGCCACGACAGACACACATTACCATTTCTCATTCAGTCAATTTCTCATTCATTGGTTATCACTGTCATGTTTTTCTAGCGGTGTCCTTCTGGTGCTCACGTCACGAGATCATCAAAAGCACTAAAAACTAAGAAAATGAAATGTCCCTTCGATAGTCATCGAGCTGAAGTTGGTTTCCACAGTGCTATTCCCTGGAAGCCTATAAAATTCTATGTAAGCCATGATTCAGAACAAAACAGGAAATTATCATCCAAGATCGAACCTTTACTGCAGTCCTCTCACAAATATTAAACTAAAATGTGATTTAATTGACAACTAAAAGATAATAAAACTACCGCTTTATGTCTGGCCCACTGTTGTCTTCAGGGGACCGTTTTCCTCTCTATGTTTATTCCCCGGCTAAGCAATTTGCTCCATGCTATGATGGCGCCTGCTATTAGAAAGCCTCAGTTGTCTTGTAAGGGGAAAGAAAGTGGGAGGTCGCTCGAGGGTATTGTGTGTCCAGGCAGAAGATTGGCCTGAGAGTAATCACGAAGGTTGCTGAATAGCGAGAGAGGCGCACTCAGTCAATTTATGTGCAGAGAAGAGAGCAAATGTATGCGGCTGCAGTGCCAAGAGATGACAAATGAGGTACAAAGAGGAAGATATTCCTGAAAGTGAAAATTGTGTAGAAGCAGTAGGGAATTAAAAAAAAAATGGCAGAATGGGCAGTCAAGGTTTGAGGAATGGTGATTTTCAGACATTAGCATCTATCGCTCGTCCGACCGTCGAGAAATGTGTTTGACATTCACGCCGCTGACAGACATTCACTCAGCCGGCTCCTGCCAAGTGACTTAGCATCAATCCGTTGCGTCCGCCATGAAAGTCTGAAGCCCCTCATGAGAATCAAAAAAAAAAAAAAGTTGGTTAGTTAGTTAGTTAATTAATTGGTTAGTTAGTTAGTTGGTTAGTTAGTTAGTTAGTTAGTTAGTTAGTTAGTTAGTTAGTTAGTTGAGTTGGAAGGCAGAAAAATCCACACATTTTAGTTTCAGTTCCAGATCAAGGTTCAGAATTTTGTTACAGTCTGCTTGAACTGGGGCCAAGCAGGTGGCAAATGACACTGGGAAAATAACTTGGCTGCCTGTAGAGGGGGTTGGCTCCTGTTGCTAGCACCTAATTATAGTTAATGAAACCGCTTTAAAATCATACAAGCAAAATAAATGTATTTGACGATGTTTTTTTTTTAAACTGGCAATTTGTCCAGTTTTGTAGGATTTCCTATTAAATGTTATCTCATTTGCAGCACTTTACCACAGCACATGGAAAATATAAAAATATATTCCTTTTTTATTTGAATGCTAGTTGTGTTCAATTGTAATAGGGTAGAGTAAAAAGTGTGTCCATTGCAGTAAAGAAAATGTAGAGGAAGGTGGTCAGTAAGCACCAGGATGTAACCATCATTCATTATTGACGCTGTGAAGTGGCTACAGAGAAATGTCATGTTTTATTATCTTCTCAGTTCCTATTGAGCAGTCCAGATATTTCATTTATCCTCTCGCTAGAATACAAAACAATAAGAAAAAAAACAACACTTTGACATCTTTAAGATGTGAGTTATTGGGCTATGATTTTCTATGGCAATAAAGAAGACATTCAGAGTTAGATAAACACTTTTATTACACAGGCCCTTCCCAGGACTGTAAACGTAGCTGCTATTTGCCCTAAATTACGTGCGTCTACGCATCAGGCTGCAGCCCACACGCCACAAGGCCTCGGACAAATCAGCCTGTGAAGGAAGAAAGCGCAGCGAGGCTTATTGCTACACACGCGTGTTTCTTCACACGCTTAAACTGTCCACTGAACGCTATCACATTATTGGATCATGTATGTGTGTGAGACTAAATTATGCATGCACACTGACAGAAGGTGGCACATACAGTATATTTATAGATAGAGGGGAGTATGAAGTGAGAAGTCGCTTTAGGGCACAAATAATGAATAATGTAGCTATGATGCTAACCATATAGCAAGCTAAAAATGTTACTTGAAGCTATTTTTGCTTTGGTTGAAATATGTATGAAAAACGCTTTAAAAGGATCCCTCGGGAGAAATTCTCTTCCTTTTACATACTAAATGGGACGCACTATACGTGTAGTCTGTATAGGCGTTGTGAGCTGTTGTGGGAGGGAATACAGCCGACTTCCAATCAATCAAAGCGGCTCCCCTTATTCCCTTTAAATTCAGTGTAGACAGAGTCGTGCGGTCTTCATGGAAATTGAAGATGCAGGAGAACTCCACACTCTAAAACAGTTGGGTCCAAAAAAAAAACAACTATGGGTAAAAAATGGGCCGATCCTCTACTTGGGTCGATTTGACCCAACTTTGAGTCAAGAAATGGGTCTTTTAGTGTAAAACAACTTTTTGTATAAAACAACCCAAAAAGTTGGGTCAAATTGACCCATAAAGTGGAAGTAATTCTTTAAGCTTTTTTTAGAGTGCACTTGCGGTCGCGAATGATGTAAAGATGGCCGCTGTGGATGGGCCCGTGAACACTGAGTCTGTATCATAAAACGTGTTGCGAATACAATCCGGGTACTAAAAAATCCCAATAGGAGTGAGTGAGGGAGAGGATGTGTTACTAGTGTAAGAAGACTAGGATCCGCTTGTCCTGTGTCAAAGACTACATATTCGTCCTGTTTCCAAACAAGCAGCAGAGAGCATTGTGGGAGCTCATTACGTGCAGCCTGTGAGCCAGAGGATCAGCCAGCCGGTCCGCTGAGCTCGGGCCCAGCTGCCCTGAATCCGCAGTGTGCCAGCGCTGGATTTGCATGAGCTTCCCAAAAAGTAGTCATTTAAAGTTTACGGGAGCAGGGCAGGCCCGGAGTTTGGATAAGGGCGCCAAGGGAGGTGTGCAAAAGTCAGACAAACATGACACAACTTATGCACAGCCTTTTACTGCAATCTTCTATGCCTGTAAGCGTCAAACAGAAAAGCACACTCAGCGTTTCGTTAGGCACGCATGTTCTTCTTACGCCGTCATCCTCGGCCAACATTTCCTCACCACATGGTTGTGTCGTCTCCCCCCGTATAGAGCCGCAGCCCTCGCCATTCCCAGTCCACCCAGTCGGGGCTCGCCGACCAGGCCACCAAGCTGTCCTTCGCCTCCGCCGAGTCCCTGGAGACCATGTCCGAGGCCGACGTGCCCATCGGCTTCAACAGGATGAACCGCTTACGCCAGAGCCTGCCCCTGTCGCGCTCCGCCAGCCAGAATAAGCTACGTTCTCCAGGTGAGCACACGCGCGCGCGCGCACCCCCCCACACACACACACACCCACACACACACACCGCTTCCTCTCCTGATCCATGCAAATCTCGGATGGAGTTAGGTAAATCCCGTGCCTAATATGAAAATGACTTTGAAACTGTATAGCTTGTTTGCGGGAGAAAAACCCTTGCTTACTACCTTGATTTCTGATGAAAATGGATTAACTATTTTTCAAATAGTAATAACTTCACCTAATGTTTTAATATTTATTATTAATCATTTTTTATTTGTAGTATTTTTTTCCCCAATTGTGTTCTGTTCGACGATCATTTGTGTTTTATTGTTTTGTCATAATTGTAATTTATTTAATCATTGTATTTTGCATTTTTATTCATTTTTTTTAAATTTATTTTTGTCAATTTTTTTGTGCTCAAGATTCCGATTTCTGTTGTCAATCAAGTATTATTGTTTGTTCTTACAGTTGAACCTTTATTGTCTAGATTAATCTGTTCCAGAAAGACTTATTAAACCTGAAAACCAAAGCAATATTTCCCATAGGGAATAATGGAAATCCAATTAATCTGTTCCAATCAACCAAAAATATTAACAAAACAAAAAAAATTTTTTATAGAGAATAATTATTATTTTTTGTACAAAAATACTTTTCAAATAAAGCTCAATGACTAATGAAGTGGATAAATAAACATTTATTTATGAAGACTTTAAATGGCGTAGACAGCAAGGAGGGCAGAGAGGGAAGCCATTTTCTAAGTTCTTCCTTGAATTCTGGAATGTTTCTCACCTGGAGCAACATTGTCATAACGTGCTATAAAAAGTCCGACTTTCAAAATAAAACCAGTATATAACAGTTTCAACACCCTTGTCTTTGGCCCCAGTGGCTTATTTAGTATTTGCACACACATTGAGCGATTTTGTACTTGTTTATGAAGTGTGACTTTTAAATAAGTCACCATGTGGCCCAATGAAAGTGTGCTTTAACTGTGTTATTGGACTGTGTACATTTATTTTGAAGGCCTGACTTTTGACAGAATGTGATATGCTGATGTTGAGCAAGTGTTGCCTTGCAGACCAGTACAGTTATTGACTTGAGTTGTTAATAAAAGCTTACATTGTACAATGTGCTTTTGTCGAATATCGACCCTTTATGCACAACTTGTGAAATGCTTTGGATGAACGTGCATCGATTCCAAGAAATGAATGCCCGAGACGCTTTTTTGTTGTTGTTGTATGAAGGCAACATTTAGACGAAAAAGTCGAAAACATGTTCATACAAAAACAAGGCACACAAAAACTTCCAGGTTCATGAAGATTATTGATGTTGTGATTATAGAATGAATATATATATAGATATTTTCAATTGTATACATTTTTCATTTTCAAGTTTTAGCACACTGTGTTAGTGTAATATTATTAGTGAAATTATACTGGGCTGGTTAGTTTCTTTATCCTCTTGGCATTCCATCTCAAATCTGTTGTGCCAATGGAGAGGCCATCTACCTTGTTCTGCTTTTCCGTGGGTTTGCCTGTGCGCATTTTGGGTTCTCCAGCACCGCAACATGTCTGACTTTTAACCATTGGTTCTTTCTTTGCTTTGTGTGTTCTTTGTGTGTTTGGGCGGCACTCTACCAAGATGAATATGCAGGTTAGTCAGGCGTCAAGACACATGCAAGAAATGTCAAATCAAATTGAGGTGTTATAGCATTTCAGTGGTGTGTACATTCTCATTCTCTATTCAATTTCATTACATCAGTATTATGCAAAATTGTCGTATTGTAATTCAAATACAAGAATAAATGAGATAACATGAAGTGACATTTAAATTCTGACCATAATAAATATGCTTTGACACATTTTTGTATTTTATTTAATATTAAACATTCTAATAAATAAACATCACTGGCACTACACTATGTTGGTCAAGTAAGTATTTTTTTCATTGTCCGTAACTGAAGTTCCCTTATATAAGTCCACATTATATAGATTTTTATTTTATTTTAGGTTGCATACCAAGGGTCACCAACCTTTTTGAAACTAAGGACTAGTTATTGAATACTGATTAATTTCTGTAATCAAATAATAAATAATATAAATAAATAAATAAAATCATAAAATAAATTGCTTCAGAAAAACAAAAAGGATCCCAGTGAAAACATGAGAACATTTATTGGTAATTGGGATTACAAATGTGTGTCCAAACACATAAAAAAAACAAAAAACTACTGGGTAGAGGCTGTGTATGTGGTATAACATAATAAAGGTGATAAATTGTATTTACTGTTTCTATCAATTTTTTTCTATTTCTTTTTCTTTTTCCAGGCGTGCTCTTCCTGCAGTACGGCGACGAGACGCGTCGCGTGCACATCACCCACGAGTTGAGCAGCCTGGACACGCTGCACGCCCTCATCGTGCACATGTTCCCGCAGAAGCTGACGGCGGGCATGCTCAAGTCGCCCAACACGGCCGTGCTGATCAAGGACGAGGCGCGCAACGTCTTCTACGAGCTGGAGGACGTGCGCGACATCCAGGACCGCAGCGTCATCAAGATCTATCGCAAAGAGCCCGTTTATGCCTCCTACCCGGCCGCCGTCCACCTGGCCAACGGGGACCTGCGGGTAAGCGAGCGGCTGTTTTCTGCTCTCTTCTAATGACCCTTAACTCATTTGCTCCCAAATACTGTACGTATAAAAACGCTCTGTTTAAATATTTCCATGGTCCCAAAAACGTATTTATATCTTTTTTATGTTTCTTTATGAGCATACAGAAAGTTTTGATGCAGCCTCTGACCTGAAGAGGTCACTTAAAGAAATGGTAGTTATTACAAAAACGGACAGCAGAGTATAAGAGATCAACCATGGCCATGTTGCAAAAAAGCTATTTTGAAACAGATTTGTGAATAATGATAATAATAACTTAGCTATATTCTAATGCAAATTGCTATATATATACTTTTTTTCCTGATGAAAGAAAATACTCTAATCTTTCTTTTGGTAGGTTCCATGTTTTTATAGCAATAGAACACAATATTCTTTGGACCTTGCAAAATCGGTCAAAATCCAGTAAAACAGCCTGGAGCGAAGGGGGTTGCTTCAGTGAACAGCCTTTAACAGCCTTATTGTGGAAAATCAGTTTTGATTTAACCAAACCAAATTGAATCGTCACATATTAAAATATGTCCTCCTTGACTCGTACCGCATCCTATGTCCTCGTCCTTAATGAGAGATGCACACCAGGTAGAAATCGGTTTGATGTTGCACTTGAAAATGTGCCATTCTTGAATTCTGTTGTAGGCCTACCCCATGTATCAAGATATGTATTGAATCTACTTTTGTTGGAGAGAGTATTTATAAATATTTGAACAGTATCCTGGAATTGCTATTACATGTTACAATCGTCCTCACTCAGCATTCACATTACGTAATTTTGTAGTTTAAGCAAAAACATTTGCAGTCTTTAATGCAGAACTAATGAGCATTTTTAGTGGATTGTTGTTTTTATTGTTTCACTGGTGATTTAAGCAGGTATTCCTCCTGGAAATGCGTTTCCTATCTTCAATAGACCATCTGTTGACGGCAATGTCGCCGTGTTAAAACAAGCCTTTCTTTTTTTCTTTTTTTTTTACATTTCCGCGTCAGTGACGATCGAGGAAGGCCTGAGGGAGAAAGATTTTTTGGTTTTAATTATTTAACACAAAACCCTGCTTAGCCAGTTCTTGCCATTAACAATGCATACAATAAATAGGAGAGTGACAAGGACAAATGGACATGCAAGTGATATTTTGCTTTGTCAGGACTCAGGATACACGCACACTCACATGTTCGAATTAAGTTGCGGATTGGCTGTTGTAAACGAACGCCGATTCATAATTTTCCCATTCCAGTCATAATGCGTCAATGCATATTGTAACGAGGGTACTCGGGCTGTCAAAAACAAATCTTCCTATTATCGATTATCCTATCAATTATTCCATCGATTAATCAAGTTTTACCTGTTTTCTGGGTTTGGTCATGTGACATTAGCAAACTCAGCTGTGATTGGTCGTTACCTGTTTCCTGAGCACACGTGATATCATCTTCAGTCAACAACAAGTGGCAAAATGTGTTTTTTAAGGTAATAATTGAACATGAAAAATAATTAAGTTATCACATTAATTATAGACACAATATTAACTTCTTACTGCTGAAAATGGCTAAATTTGTCGAGTATACCTTTAAGCAGAGAGTCCAAGTCAAGTCTCATGACCCAGACTATGAGTCTAACTCGCTGGATAAAGTTAGAGGGTCGTTTTCAACAGTCCCAAAAGGAGAGTCCGAGTCAAGCCTCGAGTTTTTCGTGGACGATTTTAGATTTCGAGTTGTTGACTTGAATTTGTTGCATCATGCTAACAATTATCAACTGTATCATACTAAAAGTATTGTAGTATTGTATCATACCTTATCGTTATACCTGGTTGTGACTATTTAAGGCATCTGGCTGAAAGACAGTTTGATTCTCCTGTTGGCCAGTTTGATTCGCCTTCTCGCGCCGGGATTCGAACCCGTACATTTTTCCTCTTTCTTTGGCTCCTTCTCCCCTCCTTTTTTTCCCTCACCTTCCCCAAGCAGTCCATTATGCCCCGTTTTGGTTTGCCCATAGTGCAGGACATGGTGTTCTCCTAATTTATTGCGCAAGGGTTCAAATCACCAACAAGGTAAGCATTGATGCTGGAAAAGCGCATCGAGTTAAGTATTAAGTGCAACAATAAATGATTGTTTGTCTTTCGATGGCCATAAAGGGAGTTGAGTGCAACTTTATGACGCTCCACAAAAAGCAGGCTAAAGTGGATAGAAAGAGTCTTTAACATTGTCGTTTATGAGTGAGTAGGGTCTCCATGGTAACGCGGGCCGCTTCCTAATTTCAGAGGGAGATGGTGTACTCGTCACGTGACTCCTCTCCGACTCGCCGCCTCAACACGCTCCCCTCGTCGTCGGGCTCGTCTGGCTCCCCGTCCCGCTCGCGCCTCTCCTACAGCAGTGGCCGCCCGCCCTCCTTTGCCGGCTCCCACTCACCCCACGAGCAGGCCCGTCACCCCCACCACGCCGCCGCAGCAGCCGCCCACGTGGCCAACGCGGGCCTGTCGCCCTCACCCAGCGCGATCCTGGAGCGGCGAGATGTCAAGCCGGATGAGGAGGTCTCGGCGAAGAACTTGGCGCTGATGAAGAATGAGTCTCTTTACGCGGACCCCTACAGCCTGATGCACGAGGGCCGCCTCAGCATCGCCTCTACGCAGTCCCTGGCGGCCATTGGCGACCCCTTCAGTTTCCCCATGTCCTCGGGGTTGTACCGCCGCGGCTCCGTGCGCTCCCTCAGCACGTACTCCGCCGCCGCTCTGCAAGGGGAGTTGGATGATTCCCTCTACAAGCCCGGGGGGTCCCTATACTCCGACACGTACTCGGCCACGCTGGGCATGGGATTCCGCATGCCGCCATCGTCCCCGCAGAAGATCCCCGACATGCACTTGCGGGACAGAGACTCGTACTCCGGCTCGCCCAGCAGGGCTTCGCCCGTCAGGCAGAATTTTCGGAAGGACTCGGCGTCCTCCGTGTTTGTGGACAGTCCCAAGTCCAGACCCAGTTCTGGCTCCGAGCCTCTCTGTCTCACGGTCGGACCCGGGGAGGGGGGAAGGGCCACGCCCGGTTTTGGATCATTGCTGTCTGGACCGGATGCTGATGCTAGCAGGTCAGTTGGAGCGTATAAAAGATATATTTGTTGGGAGTGTTCACTTATGCACAAAAAATTGTATTATACGATGTTCAAGTCGATTTGCGATTGGACGCCGCTTTTCTGCTCGCGTTCTCTGGCAGGGATCATCGTCTCGAGCGCATGGAGGCCATGGAGAAGCAAATCGCCAGCCTGACCGGCCTAGTCCAGAGCGTCCTGACTAGAGCGCCAGACAGTGACAGCACGTAAGACGTTCTAACCTGTCACTATGTTGATGGATACGGTACATGTTAGCCTTGTCACTTCTTGCCCGACAAACCAAATGAAAACAAGTTTGAAAATGGGTTTCCTTCCAGTCACTTTTATTTCGCTGTTTCCTTGTCAACTTGACAACTTGACAACTCTGCTGCCACACAAAGCAGATAAAGGACAGGGAGGGTTGGCAGCAACACATTCAGACAAATTTAAACATTTTGTACGTAAGTCTTGTGTAAAGGGCCAGAAAACAATACTTGAGCAAAAGTACAAGTATCTTCACAGAATATTATATATACTTGGGTGGTAAGAAGGAAAAGTCATCTTTCAGAATGTTAAGTGTGTGTGTGAGAGAGAGAGAGAGAGAGTTCAGTATGTATGTATGTAAGTATATATTTATTTAATTTTATGTTTTTTTATGCTAGAGCATACAGAAGACTTTGATGCAGCCTCTGACCTGAACAGGACACATAAATCAATGGTAGTTATTACAAAAAACCGGCCAGTAGGTGGGAGCAGAGTATATGAGATCAACCAGGGCAATGTTGCAAAAAAAAAGAAGCAATTTTTTAACAATTTGTGAAAAATTATGAAACTGAGCTATATTCTAATGCTAATTGCTGCAAAGCGGAAACAGATAGAAATTTACTTTTTTCCCTAGACGAAAGAAGATACTCTAATCTTTCTTTTGGTAGGTTCCATGTTTTTATAGTAATAGAACACAATATTACGCGGGCCATGCAAAATCAGTCAAAATCTAGTAAAACAGCCGGGAGCAAAGGGGGTTGCTTCAGTGAAAATGGCTGGGAGTGAATGAGTTCAGGAAGATACATAGGAGTATATATTTTATTTAAGAAATATAGTGGAGTACAAGTGCAAGAAACAAAATAATTGAGTAAAGTACACATACGAGAAAATTCTAGCACCAAAGTGTTTATACTCCATTACATTAGAATGCTGCATAAGAAAGATATTTTTCGAGTAAGTAGCAACATTAGCTTTCCGGACACAATGCAGGCGACGCAACGCCTCGTTTCTGTCCGGTGTTGCTTTTAGAGTTAGCACTGTAATGTGCTTGCCCTGTGGCCGTTGATCCCTCAGATGCGGCTTGCTGCGTCTCTGCATGATGGCGGGCTGCCCCCCGGACCAGGGAGCCGACTTCTCACGGACATTACCTTTTTCTTCCAGTGACAAGACTGACACCAACAGCGACGGCTCCGCCACTGGAAGTGAGTACTGAACAGTCGGGCTCGGAGGCGGGAACACAGACGCTGCCAGCAAGTTTTGTTTTATAGCTTGTTTTTAGTTGAAACATATTACTACTAGAAAAAAATATATATTTTACCTAAAGGTGACAGTGGTGCCTCCAAATGCAACAATGTCAGACCATGATGTCAAAAGATACTTCAGGGTCGAAACTCAGATCGGTACTACTAGTAAACATACATTTACATTTCATTTGACAAAGGCAGAGTGATTGAAAAAACAAGGTAAAAATGGATCCTAGCAGTCTTCTGACTGGCTACCTGACTCAATGGAAACAGCAGTCTTAGATGATTCACTTGAATCGGTTCCCTAACTTGAAAGAGCAGACTCATCAGAAACACTTCAGAGTCAGACTGATGAGCCGTTAAAAATCAGTTGACTGACTCAAATGAGCAGACTAAGGGCGCACTGACACTAGGGCCATTGTACCGTGCCCAAGAACGCTTGCTGCTAAATTCCGGTGGTGGGAGTGCAATCGATCCGCGCCTGAGTACGGTTCGGATCCCCAGTTTAGCACGATTGGGAGAGGTGGGCCAGAGAACGGTACGGTTGGCCGCACATGCGCACAGCTGCGACGTATATAGCAAGCGACCATTCAGGCAGCACGTGATGACGTATATTTCGGAGGCAATTAGGCCTTAGCACGGTTTGGTTAGAGTAGAGTGAGTGCAGGCCGGAGGCGCACAGGGAAGGGGGGGGGGGGGTGCAATCAGGCTTCAGTACGGTACGGAAGAAATGGCCCTAGTGTGAGTGCACCCTTCGAAACGATTTTGCAGCAATTGGTTCACCAGCTTTAGTCACGGACTCACCGCAAATATCTTGGACTCAAGATAAGTCTGTTAAATCGGTTCGCAGACTTGAAACACTCCGATGTTTGGGTCAATTAGTTCACTGACTCGACTAAATATACTTACCGGAAACACTGCGGACTCAGACTCAGTTGCTTGGGTCCACTCGAATCTGTTTACTGATTCGAGTCAATGAGCTGAACCGAAACACCGGGGACACAGACACGGTTGAGGTGTAAAATCGCTTCACTGACTCACGTGAAACACTGAAGACTGCCTCTGAAGATTTGCTTTTATCTCTTGACTGGCTTGAGTTAGCATACTCTGAAGTTTCGGTCCAACCGGTTATCCGGCTTCCGTTAACGGACTCGCTTCACTGGCCCAAGTTAATGAACTCACCAAAAACACTGCACTTACAAACTTGGATAATTCGGTTGAATTGGTTTAATGATACAAGTTGGCGTACTTAATTAAGACACCTCTGACTCAGACTCAGATGGTACAATTGAATTGTTTGCTGATTTTAATAAGTGGACTCACTGGAAAAACCTTTGACTCTGATAAGCCTGTTGAATCATCTGCAGACTCAAAAGATTTGTTTGATACGGTTTATAGGCACACCGTAACCGCATTCAACATCAAGGTAACAACGCTGATTCAAATGTCACACTGGATGAGTTAACTTGATCACTTCAGTGAGTGACTAACGTGAGTTCATGAAATGACTTTACCACCACCACCTATAATTCCCGTCACGTCGTACAATAGAATCAAGTACCATTGTAAAAAGTCCCTCTTACTATGATCTGAGTAACTGGATCTTTCTATATTCCAGCAGGACGACTAAAGAAGAAAGGTAGTTGCCATTTCATTACTCCTTTGCCCTCTCACCTCCCGTTTGGGTGTCGTCTTCTCCAGAGTAGTGCGGACCCCCTCCTCCCTCGTCCCCCCTTTCTTTCTGTCTCTTAATATCTGCTTGGTCCTTCGGGGGCTTTCATAGTATTGTTTGGTCATAGACAGGACACTGTCAGGAGACTTCTATATGTGTGTGTGTGTGTGTGTGCGTTTTGGGAGCGAGCCTTACTCCCACAGCAGTGTGTTTAAGATAAGAGCATGGTTATCCCCCCTGTGTGTCACTACCGGGCCAACTAATTGCACCTGCGAATGGGTTTACTAATAGCATGAGCTCACATATCTCCAGTGGGCCATTAGGAATTTGCGGGTATGCTCATTCACACGCTGTGCACACCGTGTACGCGTGTATATGTGTTTATTTGTTTCGTGTGTATATCCTGTAGCGTGCCCCGCGGGCCGGCCAGTGTCCTCTGAATGAATCAGCTTGCGTCCGCCCTGACCTCACCGTGAACCCTCCTTCCCCTCCCCTCCCCTCCCGTGTCCCGCTTTGATTGGCAGCTCACACGCCGTCGGCCCCGCTAGCGCTGATGCCGCCGCCGCCGTCCAACTCGACGCCGCTGAACAACGTCAGCCGCCTGCAGATGCAGCTGCACCTGCACGGGCTGCAGCAGAACGCCAACGACCTGCGCAAGCAGCTCGGACAGCTGCGCAAGACGCAGGTACGTTCAATTATTCAAAAGACACCTCTCAGGATGATGCAGTCATTTGTACAGCGCTACTGCTACGTAGGGATCGAACCTCACTGCAAGTATAGTCATTTACACCCCCTCTAAAATGTTTATAATTGCCTATATTGATGGTTTCAGCCGTACATATGGCAAAACACAACTCAAACTCATCATGCATTGCCCCTTAAAAATGAATGGCTTATAAATTGGAAGAAAAGAATGCACCACATTTACATGTAGGCTACATGTACATTGCACATGCACATGCAATGAAGACTCTCCACAATTTCTATTAACAACCCAGGCTAAATTTAACTCTTCCTCTCCATACAAAGATATTCGTTTTTCAGATTTTCACGCTATACAATATTTTCTTGATATCAATTACTACTTTCCTATTAACCAGGACTTTGAAGTGGCAGATAGCTATAAGTTTTACAGAAAAAAAAACAAGGCTAGGTGAATTTGGGAATAGCAAACTGTGAACAGGTGGAGGTTATGAAATATGAAAATAAATAAATAATTTGAAAATATTAGATTTTATATTTGCAATTTGAGGGAAGCAAATTATGAGAAAGTTTGCAGGTGTACTTTCTTAGCAATAGCTTCTCTCAAATTTTCAGCCAATTGTTGCCGTAATGCATGCTTAAAATGTTTCCATTTCCTTTTTTTTTAATTTGGCTCAGTAAATAACATTTATTAACCATTTAAATGTATTTGTCTTTATTTTTTTCTCTTTCAAATCCATTCCTGCATTAACTATCATATATTGGATTTAACAATTTGATATATTTTAATTTTTCAAAAACTTAACATTGTGCAAGGGGACAACTATTATTATTAGTATTATTATTATTATTATTATTATTATTATTATTATTAGTATTATCATCATTATTATTATTATTATTATTATTATTATTATTATTATTATTATTATCTCTTTTATCACAGTCTTTGCTGGTGTTCCTTTTGTGCATCAGCCGGGTGCAAACCATGCACCCAGGGCGTCAGTCCTCAGTCAATTATTCTGTTCATATACTAAGCACCGTTCTGAGGATTTGCGCAGATCCTTTCCAGATCTTTTGAATCTCTGTCATAGTAGCTCTCTCTGATATTTTCATGATGTTTTCTACCATACCCTTCTTTACTGTACCAAGTGCACCAACAGCCACACGGATCATTACTGTTTTCATATTTTCATTTCATTTTCTTCAGTGCAATGTTTCTATCTGATGGGACAGTCATATTAATCAGTTTGCAAGTGAAATTCACGGAATTATTATTATTATTATTATTATTATTATTATTATTACATGTAAAAGTATCCATTTTATTTCTTTATAAATAAATATTTGTAAATTATTTTTAATAGAAATGAAAGAATAAAAATAAATAGAATAGTTTGTATCGCTCATTTTGAGTGGACAATTTCAACTTAAAAATTAAAAGATATTAAATTGTTAAATTTGATATATAATAGTTAATGCATTTATTTAAAATTGTATTTTATTTTTTGAATGATAGGCTAATATTAGATAAACACTGTCCCTTTTTCTAATTAATAAAAATGTTTATAACTGCAGCAGACAGAGGGCGTTTCCTTTCCACCTTATGTGTCACCCACACTGAAGGCCCACAGCTTGCGTTTGACATGTGCCTCATGATTTATTCAACCGAGGCGGGATGCAAGATGAGGATTCTTCTCTCGCCTCTGCATATGTAAATAATATAAGCATAAATATTATTTAATATTTTATAACAAATGTTAATGTCCTCTTCTGTTTCTGCGCATCCCCATGGTGGCTTTGTAGCAGGGACCACATGGGGTCATCCACAATGCGAGTGGCGTTGTTTTACTTCCTAGAACACGAGACTCATCCATAATGCATCTTCCTCCCTTACCAGGTGCTTTCATCTCGGAGTTGTATTACACGCGCCGGCTCCGTACAATTTTCCATTCATACCACCGAGGAGGAGTTTCACGCTCTGTGAATCTGCCACACCCTGTGCTGTTTTTTTCCTTGGGGCATCCTCAGTGTGGGTGCATGAAAATAAGTGCTCACACGGGCACTGTAAAAACAAGTTTTGAGCTTTGCAGTGTAAAAAACAAATCTAGTATCCATGAGACTTGTCATTATAATATACAACACATTTTATGTTATCCATCCAAATCATATTTTAAAAAATTGCATTTGTTAACATTGTAAATGAGGGCTTTAAAAAGAAAAATACACTATTTGACATTGTTAATCAATCTGTGTGTTTTCATTTATGCATTTGTTGGTGAATTGTGATTTCCAAATACATTTGATAGAATTAATCGCACATTTTTTCTTTTTCAGTATACTGTGCTACTGAATAACAATATAGATTTTAATTATTTTATAATATCATATACCTGTATACTACAGTATGTTTCAACAACAAAAAATAAACTCACACTGTGCAGTGTGTATGAGGGCTTAAAATAAAAAAAAATTCAAGCAGTTCAAAATATGTCCTTATGGCACGATTCTCTCCCCATGTGTGTTATCGACAGCTGGAGAACCAAGACTCCATGCGCACGCTACTGAAGCGCACCGAGGCAGAGCTGAACGTGCGCGTGGCCGACGCCCTCCGCAAGCAGGAGGACCCCCTGCAGCGGCAGCGCCTCCTGGTGGAGGAAGAGAGGCTCAAGTACCTGAATGAGGAAGAGCTCATCATCCAGCAGCTTCAGTCAGTACCACACACACACACACACACACACACACGCACGGATAATCATAGAAAGGAGAAGAAAAGGCTACTTTTTGTAGGTTTACGACAAAGTGCATATTCAAGTGAGAGAGTGGCGGGGCGGCGCGGCGCTCGGGTAAAGCCGGAAGCGTAATTAAGCCCGACTTAGCGCTCCTAGATTCTTATTAAGATGTGAGGTGTTAGCAACTAATTGAAGCTCCTGCGCAAGCAGAGCTGAGAGCCACCTTGAGATCTCCGCATCAGATATGCGTCTCTGAGGTAACCATACCCAAATTTAGCCCAAGGACAGAAGCACGGAGGTTCACAACATGCAATCACATATGCATCTTTGTATATATTGGCAGTTGGAAAATTGTTCACGAAAGACTAAAGAGGGGTTCACAGGGAACAATCCATCAAATGTCGGTGCAGGCACAGCCAGTATTATTTGATGTTGTAAGTCAGATAGATTCACGTGTTGTTTGCTTTTCTTTTCTTTTTTTTAAATATTCTTTGCATGTTTTGATCATGTTTGTTTTGGGTGTAATTCCACTGTTAACCACTAAATGCCGGTACACTATTCAGTTTGAAATGGTGTAGTTTTGAAAGAAGAAGAACGAAAACAGAAAGTGCTACAAGGTTTATTCAACGTAACATCCATTTTAATCCTGCTTTTTATGCCCACAGAAAGCAGCGGCTGTTAATAAGGGTTATTTAATAATTTTATTGCTTTGGATGCATTGGCCATCATTTGTGATGTTTATGATGTGATGATAACCTAAGTTTTTTAGTTTAGAAACCCTAACCCTAAAAGTGTTTTAAAGAAATTTCAGTGACTGAGAGATTAAGGCGATGGACTGCATTAGTGCCATAAATAAAATATAAAAACATGCCATGGGAGTATTGAAAGTGGGTTTTTCTATATTGCGGATTTCACTTATTGTGGGGAAGGTATGGAACGTAACTCCCACTGTAATGAATAATAATCTTTTGTCTTTTAGTTTTTGATGGTCTACATGGTAGGTGCTCCGTTGTTGTTGTTTTTCTCACACTCTTGGCCCGTTTTCCACAAATAGAAGCCGCTCACCTAGTCACAACCCCTAGCTCCACCCTCAATTGTCACGGGGTTGTTGGACAGTTGTCACTTGCATGAGAAAGGGCCAACCCCCTTAAAATTGATACATTTCAGAAATAAAATAAGTAGGGTGTGTAAAGTGTTCTATAATTAATTGTATTAATTAAAAGATGTATGTTGGGGTAAAATGAGGAAAGCATGTTACAGACATGTTGTTAACAGACATTATTTTTCATGTGTTTTCTCCAAACGTTTTTTTCTCAATTATTATTATTTTTTAATTGTCTACATTTTAAATGAAAATTCATATTTTCCTTGCTTTATTTGAGAATAATATATTTTTTAATTATTTTACAAAATATTGCAGTGGTAAATTATGAGGCCAAAATTGTGATACATGATTAGCTCTATGCATGACAGCACCGCCCCCTCAAAACAGGCTGATTTCAGCGAGACAAAAAGTCTGTTATAAATGCTGATAGTTATAATTTGTCACAGTCTTCTTACCAAGTCACCTCTGAACCGTTTTAAATTTGACAAAGTAAAAATAGTATAACCAATGTATAAACCCATAATAATTTGCCTTATATTTTAAGCACTTCCGAATTATAGTGTAAACATTATTTCCGATTTGCTCTTGCCCCCGTGTTCCCTGAAAGCCACCAAAGTACTTTTCCAAACGTATTAATTCCTGCCCACGCCGCTCCGGTTCAGCTGGCCGCGACACCTCGGCGCAAACTGCCAGCTGCTGGAGCGAGTTAATTGAAAAGAGCGGCGGAGCGGTGGGAGGCGTTCATCCTTCTGCACGTTTCCTCCCCCTCAGTGACCTGGAGAAGTCGGTGGAGGACATCCAGAAGGGGTCGTCCGTCAACCACAAGCTGGTGAGCGTGCAGGAACTGGAGGAGAAGACGGCCGTCCTCCGAAAGTTGGGCGAGACGCTCACCGAGCTCAAGAGTGAGTCAGACGCTTTCGGCGTGACTAATTAGGCCCGCTCGTCTTTTAAGTCTCCCACCCGCCGTCTGTCAAACGTTGAATCACTCTCATTGGCTTCTCCGCCAAAGACCGAAGTTAAGTGAAGTTTGTCTCTGCGCCGCAGATCAGTTCCCCAGCCTTCAGAGCAAGATGCGGGTGGTGCTCCGGGTGGAAGTGGAGGCCGTCAAGTTCCTGAAGGAGGAGCCGCACAGGCTGGACGCTCTGCTCAAACGCTGCAAGACCATCACGGACACCCTCAACGCTATGCGCAAGTATGCAACAGCAGGCCAGATGAAAGTACTCTTATTCACTTGAACAATCATAATCCTGGAAGAGGACGTCAAACCAAACTTTTTTTTTTAGAAAATATGCTGAATCGCTTGTTTTTATTCATCTTAGGGGCCATGTGCTCTCGTCTGAAGATGACATCACGGTTGTTCACGCTCAGGTTACAACCAATCATGGCTCATCTGTTTTCTGAAACTGAGCTGTGATTCGTTATTACCTTAGTACTGATCAACTGTGATGTCATTTTCAGTGGACAGAAAGTGGCAAAATGGCTTCCCTCTGAGATGGATAAAAATATCTCGATTTTGCTGCTTATCTCATATTCCACAAACACAATATTAATCAGATAACAGCGTTGAGACTAATGGGGCTGCATGCAACATATTATTGTTAAAAAAAAATTGGGTTGACTTTCCCTTTAAGTGGACAGTTGACAAAATGGTATTGAACTAAAACAAATGCCTCACCCTCAAGAAATGCTTCCTTTTGATGAAACCACATGTGGTCATAATTACTCTGAATATGACATCTTATACCCCCATGTGTCACCGTAGATGTCTTTATCATCTCTGAATGAAGGGGGGACATTAGACCACCCGAACACTAGACATGGCTTCTGTAATGCTGTAGTCCTGCAGAAATAACATTACTATGATCTCTTTGTAAAACAAATAATATTTGAATAAAGGCCTCAATTTAAATTTGATTTACTCCTGGCATTTAAGACAAAAAAATTCCTCAAGGTGTATGGTGTTAAATTTTACACTCTAAAAACAGTTGGGTCAAAAGTAACCCACTTTGTGGGTCAATTTGACGCAAATTTCTGGGTTGTTTTATACAAAATGACCCAATTTGTTGACCCAAGTAAAGGATCTGATCACTATTAATGAGTTGTTTTACGTTGGGTCAAATCGACCCAAGTAGAGGATCGGTCCATTTTGGACCCATAGTTGGGTTATTTTTGACCCAACTGTTCTTTAGAGTGTATTGTGGATCTGGAAACAAAGTCTGCATTTGCCATAACAATCCATGTCAATTAAAAGCTTACCTCCACTCAGGGCCGGACTGGGACTCATTTTCAGCCCTGGAGTTTCAGGGCTCAGGCTGGCCCACTTTAGTTCAACATTGGACAGTTTGTGTATCAATGTAAAATAGATGAACGTTCCCTCCAACAATATTCATATTATATTTGATCAAAAATGTAATTTACAATCGAATGCTCTTACAAGAGCACAATCGTTGTTTATTTGAAGAAGTGAACATAAAATGGGCAATAACAAAAGGACAAAAACCAATAAGCAAATGTACATTAAACGGAAGTGAAGTGTAAAATGTCTTATACATTTCACACTTCACGAGACACACTTACCAAATATGAAACCAGCAAGATTTAAGGCAGCTAACGTTGTACTCTTATTTTGAAATGTGTTCTCACCACTTCTGGTGCACTACTGAGCTGACTGACGCTAACTTGGAGAGCAACAATAATCGTAGGAGGCTTTCCCATCATGCTTTGCTGCTGTTACTAGTAATAGTTGTGATTGGGTTTTGCCTCTCTTATGTGTTATTTTTGTACACACAATATTTAATATAGTTACAGTGTTACTGTTTCTATTAATGGATTAAAGTTTTGCTACTTTTGTTATAAAATTATTGGAACTTAGTGACACCCTTAGTAACAAAGTGCTATATATAATATATAATGGCCTAAGTAAGGTGCATTGGATTTAGTTGATTGCCAATGAGACAGTCAACTTAAGATGACATGAATGCACGTTTGCTGATTTTTTTAAACACGCCTGCCGATTTGCGGTCTGAAATATAGAGCGGTCCACCGAGAATTGCCCCGCCCCTCCAGATGGCCTAGCTCAGGCCTGGTAAAAATATGGGAGGCCTTGCAGCTTTTTGGATGATTTATTTAATTTTTATTTAATTTTATTTTTAAATTTATTTATTCGGGACAGTGCATGTTAACGAACATCACATGGGACACATGCATGTAAACACACCACACCGGATTATAAACAGATTACAGAAAGAAACCGAAACAAAACATCAGGGAGAAAAAGCACAAGATACAAAGTAACAAATATTGATTAAAACATGATTAAATGTCCAAGTAATGATTAAATGCCTAATTTGCTTTTAGCCATGTTGCTATGAAGCTATTGAACGTGTTTCTGATGATTGTGATTTGTATGGCTCACTCTCCAAGGCAAGCCAACGAGAGCGTGTGGAAGAAACACGAGGACTTCACGTCGTCCAAGCACAACGAGGAGCTAAGAAAGTTCCCGGATTTCGACCTCCCCAACAGCCCGCCGCTCGCCATCAATGACATCGGGGGAGGAAACAGCCTGTCCAACTGGAGCCCGCACACCAGCCTCGCCCGCCGCCACCACGGGAACCCGGCGGGCCAGCACAAAGACAATCACCCGCCCGTCCCTCACAAGGGCAAAGCCCTGGAGGAGCTGGAACGCCGCAGCGCTGCTGATAAGGCGTCGTCGGTCGAGGTTCGCCTGGTAGGAATCATTTAGATTCTTCTCCCTTTTCCCATCCTCTTATCATCGAGCCGAGGTTTTATCAGCATCCGTCGCCCTCCCAGGCGGCCGAGCGCGACTGGGAGGAGAAGCGGGCCAGCCTGACGCAGTACAGCGCTCAGGACATCAACCGGCTGCTGGAGGAGACCCAGGCCGAGCTCATGAAGGCCATACCCGACCTGGACTTTGCCGCCAAGCAGATCAAGCCCTCCTCCAACGCGACGTCCTCGCAGGCGCCCCAGACCCATCAGAGCGGGACGGCAACCCCTGAGCACCGCACCGTCAACAACAAGCCCCTGCAGAAGAAGGACAGCGGGTCCAGACTGGGATCTGGTGAGCAGTGCAGCAAAAATATTGTCAGCTTCTTCAAGATCAAAGAAAAGGAAAATTCCCATTTCAAATGAAAGCGCTTGATAGCTTCTTGTTGAATAATTTAATCATGTTAAACGGAGGCTTTGAAGTTCCAGGTACACCACACACCGCTGCCAGTTAGAAAAGCGAGGTACACGCATACTGATTTTTAACACCTTAACCTATTTTTAAAATGTGAAAGACCGCACATATAACAAGTGAAAAAAAAACACTTTCATATTCTCTTACAGTCTATGGTGTCCTCCAGATGACCACTACAGCACACCGCCATTGTCATATCTGCACCAACTATCTCCTCTCCCAAATCAGATGTCTGTTGTAGTAGCAAGACTGACCTGCGAGAGGGAGCATGGTGCCACCGAGCAGACTGATAGAAAATACAAAAAAAGAAGAAAAAGATTGGTTGACTATAGATGATCTGATATTGACATAGTGGTGGCAAACTGTTTTCCCTTTTCAAGCATTTAGCACAATAAGGACATTCTTTCACAGACATCCAAAAATGGGCCTTTGCTGATTTTCAAAACAAAGGCTGGAGGGGAAAAAATGCTCAAATTCTTTCCGATTATTGGTTTGTGCTCCCACTTTAAGAAATACATAAAAAAAGGATTTGCACATAATATATTCCAAGGAAGAACTAATGTTGGTGCATAGCTGGATAATGCGTTCTGCATTTTGCTGTGATTGTTAATAAATTAACTTTTCTGTTTTGTTTTGTTTTCCGTAAATATTGATTTTGTATGAACTTTTACTGCATACATTGCTTATTTTTTTCCCATTTTTACTGTGATTGATAGTTTCTTTATATATTTTTTTATTATTATTTTTGTTGTCTAAATTTGCAATTAAGTCAAGGTTCATTTTAAGTTTTAAGCCTTTTAAGAAGAAGCTAGCAATTGAAAACTGCAATCCTGTATCGAGTTTAGAGGCTCCACATTAGTATACGTTCTAAACCATAAAAACATAGCGTGACTGTCAAAGAAGAAGCAGGGTGCCACAAAGAAAGCAAAGAGAATGAAGGAGAGTGTGGATATGTTGATAGGTGTGTGGCAGGTAGCACCTGTTTTAAATGTGCAATTCTGCCACCTACAGGAATGGAGTAAAACAGAATCATAATTGTGAGTCTTGTTGATGGTTGTTTGGCCAGATGGAGTTCTCTAATTGTTGTTTTTTCACTCCTCGCAGATGAGCTGACGGTGCCTCGCTACCGCACAGAAAAACCCTCCAAGTCTCCCCCTCCGCCCCCACCCAGACGCAGCTTCCCGTCTTCTCCGGGTTTGATCACCCGCAGTGGCGAGACCCTCATTCCTGGGAAGAGCGTCAAGGTAATCAGTGACAAAACAGCCTGAAAATGTCACTCGAGCAATTTTTTATTCAAATTGGAAATAACTGCAATTAATCATTTAAAAAAAGTCAAATTCCTGAACGTGCTTGAGAATGTGTTCCCTTCTTGCTTTCAGAAGTCCGACTCTGAAGAAGCAGAGAGCCAGAAGCCTCACGTGAAACTGAGGAGGACGGTGTCGGAAAACCCGCGTCCCGCGTCCACGCCTCCCACGCTGTCCGGAGACAAGACAAACGCAGAGCAGGAGAGAAGTTCCGCCCAGTTGGAGGTAAGCGGTTCTGTTATGTCCTGATGGAAGACCGCAACCTCACAAGCCCCGCATGTTACTGGACAGATGTGCTCGCCAACAGTGAGCACATGTTCAAGCAGCGGAGTCCGTATGTGCCCCTGTTCATGGCAGTGGGTGAAATCAGACATGACGGACCTCATAACCTCATTTTTAAATCAGCTGCTTGAAGTCTAAACCCCCCCAAAAAAATTCAATATATTCATTCATGATTCCTTTAGTCCGTAAAGTACTTGGTCTGCAGACTTTGTGTTTCAATCAAATGAATTCAAGTGCTTTCCTGGTTTATAGGGCAGACCTTTGTGTTACGTTCCACACATGTTGACGGAGAGTCCCGTCCGAGATGTGCCTCGTTGTTCCGCGAGCGCTTCGCCTCCTCAGCGCGAGCTGGAGTTGCAGCGCTCTTCAGAGGAGGACGTCAAACAGGAAGTGACTTTGCTCCTGACCGAGCTGGAGATGAGGGCGCTGTCGCCTTTCGAGGTCCACGAGCTGAGCAGCGCTATGGGAGTCATTTTGCAAACTCGCACCGTCTCGGCGCGCGGCGCGGCGCTCTCCGAGGCGCACTTGAGTGAGCGGCCTCTGCTGCTGCTCTTCAGGGAGGAGGCCACGCTGAAGGAGGCCTACAAGCTTTTGCTTTCCCTTTTGGAGACGTCGCCGCCGCAGCCCAAACCCAGAAAAATATCCTCCCCCTGCTTGGGCCAGCGGAGCGCCTTGGTGACGGCTCTGAGGAGAGGGACAGAGACAGGGGACGTGGTTCTTAAACTCCAACCTAGCACCGAGACCAAGAGTCCCGACGGAGACGAGCGTGTTTTGACATCAGATCCGGCCTCCACACAGTCCGAACCAGGAGAAAGTGTCCGCCAGAGTGCCTACAAGCGGCTGGACAGCTTGGAGGAGACCATTCGAGAGTTGGAGAACACGTTGCAGGAGATCAGCGGAGGTTCCCGTTCGGAGGACGCCGACGCCAAAACGGGCAAGAAGCCGCCAGTCCCGCCCAAGCCGGCGACGCCGAGACAGGTTCTTTCCTTACGCCTCCTCGCCCGACACATTCTTTTCCTCATTTCCTCTCTGAGGGTCTGCGGGGAACTTTTCACGCCTCTGATGTCTGCTCCCCCATTGGCTCACAAAAGGAAAGGGGCGGGACAGACACCAGACTTGTCTTGCGCTGTGATTGGCTGTTGGCTGTCCGTCTGTACTCTCTCACCCTTCTCATGCTTTAAACTGACAATAAAAAAAAAAATACTTCTTATTTTTTATTGTCGTTTCTTTGCTTCTACACCAAAACACTTTTCATCTTTGTTGTGCTGTGAAAATGATACTGTTTTATTGTGATACGAAAATTATGTTTTTCATGAAAGGAAGCCTATTTCTAGCACAGAATTACTCTAAAATAGTAAATGTAGTGTGCAGCTAACCACAAAGGGATAATACCAATGCCGTTAATAGCGAAAATTCGTATTTGACATCCCTCATAAAAGGTTTATCATTTCCAATAGTTGCCATAAGCACTACAGTAGTAATACTGTACTGGCAATACTGTTTTTGCCTTGGTCTGAGCACAAAAGCAGCAAATAGGTGAAATTGAAATGAGGATGATGGGGCAAAAAAATTGTGTGACAATTTTTTTTTTGCTACTGTACTGTCTCTAATGTTGTCAATTTTTTTGTGAAAACCTTAAATAACAATGAGGTACATATTTAGTAATGAGTATAAAACTTCTTACATACTTGCAATTTCAGATTACTTTTGACAGAGATATTTACTGAGTATTTTGGAGCAGTGTACATACAATCATTTTCAAAAAAGTAATTTTTGGGCTGAAATGGGCTTCCATACCTTTAAAGAACAGTTGCTGTCAACCTCCCAAAATGTCGGCATGTGCGGCTGCACATATTGCTTGTCACAATGCAACACTGCCTGCAACAGATTGAACTACATATACATTAAATGCACAATCTCTCAATAAGATACTATAATAGAGATGCGTATAATACCCCCCCAAAATTTGTGATACCATACTAAAAATGCTAAGACCATTAATGAATAAATACCTGTGTAATCTGTATTGCATCTCTTTGAAAAATGAGCAACTTCAACATAGCGTCACTGCTGCTGGTGTTGCCATGTGACACAAACGCAACATTCCCAGTTGCTGTGCTAGTGCAGCTTACCACTCAGCGCCCGCCGGGCTGTCATATTCCACTGTTACGAATGCAATTCGGGATCTAATTTCCCACGGGCTCGGCAGAAGATTTCAAAGTCCTCTCGCGTTGTTTCGTCATGGCCGCGCTTGACGTTGCATCACTCGCCACACTGTTGCTCCTACCCGCTCTCCAAACGCTTACTACTGATTGTGTTGGAAGGCAAAAGCGATACGACGTGGCAGCTTGTGAAGTTCATCTCGTATTAACTCCGACATGGTGTCGACATTCATACAGCGTTTCCTTCTTCTCCTCTTTACAGAGGTGGCAAAAGCAAAAAAACAGACTCAGATTCAACACTGTAAAAAAGTGCAGACTCTAGTTTTTTACTGATTGTTTTGCATATATCTACTCCACTATCAAAACAAAAGAAGATTTTATGGTACATTTCATAAATCTCTCCCCTCTTGTCTTTTCCAGGGAGGGAACGGCGCCCTGTGCAAGGTCCCGCCTGCCCCGGCCTCCAAGCTGAAGCAGCTGCAGCAGCAGAACAGCACAGACAAGTACAAAGGTGGCAAGAGGGAGGACTTCCTGAAGACCCAGCAGCAGGTACAGTACGTCCTTCTCAGGGTGGGGGTGTGCATGCTGTGGTGACTTCACCTGCATGGTACCTCTCCTCCATGTTGTAGTAATCATAATTGCTGTCATCATGAATGTACCTTTCGTTGGGATGACAGAGAAACTTTTTGATGTTGATAAGTATTAGGAGCAACGGATGAAGGCCCTTTTGGAATTGCTGTTTATTTATTTATTTTTATTTTTATTTTTTTTATTATTATTTTTTTTTTATTATTCCAAAGCCTGTGAAACACAGTCAATTCTGTAGAGTACGTTTTACTCGAAATGTAGTCTATTTGTTCCCACTCTAAACAGAGTCAAATTTACACTTGGAAAAGAGTAAAAGATGCACAGTAAATTTTGCTCAAAGTACTTTTAGTGTGTATGAAAGAATTTGCCTGTCCCATGAAAAATCTATTAAAGATTTTTCACTCAGAAATTTAAGTAAATTTTGCAAGAAGACAACTAAAATGTACTTAAATTATTAAATTAATTGACTAAAATGTATTTGACCCCAAAAAAAGTAAATAAAGGGTTGAGGAACGAACTCACATACTTCAGCTTGGGAGACTGCCACACCTGAGCTATGCCACTCCTACTCTTTGCTTATATCCAAAAGGAGACCAAAAATAATGTTTTTACGTACGTGTAGCTACAAAGATTCCAGCTGACACGAGCTGCATGGCTCAGGGAATACATTGGTTGTCTTCCAATCTCAAGTTGTGGGTTTGTTCCTCAACCCTTGAGCGACTTTTTTCTTTTTTGACTCTCTTCCTAGTGTAAATTTGACTCTGTTGAGAGTGGGACCAAATAGACTGTTTAGAGTAAAAATTACTCTACAGAATTTACTGTGTGGGCATATCGGGGTTAAAATGTATGTAGCCTCCACCACTAGTTCTAATCTATCATATCAGGACATTGAAAAAAGTCTCAAAGACCCATGCACAAATATGAACAGGAAGACGGCCATTTTGGTTCTACTAATTAAAATGTGATTGGGCTCTGAATTTTGGAGATCCATCATACACATTGACTACATTCTGTGCTTTGACGACAAGCACATTGTTGACGACATACATATTGTTGACAGAAAAACATTTAGCTGTCGCAAACTTTCATCTTGATTAGCCGTCAGAATCGTCCCTCCGCCGCCTTGTTGATTTGATGAGCAGCACTCGGCTAATCAGCGTAAGTTTCCACGTCGTTGCCGCTCGGCTTTTGCGATTATACTCATTTACCAGTATGCAAATCAGTTGTTTCTTTTCTGGTTTGACGTCAAAGACGACGAGCGTCTTGGAGAAAGAAACTAGTAGCACTACTGGAACCGAACATCAGTACCTTCTCATACCACAACCACATGAGTGCTTTATTGGCTTTTTTTTTTTTGTGTTTCCATATATTATGAACATCAATCATGGATTACAAATGATTTATCAAATAACACAAAAAAAACAGACAGATGCAAACATTAAAAGTTGGGATGCCAAAAATGAGACAAATACATGAATAAATGTGTAACACGACTCGCTGCTAGCCAGTAGCCGCGAACGCCAACTGTCGAACTGATGCCGTATATACCATATAAGGTCTGACATAAGGTAGGATATCATCTTGAACGTTTTGAGAACAGTAAATAAATATACTTAATACTAATAAAGAGAACGTTTTGACATCTTGGGTTTCTAAACTTTGTTTATAAAATTTTTGAGTGAATACAATAGTATCAGAAACATGTACAAAGTTGACAAATGCCAGAAATGGACCCCATAAGCTCCCAAACTTAAAAGAGCGGCCGATTAAGGACAGTTTTATTTTCTCTAACTTAAGAAAATAAAGTGTCTCTCTGATCCAGCGGGTATGGCAAGGCGGCGACTGAGATGTCCAGTTAATTACAATTAATCTCATGGCTAGCAGAGTGGCGAATGCTAGCACCTCCTTTTTAGATTTAGGCAAAGAAGGCAGGGGGTGGGGGGGCAAACGGGCCTTAGTGTAATAGATTGATGTACCCGTCTTAAAATCTCTGACCACTCTTCCTCAGCAATTGTCAGCCCCAGGTCCTCCTCCCAGAATGACTTAATTCGGCTCAGCGACTCTAAACGCAAACAAAAAAGACGGAAGCGCAAGTACTGGGACGTGGCCCACATGTCGCAAACCGGAAACGGAAACAAAGTTGATGGGTGAAAACCCGGAAGTCCCGCCTCCTCTATGGCATATAGTCCATAGAACCTAAAGTTCAGTAGAGCCAGCCCCCCCCCAGGTGGTTTTGGTCTTTGTAAATATTCTTTGCGCATTCTAGGGACCTTCTTGTTCCATATGAAAGATGAAATCAAACTATCTAATTTACGGAAAAATGACTGAGGAAGAAAGAGTGGTATGCGCTGAAACAAATAGGAGACCCTCAGGAGTATGTTCATCTTAACCGCATTGACACGAGCAGCTAAAGATAAATTAAGCAGAGACCACCGTTCAAAGTCGTCAACAGGGGAGCAAACTTTGCTTAGAAAGGTCCCCAAATTTAAGTGTAACGTGAATTCCAAGATAAACAAAACTGTGTAAGGCAACTTTAAAGGGAAATATTTGTAGGGGAAAATTCTTAGCAGCAGCATTTATAGGAAATAAAAAAAATTGTCAAAATCAGGATTGCCTAGTTGACCAGATGAATAGAGAGACACATAAAAAATAAAAAAAAAGATCTCAAGCTGCGCAACCCTATGGTAAGCGTAAACGTACGTTAAAATTCATCGACTATTAGGTTTTAATAACCTGGTAATCTTTAGCTGACGTCACATGGTTACCACCCTCGAGAGGCGTTTAGGTCTACAATTAGCTTAAAGCGTCCTTGTCAGCGAGTCTTTTCAAAAGAAGACGAAAAGAGAAACAGCAAGCTGTGAGTCGGCGTCATGCTGAAATAATGAGATTAATTCGGCTTTCATCAGGCAAGTACGGGAATCCGCTCGGCTCGTGGCGAGGCTGGCGGGCGTAAATTGCGGCAGGCGGAAGCTCGGGACATAAAGGAGAGGAAATAGTGAAGAAGGAGAGCGAGCACTCACTCGTCCTCTCATCATCTTCATCATCATCATCATCTCGGATAATCAGAGAGTGAAGAGGCACCACTGGGATTTGTACCAATCCCATCCCAATCTGAGGCCACCAAAGTTTCTTGTGATGTTGATGAATTACTCCCCCCATAACGGCAAAAAAAAATCCTTGTGGCTTTACTTCACATGCTTCAATAACTTTAATTTCCTTTCCTTTAAAGCCCCTTGCACATTCTTATCGCAACATGCATAACATTTACACTTTAGTAGTGTGCTTATAGTTAGCATCAAATCATACTTTAGTTGGTTTTATAATCCCCCAAGATTTACTTTAAGGAGACATATTGTGGAAAATTGGGTTTTTAATTGCTTGCATAGTATGGTCTTTGGAGTACCTGCCACACTAGTTCACAAGTGGAATTTGACGGCTTGATGGTCAGTGGTGGGCTAGCTACTTGGAAAATATCCTATACAATATTTTATGCTATGTTAATCATTGCTTACATACTGTGAATGTAGCCTACATACCAGAGAAATTGAGATGGCTAAACTACAAACTATTCAACATTTAATGTAGATTAACTACACTGAAATTAGCTACCAGAGAAATGTAGCTAGCTAAACTCCAAGCTAGTGATAGACCAATAATCGGCCCGGCAGATAATCTGCGCTGATATTCAGCATTTTATGAGTCAGCGGCTGTTGACTCCCTGCAGCATTGGCCCGCCCACAGCACCATCTGATTGGTTGCTCGCGCAGTGCTGACAGCCAATAAGCAGCAATTAGCGGCTATTAGACTGCGAGCTAACGGCTAGCTCGCGGGCTAACCTAATAGCCGTTTTTTAGCGGCTATTTGGGAATTATCCCGGGGCTAGCGTGTGGGTGAATGGTTAGCCCGCGAGCTAACAGTTAGAATTAGTGACTATTTGGGAGTTGGCATTATAGTTAGTGCAAAAGCTGATGGGAAACAAAACAACCTTTAACATGTTACAAATCACAAAAGCTGTTTAATAAACATGTGCTTGAAGGCATTTAAGCAGTCAAGTGCTGGAGTTTTGATTATTATTTTATTATTTCAAATTTTTGACCCAAACCTTTTTTTTTTCCTGCAAATGTATATCGGCTTCAAATATTGATTATCGGCCTCCCTGACTACCGATAATCGGTATCGGCCCTGAAAAAAAGCATATCGGTCAACATTAAATGTAGCTTACACTGAATTTACCCACCAGACAAATGACAAAAGGACCTAAATTAATGTGAAATCTGCTCACAGTCGTCTGGGGCCTATAAAAGAAATACTGCATTTTAAAATAATGTACTATTGGGGTATAAACGAAGACTTCTAAAATACTTTTGATAATCATACTTCTTACTAGCACTGCACACACATCTTGGACTACACTGTCTTACTTACCAGAACTGAACAGTGCACACTAATCCACTTCACACATAAACAAATTTATACATAAATATTTATTCTATTGCTACCTAAAATATTTTGCGAGGTAGTGCTATGTTAGCGGTTGGAGAAAAAAACATGACAAACATTACAGTCGATCCAGAGTATTCATGAATAGCAAAAATCCTCTAATATTATCGGCATAAAAATTAATAATAATAATAATGAAAATATGAGGACTAGCGGAGGTTTCTGCAAACAAGCGAGGATCAGGTAAAAAATAATAATAATAATAAAAAGTGGTGTAGGCAGGTAAGAGTGCACAAAACAAAATGTGCCTGGTTGTTACCCAAACATCACTGCATTTTGGCTACAAAAGATGTTTGAACAGTGCCATCTCGTGGCTCATATCTTCATTACATGTGGTTGTGCTGTACAGCAAGCGTGATTATTTTGAATTTTTTAATGAGTCCTCGTCATTAAAAGTCAAAATAAAATCTGTGTTGGTCTTCATGTGTCGATGGCGCCTGGCCCGTCGCACATGCTTGTGTCCGCCTGAAATAATGTGTCCTCTGTTTGTTTTGTTCCCCCTTCCTCTTCCTCTTCCTCATGGTGGCGTGACCCTACCCGCCCCGTCAACGCACGATAACCGCCCCTCGTCCCCCTCCAGCAGTGAGCACCTTGTGAGCATGCGTGCGCAAGCAACCTCTACTTTGTCGGACTTTTTCATCGCTCTCCCCTGTCCGTCCTCATCACTCCCGCTCCCCTCATCACGTGTCCTCTGACCTGAAGGGAGCCGCGGGCGTTGAGTCGGGGATCCGCTGCAGGAGTGCGGAGGGCCCCACGCTGAGGGTGTCGCCCGGCCGGGCCAAGGCGCTGCTGGCCAGCCTATCGGCCGCCGGTCTGAGCGCCGAGGCCCTGCTGCTGTCCTCCGCCCTGCGCCAGCACCGCCTCCTCCGCGAACAGCAGCAACAGCAACGGGCGGCGGCCGCCGGGTCCTCCCTGCCCTCGCCCAGCAGCCGCTCGCCCTCGCCCGCCTCTTCCTCCTCGCAGACGCCCACCGCCACCTTGTCCTCATCCTCCTCGCCCACCACGCCCGTCCTGTCGCCCTGCTCGCTCACGTCGCCCACCTTGTCCAAGGCTCGTCTGGAGGGCCTCAGCGGCTGCAAGAATGGACGGTAACGGCAAAAGTGTCCCTTTTGGACCTGCAGTCTTATGTGGCTCTGGAGGTCCACTTAGGGAATTAATTCTCCCTTCAACGCACAAAACTAGACTTTCCTGGTAATCCCACCTGGTGTAAGCTGATCCTGTTTCAAAATGTAGAGCTGCAATAATCATCATCATATGAGTCACTCTATACACAAGTATCTCTACATTGGAATATGGTGGGAAACTTTTTTTGTAATTTGGCATTTAGTGACCAAAAAAAAAGAGTCTCCAAGATGTTCAATGCCACACTTAGTTGAAATTTATTGTCAAACCAAACATAAAATGAAGACAACACATTGTGTATTTAAAACAACCACTAAGCCTTTCTGTCTGCTAGCTTAATGCAAACGCTAATTAGCATCTACGTTGCCGTGCACACAGGGAGGAGCAATAGGTTTCAGTGTGCTTGTTTTTTTTTTTGGGAACCCCGGTCCCAGAAATTAAAAATGCACTTCTTTAAAACGATACCACATCATAATTTATTGCAAATAATTGTTGCAGACTTCCAAGCTACAAGCTCAAATCGCAGTTTGACAGCTAATGTTACATTGCCTATTCACAAGGCTTACAGCTAGCCAAAACAACCCCAACACTCACAAAAAAGGCATCCTTGGTTGAGTTTGCTATTGAAGAACTTGACAGCGGCTATCAAAAACACATATTCTTGGGGTTGATTGATGAGAGAAAATTTTGTTTTGGGTTAGGAAGCAGAGCAACTCTAAGTCAAGCTACTATGCATCTGCTTTTGAGACTTGCAGTTAACCACAACAACAACAAAATTGCCATTTTAAGAAATTTGAATATATATATATATATATATATATATATATTAAGGGTGTTAGAAAAAATCGATTCAGCAATATATCGCGATATTACAGCGCGCAATTCTCGAATCAATTCGATTTTCAAATTAAAAAAAATTATGGGAATATTCAACAAAACGTCTTACTTAGGGTTAGGATTCACACATTAAGCATGGAAGAATGTTATATTAATGGAACATTAAGCCTTAATATTTGATTTCAGTGCTGTTCAAACATGAAACAAACTTCAACCTGTTAAATGCAGTGGCTCAGTTGTAAGCCTGAATTTTCATATAAATAAATTTTCATATAAATCTTACAGTGTACAAGTTAACTGATTAGTATTTTCTAAATTTGAGTAAAAAAAAAAATCGCAATAATCAATTTATAGATTCGCATCGGGATTAATCGGTATCGACCTATGAATCGTGATATGAATCGAATCGCCAGGTACTGGGCAATTCACACCCCGAATATATATATATATATATATATATATATATATATATATATATATATATATATATATATATATATATATATATATATATATATATATATATATATATATATATATATATATATATATAAATACATACATACGTACGTACACACAGGAAGGATTTGGTATTCTATAAAGTATTTTCCAGTATAATTAATGAATGTATATCAAATAGCGTTTTGCTTTTTGATTTTCTACCATATTCACATGTATTGATGTGTGTGTGAGTGTGTTTGCGTGTGTGTGCGTTTGTGTGTCTGTGTGTCATTGTAAAGCTATTTGGTGTTTTAACCCAAGCCAAAGTGGTGCTGTTTACATGATTCTTTGATGGACAAAAACAAAAGTATTAGTACAGATCATAAAAAAAAAAAAATGAGAATCTTAATTTTTCCTTTTAGCAAAGCCTTTTAGGTGGTGCTGAACGTCCCATTTTGTGGGATCCGTTTGGGAAAGTTCCCTTTTCTGTACCCGATGCACATAGGCATGTTTGGAGGAATTTGAATTTGTTGTGGAAGAGTCCAATGAAAAACTTCTTTTTAGTCATTTTGTTAGCCAGCAGCACATCTCCAAATGAAGCTACAACTATACAAAGGACAGATATAATACCGATAATGAAGATATTTATATGTAGAAATGTTGATTTATACAATCCGATGCTAATATTACAGTAAGACAATCATTGGTATCACAAAAACATGACGCTACCCAAAGACAACAGGCCCTGTCTGCATTCACACTTCATAATATGAATGCGTCTAAAAAGCCCAAACAAGCACAACTGGTGTTGTCCCTTTAAAAATCAACATCTGGGAAGCGGCCTTATAAGCAGCTTAATGTGCGGACTTTTACGCCCAACATTTGTTAAAGAACAAAATGCACATGAAGACTCTCAGTTGCAGCTTAATTACATCTTAATGACAAAGCACAACATGACGTCTTAACTAAACACACTGTGTGTACGTTAAGCTCAAATATCCTGCTTGTGTCTCGATTGGTTTCCATCCGCACAGTTTGAAAAGCATTGCTAGGCTGCTTTTATTTCCTCATGCACAAGAACCCTTTATAGACCCCCGCCTGTGAAGCCTTAACACTTTCATTTGAGCTATATTTTTTTTTTTTTATTGGAACCTGATTTTGGAGATATAGCGCTAAACTGTTTTTCACTATTTCAATTTCCTTGATTTGGGGGGGCTAAAATAGAGCGTATCTATGGCATTGGCATGAGTCGCCCCTCCCCCGCTCTAATTAGAATTTGAGTATCTGGGCTGGCATGACTGCTTTAACACCCCCCCCCCCCCCAAAAAAAAATCCCTGTATTTGTTGAAATTATCATAATGAAATAGTATAGTAATAGTAAATAGTAAATACATGACATGTATTTATCTTTAGGCTACAGTGTTTTTTTATGAGGCAGCAATGTGGACATGGAACCAGTGATGAAATAAGTTCATTGACAAGCACAAGTGCAGAAAATCCTGCACTGTAAACACAACATAATTTGTGAAAGCAAATGAACATATATAATGAAGAAAAAAAAAAAAAAAGACCCTATGAATGCATCGTAAAACCATCCCTGATCCTCAGATCATGTTTGACTTCCCCCGTGACATCATCACCATAACAGAAGAGCACACTAAGTACGTTTTGTCAAGTTTTGCAGATTAAAACGTGGGAATTAAGAAAAGCAGCAGTGGCATTTATAAAAGCTAAACCTGGAGCCTCAACGCATTTGACCAACCCTTCCCTTCCCTCCCTCGATCTCTCCCTCACCATTTCTACGACACTGCTTTGGAGTGGACATCCACTTTAAACTCGAACGAGAGCAGAGACTATAAATAAATAAATAATAAATAAATGAGTAAATAAACATACATTTTATGGTGTGAGTGAGATGTATGTGTATGACAGTGTACCTGTGAAAAAGAAAGTGTGATTATTATGATATACATATTTATATATAGATATATAGATATACATACAGTATATAGACTTAGACTATAAATGAGGATTTACTGTAAAATGTCATCACCGTTTCAGTTTTGATAAATTAACCGTGTAATCATTTTGTACAGATTTGTTTTTTTCTTATTCACATTCCACACAGAGATTGTTTATTCATATGTGCAGGACTTTTTGTTTGTTTGTTTGTTTGTTTGTTTAAGATATATATCTGTATAGGCTCTGTAATATACATAGCTTCTTTTTTGTAGGATATTCTGTATGGACACACGTTCTGTAATGTATGTACTGAGGCATCAGTGACTCAAAACATTTTTTCTATTTATTTAAAAAAATATGTATTTTTTTATTTTCTGTATTAAGTTTTTTTTAAATTGTATTTAATTACCCCATGCTGTGCTTGCGTGTTTTGGTGCTGTTGAAGGTGCAAATCTATGGCGTTGAGTAGTACATATGAGGTCACGACTTTAATGTTGCATTCGAGTGCGCGTAAAACTGCAACACTCTTAAGGGGGGGGGGGGGGGGGGTGTTTGGAAAAGCAGAACCACTGAGATGGATAAAAATTGAAGCTTTTCAACTTATATCTCCATTTTTTAAATATTAATACAATAAACCTATGTGCTCTATAGTATGTACTGTATATAGTACATGTACTGTATTTTTACATGAATGTGTGGATGTTGAAAAAGCATCACAAAGTAGAAGAAACAAAAATGGTGTAAATAGAGTCAGTCGTTCCTAGCTGGTCCAAGAAATTGTTATGTCCAAAAAGCTAAAAATATTGATTTATTACCATAATTTATTAGTTGTATAATGACAGGTTCAAATGTATTAAAACACCACAAACGCATGTATTGTCTCAAGCAATCGCACGGTGCAGTCAAGATGATTAAAAAAAAATAAGAAATCTATAATGAATGTTTTCTCTAAAAATATTAATTAAAAAAGGATTTAAAAAAGAAAAGGTGTTGAAGTTGAGATGTTCTTTTTTTTTTTTGTGTGAATCAAAGGCAGGCATGTTAGGTCATGTGACGTCTGACGGGATCGCTTGAGCGCAATGCGGCCCACAGTTTGTAGTTAGTGTGACAAAGAACAAAAAGTAACTATATATATATATATATATATATATATATATATACATTTATTTAAAAAAGGAGATTAATGATGCTGGACTTAATTTATCAGTGTGGATGACATTATGTGAGGAAATGTGTGTGACAAAATGTTTTGTACATAATTTGCTGTGATTGTGTGTCCAATAAAGTGCAGCTCCTCTTGTACAGTTCACTGAATCTGTAGATTTGTCTCTTAAGCAGGGCCAAGAATACAACAAAATAATGCAATGGAACTTTGCAATTATTAAAGTGAAAGTGAATTTGGAAAATGTTATTTTTTTTTGGGTGCCAATTTACTGTTTGCCGATTTGACAGACGGCTCTATCCAATGGTCCGAAGTAGCTTGGGTGTATCCTTGATAATACGCCCATCACCAAGCGAAATGATGATTTGGTGGCAGAAAGGTGGTCTAAAGTTAAGACTGCTCAGACCATGTCTAAATAGTGGCGCAGCTGGTGATTTTGGTACATTATTATCATTACTATATCTTTTTTAAATCATGGAATGGAGTTTGATGTGTTCATGCCCAAAAGGGCGCAGCCCACCTTTTTTTTTTTTTTATTCACCTCCTTCCCTGAATGTACGTCCCCTGCCGGTTTAAAACACTGAATAGGCTTTTAAAATTTAAAAAAGTATTCTTTTTTTATTTTGAAAAGAACAACACAGATACATCTGAAAATGTACGGTAATTTCTTTCCATAATGTTTTTGATTAAAACACATCTTGAATGTATGTATTTACAAAGCAACTTCGTGCTAACAAGCCAACAAGCGATCATGTTGTTTTACTGGCAGGAGATCTGACGTTGACATCTTGTGTGCGTGTGTGTGTATCAATCCACTTTCAGCCTTGAGGTTGTTGTTTCTTTTAGCTTTCCGAACGCTGAGCTGTCCGGCGACCGTCCGTGCGGCGGTACGGCGTATTCCTCAGATCTGAGGGTGGGGAACGAGCAATAAGCGTATGACCATAGCGACACTTTCCACACATGTAAACTTGTCTCTTGGTCTTACCTGTGATGATATCCTCCAAAGCGCCATCCTTGCCCTCGCGCACCTGAGGTTGCACCTGCTTCCTCTTCAGCTCAGCAATAAAGTCCATCTTGGGCATCGGGGGACCCTTAAAGGATTTAAACAGAAAGAAAGCGTTGTCGACGGAAATTGCCCATGGGCTTGCCTTGTAAACGTCATGTGACCCAACCCAAAAAGCAGTATGCCTCTGTACTGCATCCAGAAATCAGTGCCTAAATATTGTGTACTATTTTTTACCCTTTGGCTTCCAGCCTTTGTTGGCGAACTATCTTTCGCTTGGCTCATCTCGAGCTCCATTTTCTTCTTCAGCAGATTGTCTTGCTCGGCTTTCTGTGGACAAAAAAAACTGCATCGTCAGCTCCAGATGTTCCAGACTTTTGCAAGCCCAGCAGACATTCTCACCTTGTAGGCTTTGATAAAGCGTACAAAGAGCGGGAAGAACATGGCCGGCTGCGTGGTTTTGGTGTTCTCGCCGAAATACTCCACAACTGAGCAGTAAGCCTCCTACACAATGGAGAAGTCAGGTTAGGTGATGCGCAAGCTCGCTTGGGACATTTGAGGCTAACCTGAGCAGTCTTGCTGTCTTTCATCAGAGACTCCAACTGCTCACTGTTGCTTTTGATGAACTCCTTTAAGACTGGGCTGTCATCCAACACCACAAACTCCCTCTTGGTCATTTCCATCCCTCGCTCCAGGGAGCGGATGTCCTGGAGGATGCTGTCCAAGGACACTGGCAGAGAGATGGGAGCTTTTGAGTAAGAATATTCGTGTAAAGACAAAAGGAGCACGTGTTCACAAGTACCGAGGGCTGCCTTGTCCACAAAGTGGAGTTCTGTGTGGAAGTTGGCTAGGTCGGGATACTTCTCGTGGACAATGTTGGCAATGAAGTGGAGCAGCGTCTGCGTGCGGTCTGTGGACTTGGTTTCCAGTAGCTGAAAGACAAACACAAGTTGACACGGCTCCTTGAGAACCCACCGCTGGTCTCCATTCTGATGAAAGCTCTTGGGACGCTTCTTACGAGATCTAGACTTTGCAGTCTAAAGCCATAAGCTGCCCCTCGCTTGCTGCTGTTCATGTAGTTGCCAAACGCTAACACGATCTAAAAGGGGGTACCAAAAAAACAAAGTTAGGATCCGCCTGAAGGCTTCGTGAGCATGTTAAATCTCTTGGACCAACCTCTAAGATCTTCTTTAGTTTGGCTGAAGACTTGATGGACATGGAAGCCGCGATAATGGAGTTGATTTGCTGCGACACAAACAAATAGTCAGTCAGATCTTTGCTCCAACATTTTAGAAGGAGGCTGGACTCACCGGCTGCAGCCGTTTGATGCTCTCTGGGAAATTTCCCATGAAGGTGAGAGTGTTAATCCGCTGGCTCAGGCGAGGGATCTTGCCGAAGCGCAAAATGAACTGGTCTTCGTCCGTCAGGTCCTCGAGGGGTCGGCCGTCATTCTCGTAGTTGATCAGCAACTTGATCTCAAAGTCAGAGGGAATGAAGTGCTCCAGCAGCTCCAGGAAGTCGATGGACAATGACTGCTGATCGTACCTGTAAAAAAGAAACAGACAACAGGAGTGGGTTTAAAAAAAAAAAAGAGTCTATTAAGTCGTGAAGAAGTTGAGTTAGGCGGTCCGTACGTCTCGATGGCGGCGCAGATCTCCGAAGGAGTCATCCCCGCTTTGCGCAATGTGATGGCCAAATTCTTGGCCTTGTTGGGGTCAATCAAAGACGTCTTGGTAGGAGCCTTCTGCCCTAACTTCTTTTTCCCCATCATCAGGTCTGTCGGGGTACCCTGCGCCTTGGTCTTGAACTGTTCTTCAAACATCTCCATGTTCAGCTCCTGGAGGGACGTAGAAGGATGATAAACCTTGTTCCTTGGTCTTCAGACCTCCACAAACTGTTCTCTGTCCGATGTGCACCTCCTTACCTCCAAGACATGCTCATCATCCAGCTCATTAAACACAGTTCCCGTGACCTGATTGGGTTTTAGAGGCTGCCAGTTCAACAATGGCATCCTAAACTTAGTCTGGATAGGCTTCTTACCCTTGAACCCTGAGGAGACACAAAGAAGACCAAGTTATTATCTTTTTACAATATCAGATCTGGGATCTAGATCTTTTCACTTCTCACTACCTGACAGAATGCTCGGTGCTCCAAGAGGGGATGGAATAGAAGCACCGGGTGGAGGCGGCGGAGGTGGCAGCCCTTCTCCGCCGGCAGGTGGAGGAGGAGGAGGCGGTGGCGGTGGAGGAGCCCCTCCTCCGGCAACAGGTGGAGGAGGCGGTGGTGGAGGTGGTGGTGGCGGGGGAGGTCCTCCTCCACCGGCAAGTGGAGGAAGTGGAGGAGGAGGTGGTGGCAGCCCTTCTCCGGCAGCAAGGGCCGGAGGAGGTGGAGGAGGTGGAGGTGGTGGTAGCGGCCCTCCTCTGGCAGCAGGTGCAGGAGGTGGTGGCGGCTCTCTTCCAGAAGAAGAAAGAGGTGGTGGTGGTGGTGGTGGTGGTGGGGCCGGTAATGTAGTTGGAGGAGATGTCGAGGGACGGATTGCAGCTGAGGCGACACAAGTCGCGCAAATCATCTGGTGTGTTTGTACCGAGACGCTATCGGTCGCGGTGGGGGGCGCAATCTTGATGTCCAAACTTCCCGAGGGGGTCCTGGTCAAGCAGACCAGACCCTTCTCCTGCAACTCCTGGACCTTCTGCTCCAGCTCAGAAGCTGCCTGAGAAGCCGCCATGCTCAAACGCTCCCTCTCTTTCTCCCGCTCCCTGTCCAGTTCCTTCTCACGTTCCCTCTGCTGCAAGGTGCTCACCTGAGAGCACGAGTCTCGCAGGCTTTCCTGATGATGGAATACACTACTCATCAGCATGCTCTCACAGACATGCATGTATCACGATTCATAGGTCACGATTCGATTCGATACCGATTAATCCCGATACGAATCAAAAAAAATGATTATTGCGATTTTTTTATATATTTTTTTTTTACTCAAATTTAGAAAATACTAATCAGTAAACTTGTACATGTACACTGTAAGATTTGTATGGAAATGTATTTATTTATCTGAAAATTCAGGCTTATAACTGAGCCACTGCATTTAACAAACAGGTTGCAGTCTGTTTCATGTTTGAACAGCACTGAAATCAAATATGAAGGCTTAATGTTCCATTAATATAACATTCTTCCATGCTTAAAGTGTGAAACCTAACCCTAAGTAAGACGTTTTGTTCAATATTCCCATAAAAAAATGGATGTTTAAAAATCGATTTGGCCGCATATCAAATCGATTCGAGGATTGCGCGCTGTAATATCGCGATATATTGCAGAATCAATTTTTTATAACACCCCTATAAGACAGTATAACATTAAAATCACAAGAATGCCGAAAAACAAACTGTCTTATGCAGCATTCGAGGATGGTCGGAAGTCAGATTTATCCCAGTTGTTTTTCCCACTTCTGACCTGAAAGCATTTGAGGCGAAAGTAAACAACCAAAATGGCAGATAGTGATAAATAGTTTTTTATTTTGGTCCTCAAAACACATTTTGATCTCCAGCAAACTTACCTTTTTTGCAATTTTACTTCATTTATGTATTTATCTTATTTCATTAGCATTCTATATAGTTCAGTGGTTCACCGTATAATTTCATGCAGGGAGATAGCGGCATACTGTCACGTATGTTGTGTCGCGTGAAGTTATATCGAAAATTTATGAATGAAGAAAGCTATCTAGTTTTATACTCGAGTAAATTGTGTTTTACCATTCACAGTCTGTGTTTCCAAAGGGGTCGCCATTGTAGAGTGTCATCACATTATAGTCCGTCGTGAAGTCGAGGTACTTTTTTTTTTGACTTTGCAAGTGGAATTTCCGAGTTCAAGGGGGCGTTCCCGTACACACTCAGAAAAGTCAGAAAAGTCAGACTTCCCACTGTCCTTGAATGCAGCATTAATACTAATAGTCATGTTGCTAAAAACATTGAGCAAACAAACATCTACATGGTTTTAAAGTGATGCATCAAGTGTAATCGTGAATAGACGCATTACAGCTTCCATCTTGAATGATGTAACACTTATGCTTCATTCGAGGATGCTCGGAAGTCTAACTTTTCCGACTGCAAACCAGGAAGTGTGTACGGGAACGCCCCCTTGAATTGGAAATTCCACTTGCAAAGTCGGAAAAAGAAGTACCGACCGACTTCAATGTGACGTCACTCTCCAGTGGCGACACCTTTGGAAACACAGACCGTGAATGGTCAAACACAATTTACTCGAGTATAAAACTAGATCGCTTTCTTCATTCATAAATATTCAACATAACTTCACGTAACACAACGTACGTGACAGTATGCCGCTATCTCCCTGCATGAAATTATACGGTGAACTACTGAACTGTATGGAATGCTAATGAAATAAGATAAATACATAAATGAAGTAAAATTGCAAAAAAAAGGTAAGTTTGCTGGAGATCAAAATGTGTTTTGAGGACCAAAATAAAAAACAATTTATCACTATCCATTATTTTGGTTGTTTACTTTCGCTTCGAACGCTTTCAGGTCGGAACTGGGAAAAGCCAACTGGGGTAAGTCAGACTTCCGACCTTCCTCGAATGCAGCATTAGAACCTAATAAAAGTACTTTAGCCAGAATACTGTATCCTTTGAGACATTGACAAACCACTCATCGGCATGATCTCACAGCCGTGCAGCAAGTGTGAACATGACGACACATTACAAAACATTTGAAACAATACAATGCTCATAAAAATGCCTCGAAGGTTACGCAGAAAGCTTCAGCTGTAACTCCATAAAAATGCCCGCTACTCTCTGCAGTTGGGTAAATCAACGTACCTTGAGCAACTCGGCCTCTTTGGTGGCCTGCATGAGTTGAGTCTCGATTTCGGAAATCTTCTCTGCGTTCTGAGACTCCATCTCTTGGAGCTGAGCATTGAGCTGAAAAAAGCACAGCGGGCGGAACATCTGAGCACACCTTCCCCACGACCTCCGTCGCACTCATGCGGTCTACGTAGCCCACCTGAACATTGTGGTCCTGCAGCTGGTCCACGTGCTCCAGAACGCCGCCTCGGCTCTCGGCGTCTTCCAACAGAGCGCCCACGTCCAGCACGTTGTCCAGGTAGGCCTGGATTTGCACCAGAAGCTTCTCGCTCTCCGTTTGCCGCAGACTCTAAAAAGCACGGACAAGACGGGATACATCACGGTCAACTCGATTCACGGGAGACTTCATGAGCGACACCGGCACAATCGTCTCACGTCCAGATACTTGTCCAAGCCCAACTTGGTGAACTCGTACTGCAGGTGCACGCGGAAGTTCATGTTCTCCACGGAATGGACCACAATGTTGATGAACTGCATGCAGGCCACCTGCAAATTGATGAGATTCCATTTTGAACCGTCGGTTTCAAATGATTCGAATGCAATTCGGAGCATGTGTGGGACATACCATGAAGTCAATGTTGCAGTCGTCGTTGATGAAATACTCCATCAGCTTCTCAAAGCGGTACCTCTCTTTGCTCACCTGTGAGACAAAAAAAAAACATAAATAGATGCATAATTATAAAATATGGTATTTAGTAAAAAAAAATGTATTACAAATTGTAGTTTGAATTACTTTTATATTAACATATACATTCAAATGCAATAATGTAAGTAAGGATGGGAGAGTATCGAAACCAGGAACCCGGCCTTATTTCAACGTATTAGTACAGATGCCAGTATGACCATTTTACGATCAAGAATTAGAAATTTGAAGAATAGAAAATTGCTGCGAATTTCATGCAATTTTAAGGAAAAACGGTTTATTGGGGAAAAAAAATCTAATTTATCTGTCACTTTTTGGGGGGGGGGGTGGAAATTGTATCACAAATGTACTAGTGATATTGGTATCAGTGACTACTCAAATAATTGTCTACTCGTACTGCTATTGGTCTGAAAAAATATATATTATTGAACATCCCTAAATTATGTATTGTAGCTAAATACTATATATAAAATAGAAACTGTTTTAATAACATGACATTTTGAAAAATACATACACATATTATTACAATTGAGAATTAACTTATTTTAATAGACGCCAATAAAGATTTATTTATAACATTTTAGTGAAACTCATTTAAAAAATGTGCCAGTGTAATGTAAAATGTGAAAATACATATTATTATTATCATTATTATTATTATTACTATTATTATTACTATTATTATTACTATTATTTATTGATTGATTTTATTAATTACTATTAACATTAATTTGTGACATATTTGTATTTTAAAGGATCTGTGTGCAGTTTGTCACTTTTTTACTCACGACTGCCACCTCTGGCTCAAAGTAGTAACTGCAGCATCTGCTATTGGTCTGAAAAAATATATATTATTGAGCATCCCTAAATTATGTATTGTAGCTAAATACTATATATAAAATAGAAACTGTTTTAATAACATGACATTTTGAAAAATACATACACATATTATTACAATTGAGAATTAACTTATTTTAATAGACGCCAATAAAGATTTATTTATAACATTTTAGTGAAACTCATTTAAAAAATATGCCAGTGTAATGTAAAATGTGAAAATACATATTATTATTATCATTATTATTATTATTACTATTATTATTACTATTATTTATTGATTGATTTTATTAATTAATATTAACATTAATTTGTGACATATTTGTATTTTAAAGGATCTTTGTGCAGTTTGTCACTTTTTTACTCACGACTGCCACCTCTGGCTCAAAGTAGTAACTGCAGCATCTGTGTCAGAATACGTGACAGCCACAGTTGTCAAACGAAGACATGACTTCAAACGAGATAAGAAAAACTCCGCCCCTCCCCAAAGAAACTGTGAAGTGTGAGGGTCCGCACACTCTACTATAAAGGGAAGATAAAAGCTGATAGGTGCGGTCAGAGTAAAAACAGTCAGGGCTCTTCTGACTCATCTGGGCATTGGTGGAGCATGCATGATGTAGAAAAAGCTTTAATATTACCTCTTTAAACGGCACAATGCACCTTTAATGGCATATTAAAATGAAAATATGCATTTTATAATATATTCAAATTTGACAATATTTATGATTACATGTGCATTCAAAGTTATATAATCATGAGACAACAATATGTAGAAGACACAATTTGGTACATTTCATATTTTTTCAAAAATGCATATTATTAGTCAGTCCCCACAAGGGTCAAAAAAGCGTCGGAAATGGCTTACTCTATTTGATGAACATTAATGGTGAAACAATCATGCCATTTTGGGGGTCTGTGACTGACAATTTTGAAGGAACAAGGCCTCCGACGCCAGTGGCATATTACAATATTACATGTTTGTAAGTAACGTTTATATTTTAATGACATACCGGTAATTGTGGGGGAGGGGAGCTTAACTTTTTATATTTGATAATGGTATGAATAACATTTGAGTACCGTGAACCCTGATTTGCAAAAATCCTCAAGCACCCCCAACACAACCCCTAAATCATTTGAATTACCTATAGATGCCACAAGATGGCAGCAAAGCACTACATTAAGCTCATCAACTCACTTCAGTGTAGTTTCTTGGCACCAAAGCAATTCATATTTTATACTTTGGCCAAACCACGCATAAGGTTCATGACATTATCAGATGTGTGTGCATTGCACCTTTTGTCCACATGGGGGTGCACAAGCATAATGAGAAAGATTGTTCTGTACTGTACATAAGAGTGGATGATAATATCTATTATGATTATAATTGTTATTAAGGAACCTCTCTGAAGTTGTCGAAGGCTGACAGGATGATGTCATGTCCTCCTCTGACCAGACACACGGCGGCCAGCAGTTCCAGCACCAGGGCTTTGGTCCTGTCACAGAAGACGCATGTGATGTCGATGTCACGGGTATTCACATACACACACACGCACACACACACACACATACACACCTGTGGTTCCTGCTGTTGAGGCTGAGCGCGATCTCGTTGACGCAGCGCGGGTGCGTCATCACCAGGTTGAAACCCGACTGAAACAGGAATGGAAAACATGAACAGAATTTGAGGTATTTGGTCAGTATTCATGACCTATAGTAACCTTTGTTACCTGATAGTTCATGATGGCCCTCAGGCACATGATGCACACGTGCACGTCATCTCTCTGACTTGGCAAGTGAGACTTCTTAAGCATCTTGTTCCCCAGAGTGGAGCTGATTCTGTTCAAGATGGCGACGTGAGTGGACCGCCAACCTCAAAAACAAAAAGATCATCCCGACTTTTTTTTTTTTAAGACAGCTTCTCACCTCACTGTGAGCGCTCGTGCAGCTCGGCTCATCCCGTGCGAGTGCGAGCCGCTGCTGCTGCTGCTGCCGCTACTTCTGCTGGTCTTGGTCAAGTCCTCGATGGACCTCCCGATGACGGGCCTCGCTCTGTCGCTCACAGTGCCTCCGTTCTCGCTGTTCTCCATGTCAGACCTGCATTCCAATATATCAGGTGACTCAGTGGATGGCGGGAGAATATCGGGAAGCTTTTCAAGCTGCTGCTGTGCTACTCACGTGACATCACACTGGGCCTGAGACAAATACTCCACCAACACGTCCAGACCTTTATTCTGCTCGTTGAGGAACTCTTGAGCCCAACTACGAGACACAAAGTAGTCCCGGTGAATGATTACCTCCACCAAGGAAGGTTTTGTTTGGTTGTTAGAATTATAGAACAGTATAACCATGCGGCTTCTCCCAGCCAGTCAACAATGAACACTTTAAATAATATATTTTGGTCATCGATTAATCTCTTGGTTATTCTATAGATTTTTTGATGAATCCCTTTTTTTTTTTTAAACATGTTACTTGTCCTCCCTTTATTCCAAAACAGGATATTATTTCAAGTTGACATTGAAGGAAATGCACTAGTAGCCTATAAATGAATTGGGATTCAATGACTGATTTGGTCTGCTACATGTCAGCAAATCAGAGAGAAAAAATGTTGATCACTTTTTTCCAAAGTAAAAGCAGATGTTTGCAAACGACAAAGATAATCAGCTTGCTTTCATGGAGGACTACAGAAATCGAACTGCTGAGGCTGAAATTCTGAGGATTTGCCCATTTTAAATTAAACAGGGTCTCTATTAATCGTCAATTATCAAAATAAATATTAAGTTTATAACCAATTAGTTGCCTATTAATCAATTAATCGTTGCACGTATTGATTAATTTTAAGTCGTTTATCATTATTACAGATGGTATAATGCAAACAACTAATATCTATCAATAAGATCTTGACGTTAAGGGGGAAAGTTTTACAATACCATTTTTCGGGATTCACACTTTGAATTCAATAGAATCAATTACATTAAGTCGATTCCTATATTAATGTAAAATGTATTTTTAACTTTTGTTATAACAATGTATAAAAATGATCATTAATATTATTACTGAGGAACATGTATTGTAATGGCAATATAAGAATTTGAAATGTTGAATTAACTAACAGTAATTACATTAAATAAAGTAAATTTATCTAAGTGTAATGTTCAGTTAAGTACTAAATCAAGTGTATTTATCATCTGGGGGAAGTAAAGAATAAATAAAATTATATATATATATATATATATATATATATATATATATATATATATATATATATATATATATATATATATATATATATATATATATATATATATATATATATATATATATATATAAAATGTTTACATTAAATACAATTCATTCCATTAAATAAAGTATGCTCATATGTATGTTAAATGTACCCAAAACGTGCTGCATAAATCATGTTTATGAAAATAATTATTCATAGGGAATTCATACAATTATTGCTTTTATTTTTTTAAGTTTTTTATTTTTATTCATAAAAGCACTTATTTTTGGTGAATTCATGTAGCTTACCCAATGTGGTTGGTACGCAGGGATATTTCCAAATCCTTGAGGACTTTGGTGGCATCTTGTATTCTTTTCTTCTAATAAACAAGCACCAGCAGAGAATGTAAGTCATTACAATCATAGACAGCATAGCTTTGTACTGCATATTAGCACCCAGCCGATATGGATTTTTATTCAAACAGATGTTGATTCCAATTATAGTCCGATAACCAATTAATCAGCCGATTAATAATAAAAAAATATATATCTAATGGATAAAATAAAATAACTAAATTAACGGTTACACAATAAAGGTATGAATTATAGGTACAACATTTGACTGTCTTACAATACTTTGTCTTAAAGTATTAGTTTTACAATTACAACAGAGAAGAATGTGCCATTTTTTTATTAATTTTTTTGCACGGGGATGTTTGAATGTCATTATCATTATCTTATGTAGTAAAGTGTTAATGTGCTTTAAAAAAACAAAAACAACAATTGGCAAATATATGCCCCCTCCCCCCCAAAAAAAAAAATCAGCAACATGAGTATACATTTATATTGGCCGATTAATCATTTGGTTTGATGAGGCAAGATCCAGTTTACTGACCCGGCGAGCAACCACCACTTGGTCCTGATAGAAGCTCCTGATCTTGGCCGGGTACGTGGACGGAGGGCTTTTCACCTGGAAGCGCTCCTGAGAGAGCAGAGAGAGTGATCTGAACGACACACACTAACATTGAGGTAAGTGTGCACACGCTAACACACTCCATGTGTGCCGTCATCCGACACTGTTGCCATGCCGACGCCTTTGAGGTTTTAACACTGTGCTTAACCACATATGCGCCGTGTGAAGGCAAAACAACTTCTTGGAAATTTAATTTTAAATAATTTTAGATTAAATTTTGGTTTAAAAAAATGTATTGATAGATATAACTAAATAAAATTATAACTCAATTAAAAATTTGATGAATTACATTTAAAAAAAAATGAAAATGCTAATATTTACATTTTCAAAAAATAATAATAATAATAAAACAATTCCATTAAATACAATTTGAAATATTAAATTAAAAAATAAATGACTTTTAAAATTACAAAAGGTCAAATAAAACAAAATCACAGTACCTGGTCACAGACAAGCTCCCATTTCTTGTCATTGTCGTACTGACTCAACAGCTGCAGTTTATCAGGTGGAAGGTTCATGTAGCTCTGAAAGACAGTAGCATTCTCATTATTAACCTGCATTTATTTTATTTTATTAAGTTCTTTGAGTGGTTTAGATCCTGCTTGGCAGGCAGGACTTTTTATGGTAGCCTTGGTTGCTCTAGTCTGAATCCTGTTCTACCCATATGGTGTACCACAGGGTTCAATTATGGGGCCCTTTCTGTTTTCATTGTTTTTGCTGTCCCCGGCTACCATCTTAAGAAAGTGTGGCATTTCCTTTCACGGCTATGTTGATGACAGTCAGATCTATGTCCTGTTCATCAAAAAGAAGGCTTTGTCCTTAAGGCAACTTTCGTGCTGTCTGGAGGAAATCAAAGCCTGAACGGCGCTGAACTTCTTAAATTTCAGATGCGATGGTGTTTGGTCTCAGTCACCCTTGTTCACCTCAGGAACTGTGAAGGCAGCGGATATGTGGCTGCTGCCAAGTTGCCGTCTGCTCTCTTGCTGTTGTTTTTTTATTATTATTGTGGTTTGACATTTAAATGAGCAAGATGCCCCCCTTAACATTTAAAAACGGAGACAAATTCAAACTGATGCTCACTTTGAGACACCATGAACATGTGCTTGTTGCTTGTTTGCTAAACGTGAATCTTCTGTTCATTGTACTTCCTCCTAACTTGCTTAGCGCAGACAGGAAATGAGGTCATGCTCCAACGGCTGAGAGGTACATTGTTTATTCAATTGGTAATTGTGTCACAGATTTTATAAAAGAAAAAAAAATTACATATTAAGTGGCACCAAGTTATATTTATAAGTAACTTCTTCTGTGACTGGCCGGGAGAAATCACATGATCAACATGGCCTCTTTTGAACAACAACTTCCTACAGGTCGAACATGATCTGCTAAGGGGCGTATAAACTCAAAAGGCAAGCAGATATGGTGTATTTGATGATGAAAATATGAAGCACAAACATTCCGAATGGAGCATGTTGAAAGCGTGCTGCTTTCCGGTCTTATGGTCTGTGGTGGAGCTGTGTTGCCCCACTTCCCCTTCAGACCCGTGCACGCTCACAATAGTAGAAAAAAATTGGCGCGGATCTCGTCTTTTCCATTTCATTTGGTAATGCTGTATGTTTAAACACTCAACTGTTGTAGGTTATCCGAGCTTTGTAGGTTTTATGGCCTATGAACCATTTATTTTGGCCCTACATGTGATTTTGTTCTGTAATAAGAGTGAGATTGATTTATTAAGTCACAAAATGAGCAACATACAAATTACCAATGAACTATCTCTTAATGTCAAGCTCAAATTATTGGACTTCAGCATTTGCACATTTCTGTTCCTATTTTCTATAATCAAGCAGACTTTGACACACTTTTGTCATTTTTTTTTTTAATCAATTTGTTGGCATGCTTTTTTGCCAGCTTTTCCCTAGTTGGGGTGACCATTTTTAAATGAAGTTGTGGTGTAGGTTCGGAAATTCTGAGCACAAACCAAGTCTGGCTGTGCTTATAGTAATGTGATCTACGCGGAGGATTTTGTCTGTCTACATGTGTTACCTAACGCCACCACTTAGCCTGTGCCTATGTTGATCTTTATGTGTTAGCACTCATCTCGTGGAGGCTATGCAGTTGTTTTAAATACGCAAAGTGCAATTTCTCTTTATTTTGTTCAGTTTTGACAATTGACTTGAACTGGATGTGTCTGTAAACATGGAATAGCCACTTTATTGAAGAATATTAGCTAATTATATCTGCTTCCAAAGTGCTTGTATCTTAAATATATGCTCTTAAGTCAAAGCAAAAAGTCATAATGATGGCTAGGATCTAAAAAAAAGAAAGAAAAAAAAGTCGGGTCCCTCGTATCTCAAGGAACTACTGTACTTTATTTTCAGTCTGACGATGGGCTAATAAATGTCTGTGGTTTTTTTAAATGTTTTGAACCCTACTTTTTTTTACATTTAGGAAAATCAGGTAGCTGTCAATGGCCAAAATAAATACAAAGATTAAAGTAGGTAAATAACAAAGAACTCTTTATAAAAAAGTGACAGGTGACTCTTGCCTAATTCTGCATATGTGACCTCTGTGGGATTATTAAAGTGAGTTCAAAAGACAGTTTTTCACTCACCAGCACCACGTTGAAGCGCTCCTGCAGCTCCTCCTCAGCGGGCAGGGGCAGCTTGGGGTTAGCCGGCTGCTTCTTGGGCAGCGTCGGTGCGCCGGGTTCGCTCATGTTGGACGCCGTGCCCACCGAACTCCTGGACTCACGGCCGTCGGGCGTCGGCTCCTGCTCCGAGCCCCCGGCATTCCCCATCACTAATCTCCACAAGTAATCCAGGAGGAAAGCCGTGCACAAACACTTTCTACCAAGAAATCAGAGCATACCAGAGCGGGCCGCAGTCACACCGAAAGAGCGCGTAGGCTTAGATGAAGTCTTGTGGAGAGAGGGGCTGCATTGCAACTTGGTCAAGGATGGAAGAAGAACACCTTGAGAAGAGCTCTGAGTGCGGTATCTGAGCGGAAGGCAACACACTCTGAAAGGCAGAAAGACAGAAACCACACAAACAGAAAAGCAGAAGGGTAACTTCCTGTATATAGCAGCGACACCAAGAACACAGGGTGGAGCACACACGAGGGAGAGGACTGTGGTTGTGACTGTTAGGGTGGATGCAGGTGTTTTGAAGTTAGACGTGAAGTTTACGTTTTGTACCACATGTACTGGCTACTTTCCTCTTGAAGCCACCCTGGAGTTTGATCTTTACCCTTTAAAGGAGGCCAGCTTGCTTGGGGCCAGCCAAGTGATCCAAGAGGAGCAACAGCGACACCATGTGGCCCAAACGGACTACTGCATCCCAGCCTGCGACATTTGTGGAAGCTTGGGAAAAAAGGGAACACACACACAAGCGTCAGTCACAATGCTTTGACGTTGACAACAAAAGCCAACAATCTGTTTCAGCGAATGGTTAATGACAACACGTTCTTACTTTGCCAGCTGACCACGTACTTGGGTTTGATAGCGCAGGAAGTCGTTTTGGCTTTCGGTGCATCTAAAGTTTACCAGAAGGACCGCGAACGCACCAAGCTTATCACGGACCTCCAAAATGGCGGATCCGACGACGTCGCCCGAGGACCACGGCAAGGTAAAGTCCAGCCGTGTGTTCGTAACAAACATCATCTTTTTTGTCTGTTACAAGTCTTTTGTGACATCAGTCCCAAGTAAACCGTCGTGCGTCGTTTCACTTTCGGCCGAGCTGGTTGTTAGTAGTTGGGCTTTGTTGTCTTGATTGTCAAGCAAATGTAGTTGTAGGGCTTTTTTCTTTTTTTGTCGCTACCCTGTAATAAACGACGCACTTGGCAGGCAGTTGGTTAGTGTTTTTATTTATTTTTTAATCTCATCTAAGGGGAGAATAACTGCCTTTCCCCCCTTCTTCTTTTAGTCATTTTTACTTTGGAAAGTGTTTGTGAAGTAAGTTTTGAGGTTTTAATCAGTTTACAGGCAGCGAGTTTTTGAACTGCTGAATCTCGACGAGTGTGAGATTTCGTGTTAAAATATGCTTTGTAAATAAACTACTCTGTCAACCATTTTGTTAACATTGTAGTTCATTAAAAATGATGGAAATAAAATAACTAATTCCTGATGTCCATCAGAGATTTAACATCTCATCATGAAGGAAAATGCAACATTTACATCATTTATTCTCTTATATATTTTTAACCATTGTAATAATTTGTATATATTTAGTAATTAAAAAAATAATAGTAGTAATAGTAATAAATACATGTTATTATAAATATTTGTAAATAAACTACTCTGTCAACCATTTTGTTAACATTGTAGTTCATTAAAAATGATGGAAATAAAATAACTAATTCCTGATGTCCATCAGAGATTTAACATCTCATCATGAAGGAAAATGCAACATTTACATCATTTATTCTCTTATATATTTTTAACCATTGTAATAATTAGTATATATTTAGTAATTAAAAAAAAATAGTAGTAATAGTAATAAATACATGTTATTATAAATAGTAGTAATTAATACATGTCATATGTTGGTCGCTTAAAAAATGATTTAGATTTTGAAATACATGTTTATGTCACAGCTGACTTTTGGGCTAGAGGCCAAGTACAGGTACACCCTGAACAGGTTGCCAGCCAACCAGGGCACGAGTTGTCAAACAACCATACATAACCACTCGATACGAGAATTGTGCTCTGTAATATTGCGATATATTGCCGAATCGATTTTTTTTAACACCAATACTTCCAACATACTGCTGTGAATATGATGTATCTAGCTAGGCAAGTCCCTTACAAGGTGCAGTTAATATTTCAAGAAAGAAAATGCTGCCTTTTATTGATTTGCTAAAGAGGACATTTTCTAGACTTGGCTTCCCAAGTAGTGTTGAGCACATGTGGAGTAATTGTATGGCAGTGTCCTGATTCAAGTGGCAAACAGCATTGATTGAAGTCTTGTGCGTCGGTGAAAAGAAGCAATCTAGCAAGTGCACAGTGGGTGCTTTTGAGGTTCATTGTCATCATGTAGGCCAGCACTTAATACTATACTGAGTCTTACTTTTGTCCTTCCTTTCTTTCTGTCTCCGGTTGCCTGGTGACGGTTCAGCATTCGGACGTGGCGTTCGGCGATGGCGTCTTTGACCCAGGTGAGTTTGTTGGTCTCCACGTCTCAGCCTCATGGAGAAGGCGATAATGATGATGACGAATACTGAACAATGTGATTTGTTGTAGGTCTCTTTGTCGACACGTCCAGGATGGGAAGCGAAGTGTCGAGGGCCAACAGCATCAGCTCAACAAGTGCCTCCTCAGTACCAAACACAGGTCTTTCTCCTGTCACGGGCTTTCTCTTAAGTTCCGTTGCACACCGAGTGACATAGCCAAGAACAACTGAACTGGACAATCACCCCAAAATTGTCATGAAAAATTGTAACCACCTGCATTATAAGGCAACAACATTTTCAGAGGCCACATATATAAATATTATGGGTGTGCCTTTGTTTGTGTGTGCCTTTATTTAGAGCGCTGTTCATGTTGTACCCGCTTTGGCCACTTAGGGGCAGTGTGGTTCCACGCGGTCGAATACACTGTTAAGTTGTAGCCACATTAGAGTAGTAGAAAAAAGTGACAATCAAGTTATTCCAATGAAAGTTGGGTTTTTTTGCAGCGTAGAGCCGTTCTTTTGAGTAATAAAAGTGCCGCAAGTAGAGCACTAATTAGCATTAGCGAGTCAGACTGGAATAGATTACGATTCCTTGAACGTCTATAAATTGAAACAAAAAATAAGTTGTCAATCAAATCATTTTGAATCAAATATCGTTCTTAATCGAAAATCGATTTTGACTCTAATCGCACACCCATTCATTCAAATATTCCCACCCCCTAAGAATTTTTTTTTTTTGTGAACCACAAATAACATAGCATCAATAAAGAAGCAAGATCTCACATTTATATTTTTGTTGGGGAAACTCTTTGTGTTATGACAACTTAAAAATTGCATAAATTGCTGGCAAACTCACTCATGAAAGCTGGGCAAGCACATTGAGCTTCAGTTAGCCAGGCTCGGCCATGTCACTCGGTTTGCGGCAGGCCTCAAGGCAATGATAATGTTCCTGACCTGGTATAGATTTCATTATGCAAGTGTAGTGTTAGAAACAAGACAAAATCCCAATTAGCAACATAAGCTGAATCATATTCGTTCTTCGTTGATGGGGAAAGGGAAGATTGCTTATACAGCAATGGGGGAAACCCTGGCGTACTCTGGGATATGTAATGGGGCATTTACTCTTTTAACTAATAGAAGGATAAGTATGACAATTCGTTGTGCGTTAAATGTGACAACAGATGACGAGGACAGCGACTGCAGGCACAAGAACTCCTACAAAGATCGGCGGAGGCAAGCGCACACGCAGGCCGAGCAGAAGCGGCGTGACGCCATCAAGGTGACACTGCACTCTCCTAGACTAGGACTAGATTTGCCACTGTTGCGAGACCATGGGAACCATTTTATAAGCTCATAATCTTCCTCTCTCTCCAGAAAGGCTACGATGACCTGCAATCAGTTGTGCCCACCTGCCTGCAGTCTGAATTTGCGGTGGGAGCCCAGAAGATCAGCAAGGCCACCGTCCTGCAGAAGAGTGAGGAGACAACACAAATCTTTTATCGCCAACATTGTTTAATAGGCTACACGTCAACAAAGCTAGCTAGTCGGAATAGGAAGTCAAATGGAGGACATATTGGACAAATATCAAACACATTATATAAATAGTAATAATAATAAATACAATTAGTTTTCAATTAACTCATTCACTGCCATTGACGACTATAGACGTAAAAAAATTATTAGAACTATTTATTTTAGTTTCACATTTTTTTCCACTTTTGTTAAGAGTATGAAAACCTAGAATTTTTTTTATTTTACATTTAGAACAGATATCAAATTCCTGATTAATCTTGAGTTAACTAGTGAAGTCATGTGATTAATTACAATTTAAAAAAGATTTATCACCTGATGTCGCTAATTAAAAAAGAAAAGAAAAGATTATTAAAAAATTAGGAGCGTGAGACGATTAAATGTTTTAATTGTAATTAATCGCATGACTTCACTAGTTAACTCACGATTAATCACAAATTTGATATCTGTTCTAAGTGTACAATTAAAAAAATCTAGGATTTCATACTCTTGTTAACAAAAGTAGGGACAATTTGAAACTAATAGAAATAGTTCAAATGAATTTTTGACGTCTATAGCCGTCAATGGCAGTGAATGAGTTAAAATATTCCCTTCTTATGAGAGCGAGAGAAAGTCTCCTCTGACCAGTATGAGGGCACTCGGATGCTAAAATTTTAATCTTCTCAGGATCACAGCATGCATGACATTACTTGCGTTGGCTGCAAGTTTGAATGGAAACAAATTGCAATTTCGATAACAGCTGTTAGTTGGTCCGTTAGGGAGTCATTTCACCATTATGAAAAATAGAAGAAAGCTCTTACTTAGTCATCTTCACTTGACTTCCTTATAACGCAAGCTCTCGTCCCTCCATCTCAATGTCTCTAAGGATTCATTCCTTGCTGAGGGAATGCCAGCTGTCTGCATGTTGGGGCGAAGCTCCTTTTAGTTGTAGCATGATAAACAAACTCGGGGGGGAGTCCAAGAGCATAAATATTCTCCGCAATTAACTCTTTGACTGCCAGACGTTTTCAGAAAAGGGATGCCGTCAGTGCCAGCCGATTTAAGCATTTTGACTAATCTTTCAAGGTCCACAGAAAATGTTCTGTTTGGACTATGGAAACACACGTACTACCAAATGAAAGATTGGACTTTCATCTTTCATCAGAAAAAAAAAGTTTGTTTCTACCTTATTCCGTTCTTTAGTAATCAACAATAGAAAATGGTTAGTTTGACCCAATTTCGCCTGTTTTGGACCAAAATACGGAGAAATCAAGCTTTTAGTGAAACGATATTATTTCATGCATTCTAGTGAATTTGACACTTCTTTTTGTCCATGAATGATGCCACAAACACCTAAATAGTGCTTTACTTCTATAAAACACTACCACCAAGAATGAAAAAGTGTTTTTTGATAGCAAAATACGTTTATTTACATTCAACAGTGTAACAATTTGACAACAATTTGGCAAACTATTTACAAATGTGTGCAACTGTGGTGCTATTTACAAATATGTGGATGTTTCAACGACAGTTTTTCTTTTTGTAACACACTCCTGCGTGCAAGAAGACGCAACAGCATTTGCACAACAGATTGCCTCTTCGCGTGCTCCACTTTCTTGCAGGCCGTTTTTTCCGGGGAATAGCAAGTATACACTGCAGTGTGTGTTGCCATCAAGTCTAATATCAGGATCATGCTACGGTTACGTTATGTCTCGCTTCCTCGTGTCCTTCAGTTGCTATACCGGGTGGTAGGAGATGTTCTGATCCATTTTATCCACTCCATTCATGGTGGCATCGTAGTCCAGAAACAGTGTCTTCTCCGTGATCAGACTGTACCCGCTCCTCCGATGAATATGCATTGGACTCGGGGTACTCTTCATTGTCCGATCGAATGTCCGCTTGTGCAGCTCCGGCGTTAGCAGCGGTAGCTGCGCTTAGCCGGTGAGGCTTACTACGTGTTCATAAGAGTCGCGTCAAGGCTTCCAACTTTGGCGTCAAGCTCGGAGTCATCATCATCATCATCATCAATCTGCATTGGTCGATGCCAACTCTCCATCGCCCGATCGAATGTCCGATTGTGTAGAAGTACCCGGCCGGCTATTGTGCGCGTTTTCCGGCCTTAGCAGCGCTAGCCGCGCCAGCCGCGCTTAGCCGGTGAGGCTTACTACGTGTCATAGCAGTCGCGTCAAGGCTTCCAACTTTGGCGTCAAGCTCGGAGTCATCATCATCGTCGACATCAATGCGCTTTTTAGTATTGATTGATGCTTTCCGTCTTTGAAAAAAATGCTCAAGCGTGAGCTGCTTGCAACCGGTTGCTTGGTCAAGCCATTGTGGCTTGACCAGGCCATTGTCTCCTCAACACCCTAGCTCCGCCTCACGTCTTCTACTGACGCCCACGGTGGGCGGCCCATCCAACCTTGTGCAAAGAGAGTCATCGCTGCCCTCTAGGGGCCAAAACGAGTCTTTTACTAATCAGATCTGCCTGATACTTTCAGCACAGCTGCCCAAGGCTTTCCTGCACCCGTTTTCGGAAAAAAGAAAAAAAAAACATAGGGGACGTCTTTTAACGTCCTCGGCGCCCTTCCCTAGGTTTATGCTAAACGTTTTATAACGTTTATGGCAGTCAAAGAGTTAAAAAAAAAAAATCATGTTTTAATAGTGCAAACAGTTTAGAATGACGCAAAAAGAATATAGGGTTTGGGAGGTACATAAAGAAGAACGTTAGCCCAGTTGTTGTGAGTGCCAATATAGTCCACCCCAAAAATATTCCCTTTTTTTTATGCCGCTGCTCATCTCCTCATCCTCTTCCTCTTTAAAATAAGCAAAGCTTTCTTTTGCCGCCATGACAAATATATATTGCTGAGGTGCAGTCTGCCTTTTGTCTAACCTAGCGTGAAAAGCATCTCTGCTACTTCCTGGTAGGCAGCTACGTCAACACTTCCAAATATGGGCAAGTTTACATGCCTGCACCCTGGCCAAAATCAAGAAATCTAAATGCAGTGTGAAAAGGCCTTTACAGGTACATCCAGTTAACCTGCAACTGCACAACTCTTTCTATGTGCAGCCATTGAATACATCAAGTTTCTTCACAAAGAGAAGAAGAAGCAAGAGGAGGAAGTTTCCCGCTTACGGAAAGAAGTGACGGCACTGAAGATCATGAAAACGTGAGTTCAACACAAAAAGAGAGAAAAGCATTGAAAGTCTATGGAGGGGTGCTGCTGTTTTTGTTAACAACTGAGTTTTAAATAGACTTATCAGCCCTTAAATGTCCATATAGATTCTTTCATAATGGAGAAAGATATATATATATATTAAAAAATTATGGTAAGATTCCACTCGCTTGGTGGTGGTGCTGCCATCTTTTTAGCTGCGAAGTGCTTTAAAGTACTAGGGCTTGACTGGCAATGAATTTTTTGAGGCAGGTCACAGATTCTGGCAAAAAATAAATAAATCAAATAAACGTGAAGAAATGAAATAAAGTAGCACTAGTGAACTTTTAAACCTGAATAAAATATTTTCGTAACTTCTGGGGGTCGGTATCATTTTTACTGGCACAAAGCAACTTTGAGGAGGATGGTAGGAACACTGCCACACTACAAATGTGCTGACTGCTTTATGGCATACGTCAATAGCTACCTTGGATGAAAGGACAGTCAAGGATCAACACTGACTCGCTGGAGTGAGCTAAAAAAAATGACGCAATGCGCTTGTCCTTATTGGAAATGCGGTCTTCCTTCAGACATAACATTACCACTTTTGTCCATACGGCGTCACCATAATCAACATAAACTGAAAATTCATTAGTCTTGCTATAATGATGAATAAAATATTTGGGTCCTTTATTGCTTCTAATAACAAATATATGAATTGAAGGCAGAACATTAGACTGCATTACAATCCTTGACTCGAGAATCATGCTTATTGGCTTGAATGGAGTCAGAGCGCCATCTAGTGGATAAAAGGCGCAATGACAGAAAAAATCGTCACCTGATTAATCAGTTGGACCCTCGTACAAACAGCTATGAATTGGTATTGAGGTATTTACTACACTCTTGGTAGGTGCTGCTGTTTTGGTTAGCATCGGGGTTGAAATGAGCTATGCAGCTAGCTCTTTATTGTCTGGACAGCTATGAACTGAGATGTGTCTTTTTTTCCCCTGATGATGAAAGAAGCATTGTTATACATCTCCTCATAGGAACTATGAGCAGATTGTGAAGACGTACCAGAACCATCCGCAGCAGGGCGTGGACCAAGTCTCGGATCAGATCAAGTTTCACATCTTCCAGAGCATCATGGACTCGCTCTTCTATTCCTTCAGCAGCGCCGTGTCTGTCAACAGCTTCCAGGAGCTGTCGGCCAGCGTGATCAACTGGATCGAGGAGCACTGCAAGCCGCTGGTACGACCACCGCACGTGTGCCCCACCGGGTCCTCGCGATATCTTGCATTTGACGGCGTTTTTGTTGTTGTTGTCCTCCTGTAGATGCTGAAGGAATTTGTCATGAGCGTGTTGCAACAGATCAACGGGCAGCTCTACTGATGCGGGCTGTGATGGTACATGATGGTGTCTATTTTAGCCACAGAGGCACACTTGATGTTTGTCTCATTTTGACCATTTGAGCCGGTTGACAATTGTGATAACGTGTCAGTAGACAAAACAGTGACATTTTCTAAAGCTGACAACGGATTCTTTTGAAAAACAGGCCTCAGGATGTTATCAAGAGCAACACGTTGAAGTATGTGTGTATGTTTATGTCTCAGGGCTCACTTTCTGCTCAAGGGAGATTCTTTGCCAGAGTTTGTGGCGATCTCACTAAAATGTGCCTATTATGGCTAGTGAGTGTACAGTACATAGACAATATTAAGTCAATAGTGATGGGTTAACGACATTTTCCATGATATGTGATCAATGTCACTTTGAAGTGTCAAGCTACAATTTTTGTCAATTTGGGCATCAGTGAAGTATTTGACTGTTCCGTTCCGTACCAAAGCAGGATGTTGCCGTGTCTTCAGGGCAACTTATTAGATCATTATGTCTGGTTATGTCTGAGGTGGCTTTCGACACAAAGTGACGTGGACACTCGCTCCTTACAAACTAGCGACGGTCTGCTCGTTGCGCTTCTGATACTACCTCACAAGCCATCTAATGTCTGACTTTATCCCTCATCGGTACCTTGCAAACAGGTAACTCAGCAAGTAAAAGGGTGATCCCTTTATCTTGTCTATTGTCTTTTCTGAGGTGGGCTTGCTGGGGCAGCAGCAGTGGTTCCCTCCCCTACCCAAAGTGAGAGGGAAGCTCCCCCACACACACACTGGGGACGGTAAACCCAGTGTACAGGCACCAAGACTAGGCAATAAGTGCCACACCTCGGCACCTCTTACCACCCCAGAGTGGAAGAGAGTCCAACCCCTTTCAACAAGGCCAGAAACCACAAACCAGATCCCAAGCTGGTTTTTGGAGGCAAGCCCAACTATTTAGCTGCAACTTCTCAACCTCACACACAAGCTCGAGCTCCTTACTTGCCAGAGAGGTGACAGTCCACATCCCGACAGCAAATGTATGTGGATCGGACCACCCTCCCACAGGTGGTGAGCCCAAAAGGCACTTGCCAACAAGCCCCACCTCCAGGCCTGGCTCCAAAGGGGGCCGGTGAAGCATGGCCAGGTGAGGGAAAACAAAGTCCAAAGTTGCTGTGCATTATAGGTCTTTGTTTGCCTCGGGTGGCCCTGCCAGAAGCATAAAGCCCCAGATGGCTCAGAGGGGACTAGCAAGTGATTTGTAAATAAATTATGGGAAGCTAATTGTCTCGATGACAGTACTTCAAAACGCTTTCATCAAAAGTGACTTTTTATTTTGTTTTTTACTTAATTTCTATATCTGAAAACGCACAAAGACAAGCAAGCAGTCCTCAAAGTAGCCACGTATTGTATTGACAAGCAACACAGTCTTCTAATTGATCCCAAAACAGACTTCGCACCTCTCGATGACCTGTCATGTCAGTAGTCCCCAACCAATCCTCCACACTATGCTGTATAAATATATAAATGTCCGCTATTGATGTTTGTGTCATGTTGTGTGCGCGAAGAACGTATGTGACGCCCCCCACAGATGTTTGCCGGCCTGCAAGATGTCTGGAGGACCGGAAACCAGTCTGTGGCAGAATAAATGTTGGCGACTACGGAGTTGAGTGTTGTGGTGTGATAAGTGCATCAGAAATAGATGTTTTGTGTGTAAATGTTTTACCTCGCTCCAGCCGTTTTAACCCATGGTGTGCCTCAGGGGTCTGCCCTTGAATTATTTCTGTTCATTTTGCAACAATCCAAATCGAACAGTTGTTCTAAATAGTCCAGAATTTCGGTTTGTTCTTTGCCCCTTTTCTTATTTATTTCAGGCAAACAACATTGTTTTCCTAATGTTTCTTGCTGATTATAGGCGTTGAAATGTTTGCTTGTTTTTCAATGTGCTGCTACTCTCAGTTGTGGCCAGGATCATTCCTTATCTGACTGCCTTTGCTGGTGAAATAAAAGTGTCTGAAATAAGGTGTTGAGCTGTCTATATTGCCCTAAACATTGGACAGAAACATGGACAATCGACAGCAAACTTCTTTCTTTTTTTAACTAACGCATGCAGAACAATTACAGCTAAGCTTTTAAATACAGCAAACTAATCTTCAAACAGTTGGCACGACCACCTTGTTGTCTTCGTCAGTCTCCACGCCAACCTCCTCCTGAAAGGACAACACCGCTTAAAACAAAACAAAAAGTGTCACAATCAACTCCATAAGCTTCATTTCACCCACCAGGAACTCTTTCTTGCTCTTGGGGTATCCCTCCAGGATTGTGTCCATCATGTCTGAAGCCTGAGTACAATCGAGCACAACTAGAATTAACACATGGACCCTGCAAGGAAGACTTTTAAATTATTACCAGTCTCTTCCTCTTTCGCCACTCTTTCACATAAATGTTGTGCTCTTTCAAAACCTGCAAATAAAATATTTCCGATGAAACTAATGACAATTGAGGTACGCCGATGGCTTGCTCATAAGTGGCAAATGTCTTTATTGGGCAGCAATTCAAAAACAACTCCCAAACCTTGTCTTTCTCCTCTGGCGTGACGTCATTGCTGGCCGACTTGATCTTGTCCAGACGCTCGTGACTTCCTGAACACTCGTCTCTCAGTCTGGCGATCTCTGACATCATTTCCTGTGTGGTCAAGCTGCTGTTGAGATCCTTCAGCTCTGCAACCACGTATGTAACATTAGAGCCCATCTGAAAAACATGCTCTTAGCTACAAATTCCCTTTTGAAACTTGATAAGTAAAAAGTCTCGTGTTTTGGATGCAAGTGTGTACCTGCATCCAGCTGTCTGCAGCTCTGGCTGAGGGTCTGCGTCTCCTCGTTGAGCTTAGCAATGCGGACGTCCATAGCCTTTAGGTCTCCATCGTTCACATCTTTAAACTGAGCCTGTGTGAAGAAGAGAATGGTGATCAACATGTAGACAGCACAACAGGTATAATCTGGGGACCTGAGAGACAGCTGACAAATCAGTCAGGAATCCCCTTCATAGGGCTCCTTATTAGCCTTTGCCGATTGCTGGCTAGAAGAGACCTCGAGAGACTGCTATTATTATTTGGCCCAATAAGTCAACTAGAGAAACCCCTGTGGACTCTTGCGGACACGTCAGGAGACGGGGCCAACAACTACCAGACTTGGTTATGTCACCCCTGTCAACATGCTACCAACCTGATCAGCAAAATAAATCTTCTGTTTGCCATAAGTCTTCTCTTTTATCTTGCCTTCCAGAGCGAGCAGCTCCATGGATTTGACCACTGCCTGGTGACAAAAACATTCACAGTATTATTATTATTATTATTATTATTATTGAACACAGCGTTTCCCCAAAGTCCATCTAACCGTTTTGCCCAATCCGTGTTGTTTTTGTAGGTTACAGAAGACATCCTGGGCGCTGTAAGGACGGTTCTTGGCATTCAGGTATGCGAGGATGACTGCAGAGCCTGTGTACATGAGAAAGTGCGTTTATGACTTGGTTGGTGACAGTAGGCTACTGTAAGTCTAGCTAGCGAGCTAATATGTGAGGCTAATGTTAGACTACGTCTTCCTAACTAAAACCGTAACATTAGCGGTAACTTAACTTGGCTACAAATTAAAACAACACGCCATAAATGATGATAATGGACAAGATAACTCACTGTTGTCCTTTTTGCTCATTTTCAACTCGTCCTCAGTCACTTCCGCTTTCTTTCCCAGTTGACTTTCGCGCAAAAATGATTCGTCACGTGTAGATCGTTTAGTGACCAGATACGTCACCCGCGACGTGCCAAGCACCCACCCCGACTTCCCGACTGTCTTCTTTGGGGTTGTCCCCCACTGTAATAATGTGGGTTTTTTTATGTTTACAATTTGTCTGATCTGTTTATAATTGTTAAATAAAGCTATGCGGGGGGGGGGGGGGGGGGGGGGTTGGGACGCCGCGTCTTTACCAATAAAATGTAAAATAGTTTTATGACTTTTTTATTTTAAGTATTTTAGGACTTATATAATTCCTTGGAAATTATACCAAATAAAGAAAAAGTGAAGCGTTCACATTTGTTTTTTGCTGTAGACGTATCCTGTTTTTCACACAAGTTCTGCTTGTAGTGAATGCAGTTTGTGAGGTTTCTCGCTCACACAAGCAATTTAGTTGAAAACAGTTTATTCAATATAATTTGCACATCAAAACATATAAAAACATTTGCAGAGAAGAAAATAAACAACTGAGCAGTGTCAATTGTTCTTTGTAAAGTGAATCCAGCTGTTTTATTGTGCAGATTGTTCACAGAAATGTGATTTTTCTCCTCAAAACCACACGTTAGAAGTCTTGAGTTCCGATAGAAACTTAATTGTGGCTCACTTAGCTGTACTGTCATATTTTCATCATAAAGTCACAGCATACTCGCAAGACTCACGGGCCACTTTTACAAACTAAAAATACAGTCGAATATTGGTTTACTTGAAAGTAAACCAAACGTAAATCTATAAACTGTCTTTCATATATTTCTAATTTTAAAAAAAAGTTCAGCATGACTAACTTACATTGGGATGTTTAAAGGGGCGAGAAAAACAAATCAATTCCGAATTTGTTCACGCAGCAAAAAGGTACCTAAAAAATACAGAAAATCACACCAAAGTAAGAAGTGTTAGGGTAAAACATTTGCCATTTTTATCTAGTGCACCTTTTAATGTCAAAATAGATTGTCTTCTAAATTAAGATGTGCAACTTTGGAGAACAGCCAAGAACTAAAAATAAACAGCACAGGAACTCTGGTAACTTGTGAATAAACAACCTTGTGGGAAAGCAACACGGATGGCTCAAATGGGAATGTCAAATTTGGTCCCGTGTTGGTTAGATAGCCCTCTTCTTGTCCAGACCTCTGCGGGAAAGAGGGTGACAGTTGAATGACAGCATTTTGGATGCAGCAACTCGCACCCTGCAAAGAGAACTGGACGTGTATCTCCCCCGCTCATTTCAAAAATATAAAAAGAGGGGGGAGAAAAAAGCTGGTGATTCATTATCAAATCGATCCAATTGGGGTATTCCACGACATATTCACAGTGACAAAAGTGATGCTGAGCAGATGGGGCAGGGATTGAACATGAACTTATATTTTGCTACTATCTAAGACTCCAACGCACTCATTTAAAGTTTAACTTTTTGTTTTTTTGTTACTGTGGTTTACCGAGCAGGCTGGACAGGAAGTTGGAGCCCTGACTCTCTCTACGTTGCCCTTCTCCAACGGGGTCCATCTGGCTCAGTTCAGACTGATCCAGCATCTCAAAGTCTTCCACATCAAAGTCCGTGTCCAGCTCTGAGCTGGACTGCTTGCGGTAGCTGCGGTGGGCGCCCGCTTTGGGGGGGGCTGGCCTGCGCTGGGCAGAAGCTCGCCGGGGCTGCATGGCACCGACCAGCGCCGCCCGGATCATTTTGCTGGCGATGTCGCCCGCCAGGTCGCCCGCCAGGTCGCCCATCAAGTCGGGCGGCAGGCCGCTGAGGGACGTTTCGCCGTCTACGTCCTCCTGGTCCGAGTCCAGGTGAGCGTCCACGTCCAGCACGGAGGCGCGGTGACTCTGCAGCCCGGACAGAGCCAGACTGGGCAGGCCGATGCTGGTGTCGTCGTCGTCGTCCATGAGGGTGGCGTCTGGGTTGATGGAAGGGAAGTCCGGGAGATCCTGAGCGAAAGATTCCTCAGCGTCACTGTGTCTGTCCAGATCTGAATAGGGGGAAAAAAGACATGAAAACAAAAGCATTGACAGAAAGATCCATCCATTTTCTACAGAATGAATGATTTAGAAAAATAATCTAATTGTGAGTTTTTTTCCCCCCCTGAATATTGAGATTGCAATTTAATATGCAAAGATTTTTGTCAAGGTCCTCTTCCTATGTATTTTTTTTAAATTTTTAACAAACACCCACATGCGCACAGGGAGAACATACAGTACAACCACAGGCCCGCAGCACTGTCCAGACAGTAAGATGAACAATAATAACTCACCCTCGGAACCCTCGGTTAGCGGCGTCTGGCCCCGGGATAAGTTAAATGTCCCATTGTCGGCGTAGGAAATCTCAGCGTCGGAGTGCTCGGAGTCAGTCAGAGCGAGCTCCTTTGCTACGATGACGTCGTCAAACTGGAAGAGACAACAGGTCGGTACTTAAGTAAAGCTTAACACTAAAGCCTGTCAAACAAACTTGCCACTTTGGTGTCATTTTTATAGGTTAACAACACAAACAACAAAAAACGGACTATAGTGAAGTCATGAAACTGGAAAGGGCAACACCTGTTGTTTTTTGTTGTTGTTTTTTTACAAATATGTTTTGTGGTGACATCAATTACAAATGTTCATTTTTATAAAACCGTGACATGGCAAGAGAAGTTTTGATGATGCAGACTGACCGTAGGACAGAAGGCTGCCAGCTCCTCCTCGCTGTCACTGCCTTCACCTGAGAGGACACCATGCAGAGGCAAGCGCAGGACTGCACAGAACATGCAAGAAAACAAAGTAATGACTTTCATTTTGTGAAAAATGTAACTCCTACTGCGGCTGGGCTACGTATGACAACGCCGAACGATCCTCCTCACATTGGTTGTCGAACGGCTTGGACATCATGTATCCGCAAACGCTGAAGTCCAGTCGCTGCAGGACCGGCTCCAACTTCACAAACACGCGCTGAAAAACCCTGTGGTAGGCCGCCAGGGGCGCCAGGAGCGTCACCAACACTGGACAAGACAGAAAGACACAATTTGTACTCAAATGTTAGCCATAATAGACACAATGAGGCATTTTGACCCATGCACAGTCAAGAATTTAAAAACATCGGACCAATTTGGCCATCTGCCCGTTTGCCATCACCCAGCGGTCTTATCTTTTTTCGCCTCGTGAGCCCTGATGATCCCCTTTCAACAGAGGTTGGCGCATTTGAGCATCTGTCATTCGGCAATCGTTAACAGTCGTGACACCCTTCCGTCATCGTCAATCCATCAGTATTTCAAGCCAAATTCATTCTTCAGCAAAATGGGTGTCCGTCTATGTTTCCCGTCATTCGAAGTAGGCATCCGTCAATGACGGACTGACGGACCTTTCGTCAATATCGACTGACCCGGTTATTGATTGATCATTACATTGATGAACGAAAACCCACTCATTTTCTCATTAACTGCCATAAATTCATAAAAATAAAAAATAAAGATTATTAAAAAATTAGGGGTGACAGGCAATTATTTATTTTTTTACCGTAATTAATCGCACTAGTTAACTCACGATTAATAACATATTTTATATCTGTTCTAAATGTACAGTAAAAAAAATTAGGCTTTCATACTTTGGGGCAAAAAATGTTGAACTAATAAAAACAGTTCAAATGAATTTTTGACGTTTATGACCGTCAATGGCAGTTAATGAATACTTTTTTTTTTTACTTTACTAGTTAACTCACGATTAATGACATATTGTATATCTGTTCTAAATGTACAATAAAAAAAATCTAGGTTTTTATACTCCTGTTAACAAAAGTGGGGAAAAAAGTTCAACTAATAGAAATAGTTCAAATGAATTTTTGACGTTTATAGCCGTCAATGGCAGTGAATGAGTTAATTGTTAATCGCCAACAAAATGGGCATTTGTCATTGACGGATTGATGGACCTTCCGTCAATGTTGATGGCAGGCCTGCCTCTGCCTATCAACACGTGAATTTTTAATGAGTCAGACAGGCGCCTGGCGGGACTCACCAGCTGTGTAGGAGAGCACCAACCCAGGGATGTATCGTCCAATCACGGCCAAAGAGAAGAAGAGGCAGCAGGTCAGGATGCAAAACTGCAACATGCAAGCAAAGCACACACATTGTGATGCCTGGTCGATTATATTGGACCTCATGTCTCAATTTAATTTGACAAATTGTGATTATTTGCCAATTATCGACATGAGGGTCAACACATTCGAAACTGATGATGCAGTGCAGTTTTAAACCACTAACACTAATAACAATGGCACCTATTTCATATTGTCCTCACCCTGCCGGGGTTGAGTCGTTTGAATTGCGACAAGTTGGACGCAAGAACGATTGTGCTGACCCAGGCCTCGGCGACGTGGTGACACAACTCGGGTACGCTGAGGATGCCGGGCTGCACCAGGCCCCAGCTACACATGAAACAAACAACAGTCCATCAATATATATATATATATATATATATATATATATATATATTTTTTTTTAATCTTTCAAATGTAATACTGTCAGAAAAAAACAAAATGTCCGCTGCCATGACCAACCTCTCGCTTTCAGATTCATCCTGATTTCTGACTGCAAAGAAGAGAAAACACTGATTACAGGGTGCTACTTTTCTTTAGCCTCACATTTATGGCCTAGAAGTATTTTTCATGCAAATATTTCCCACAATTATGACTTACTGCATTAGACAATATGGCGTCCCCACTTGCACACAAATTGGGGTTACTTTGCCAGCGTAGGAACGGAACGGTACCTTTTAAGAACGTTTACCATATTTCGTGATCACAGCTGAGCATCTACACTAACAAGCTGCTCGGCTGCGTTGCCGCTTTCAAACAGATTATTGACTTTGGAGCGTTGACTACTGATCCAGTTGTTGATGTTACATTTATCGGCTGTCTAAAAATAGGCTTGATTAATCTCACAGGCACCAGTCTGCAGGCTCGTCTGAGTCGCTTGTCAAGATCAGGACACTACGAGAGGCAAGTTTAGAAGCAAGAATGGGAGATTAACTGCTGGAGGTGACACACAAATCCCTCGTTGAGTCCAGTGTTTGGGGGTGGGGGGTGGGGGGCTGCCAGCAGGTGGCTTATCTCGTCGGTTTTGTCGCACATACTGACAAGAACACAGACCACACATTATGCTGGCAAAGAAACATGTAAGCACCTCTGAGCTTGGGCCAGATCTTGTTCCTCCACATGTCGACGCAGACCACCGTGACCAGGCCGGACGCCGCCAGGAACAACAGACGCAGAGACGACAGTGCAAAGAACCTTAGGGAGGATGCAAGCTCGTCAACGACAACAACACACGGCACTTGTTCTAACGTCCACCCAATGAAAAGACCGCAAAATGATATAAGACTTGTTATGTAAGGCTTGTAACCAACACAATGCTCATCTTTCTACACAGGGAGACAACATGAGACAATCGATTCTGCTCCGAGACATTATTATAATATTATTATTGTTGTGGTTGTTTTTGCCACAAAACAATTACGCTGCAAAAGCTACAGCTGGGAGATTGACCTGACAAAGAATTTCTTGGCATAATAAGGCCTGTAATTGAGGTTAGCCATGTGATCCGGAAAGTGCAAAGATCTGGAAAATTTGATTTAGACACACTCACAAGAAACCCACACAAACTCGACATGATTGCCACAGTTTTTACAAGCAGTCAAAACTGTTTTCACAATCATCATTTCAGGGTGAGCAGGTATATCTAAAGTTGAGATACAACCGTTACCCTGAATTTAACTCATTCACTGCCATTGACGGCAATAGACGTCAAAAATTAATTTGAACTATTTCTATTAGTTTAACATTTTTTCCCACTGTTGTTAACAAGAGTATGAAAACCTAGATTGTTTTTATTGTACATTTAGAACAGATGTAAAATTTGTGATTAATCATGAGTTAACTAGTGAATTCATGTGATTAATTGCGATAAAAACTAATTAATCGCCTGACAACCCGTAATTTTTTTATAATCACGTCAGGCGATTACATTTTTTTATTGTAATTAATCGCATTACTTCAATAGTTAACTCGCGATTAATCACACATTTTATATCTGTTATAAATGTACAATAAAAACAATCTAGGTTTTCATACTCTTGTTAACAAAAGTGGAAAAAATTTAAACTAATTGAAATAGTTCAAATGAATTTTTGACATCTCTCGCCATCAATGACTATGAATGACTTAATAGCTCAGACTGTAAGAACTTTCTAATGTAGAAAAAATATATATATATGGAAATTGGTTGCTAAAGAGATGCGTATTCACTTCCTAAACACAGCTGAGATGTGCACCTCGTGAAGATTATTGGCGCTGGGATGTTAAATTATTCATAATTTAACTGACAAGTGACATTGGGACATAACACCTGAACTTCTGCCTCCATTGATGGAGCTGTAATCTAATACCGGAGCGCTTTATCATCAAAATCTGGGGGGGGGGAAAGGAAGCTGTGCTCGGCGTCAAATGGCAGGGAAAACGCAAGTAAGATATTCCCTGCATTGGAGTTAAAAAATTCCAAAGCAATCAATTTATGCACGGATTTTTACGGCGGACTGACTGTACTGCATTACACTCGCCAAACCACAAAATTAGGACTCACTTAATTATGACGCACAGGTATGACATGAATTTGTTGTTTGCGTCACACTAGTATCATCCATCAATTTCTTGCCGCTCCCCACAAAAAATAAAAAAATAATTGCCCCTTTCGGTAGCTAAATAAGACCTGCCATATATTAGGTACACCTCAGAGTAGGATAATATATCATTTTGGCACCCTATGGTGGCTATTAATAAGTAGTTCACCATATATTTAGACTGCATCACATTCTAAAATAGTAAGTTCTTACAAGAATGCTAACAACAACCTCAACTATGATCTTAAATGTTACATGCACAGCATAACTCTCAACCCTGAACATTTATATCCTTACAAGTGCGTTTTTCATACTCTTGCACTGACTCTCCAGATTAAAACGTGCAGGACGTGTACCTCATGATGTGTCAAAAGTGTCTCACCAGAACACAACGTTGACCAGCACGTAGAGCAGCAGACACTGGACGGGTCTCTGCCACACCAGCACGGACTGCAAGTAGGTGAGCGGCCGCTCGTAGGGCCCCAGCCGGGACTGCAGCGCCGCTTTGACCGCCCGCACCTGAGCGTCCCTCTCGCTTGATCCCGGTCGACTTCGGAGGCCAGCGGCACTGGAGCTCGACTTGCCACCGGCGCAGCCCGCCGCCGCCATGTCTTCCATAACGCTCGTTTGAGCCATCTTTAAGCGCGAACGAGTCAGAAAATAAACACTTGATGTGAAAAGAAGCGTGTTAAGAGACGATAAGCAGCGCCAGCACAACATCGGCTTGCTACAAGCGAGCGGGTTTGAAGAGCGGTATCACGGGCAGAGTGTCTAAGAGAAGCCGTTCGGAGATATTAGAGGATTAGATGTTATCGAAGCCAACAAGCCATTGTGGAAAGTGTGAACAATGAGCTGACACTTACTATTTGGACATTTTTGCACGTAGGAGATCTCGATGTTGAACTGCAAATATGGCGTAACCTGTTTTTCTGAGCCCTTTATTGTCCAATCAGAATGCGCAGGGACAAAAGACGTGTGCTGCGTTCATAATTTCAGGATTTATGATACTTATTTTATTTTGTTGACTGAAAAAGCACTCCGTTGACGAACACAAATGCGACAAATGATGCAAATTACTGAACTAACATTTGAACGGAATGTAAATAAATGTTTAAATTCTTAGTCATTTTCACTCACACACGCTGATATTAGAGTGGAACGACTTGGGATATACTTTTCACTAGTGACCCACGAACGCAACGAAATGTAATAGTACTTTAATCCAGTAATTTGATACGTTTTATCATGAACAAAAATGAAACATGAAAATACTTCGACGTCGCTTTGAATTTCAGTCAAAATAACTGCAGTCATGGCAAAACGTGTGTAAATAGGAACGGAAAACCCCATTTGAACACTAGTTAACATTACTATTATACCAACGTTCGCCTCTGGGGGCTGTGGTACCTTTTACTGCCTCCAAATAAATAAACGAAGAAGCCCGCTTCAAGCGTCACATCTGCATCAAGCGGGAAGCAGGCTAGCATTAGCTAGCACGCTATCTAAATACGCGAACGGCTAGCACGCTGGCTAAATAAAACGCCGTCCAAGGTTCCAAGATGCCTCGGGAAATTATAACGCTACAGCTTGGACAATGCGGGAACCAAAGTACGTGTGAAACAACGACAAAACGTCAATTTACGTCGTGTGACTACACAGCCGTTACGTCCACTTGGGTTAGCTTGCACAGATCGGTTGTTCTCTTATTGTAATCCTTTGACGTCACCAAAATATTGTCATCAAATGTATCAACACTTAATTTGATAGCTTCACTACGCTGTAATAAGGATTTTAGCTTCTGCTTCCAAAGAGGTATATTAGAGGTAGTAGATGTCGTTGCATTGTTGACTAACGTTGAATCCCGTGTCAAAACTACTATTGCACATGTGTTGAGTGTGCATTAAATGTCGCATTTGCTCGTCTGTGTTTGCTTGCAGTCGGCTTTGAGTTTTGGAAGCAGCTGTGTGCAGAGCATGGAATCAGTCCAGAGGGCATCGTCGAGGAGTTTGCCACCGAAGGGACCGACAGAAAAGATGTTTTCTTCTATCAGGTGCGTGCTGTGCATCTAACGCAAATGGTGGTGTTATTTTATTTGAAAAGGTGCTTGTATGCGGCTCCCAGAATATTGTGCAGATGTGCAGAACTGAATGTTGCATGAGTGCAATGACACAGTAATCCAGTAGATGGCATTATAGGATAGAAGAATGAAGCATCGGTTGACTCAACAGTGTTTTTCGCTCTCCAGGATTTCAGAAATGATAGCACACTTACAAATTATATTACTTAGTTTTCCACTTTGTGTTCATGGCAGGCCGATGACGAGCACTACATCCCCCGCGCGGTCCTCCTGGATCTGGAGCCTCGAGTGATCCACTCCATCCTCAACTCTCCTTACGCCAACCTGTACAACCCCGAGAATATCTACCTGTCCGAGCATGGCGGAGGGGCCGGGAACAATTGGGCCAGTGGGTACTCGCAGGTGAGCACTTTTGTCAGGATATAAATGTCTTTGATCGCCCCAAGGAAATAGTTTACACATCCAACTTGTGTTTTTTTTATTCTTTGCAGGGGAAAAAAATCCAAGAGGACATTTTCGACATTATTGACCGCGAGGCAGATGGGAGCGACAGTCTGGAGGCAAGTTTTTGCATGTCGTAATAACGCCAATAGTGGCAACGGGTGTTTTATTTACTCAACTGCAGAGCGTATTGGACGCAAGGGAGTTTAATCAACATAATTTTCAAATATGCAATTGTATTCTTCACAACAAATGAGGCTAAAATGAGGATTACTTGTGTTGTAGTTATGTATTGTTATTTTTCTCATAAATGGAAAACATTAAATGATAACATTATAGTAAAGATATATGCAAAATATGTTAAGACTTGTCTGGGTAAGTTGCGTTTCTCCGACTGATTGAATCAAGATTGAAAATGGCATGTCGTTTTACAGTAAACGCCGTCGCTGTAATGGCGGGCTGTTAAACGGCTAACGGTTATTCTTAGCTCTTTTTTTTGTGCGCGCTTTCTTTAGCTGCCCTCCTTGTGAAATAACAACCATTTGCTCACTAATGTCTGCAATTCCTGAAAGACGCTCACATTCTCGACCCCGCACCACCACCGTTTAGTGTGTGCATGCGAGGTGTGGCCGAACCAGTGTGTGTATGTTGGCAGGGCGCGGTGTGTAATAAGTGCGGCGCTAATAGCTAAGGCCCAAGTTGAAGGCAGGTATTACATGCAGGGAGGTTGTGTACATTTTTTGCCAGCTGTCCATGTGTGATAATAAGCCTGCTGCTGCTTAAGTAACTTTGATTCCCTTGCAGGGGTTTGTCCTGTGTCATTCCATCGCTGGGGGGACGGGTTCCGGTCTGGGCTCCTACCTGCTTGAGAAGCTAAACGACAGGTCCAAAGACACAAATATAGACGCAGGATATAAATCGAAAGGCGTCTGTCCTTACCAGGATCCCGTTTTTCCTCATCAGGTACCCGAAGAAGCTGGTGCAGACCTACTCGGTCTTCCCCAACCAGGACGAAATGAGCGACGTGGTGGTGCAGCCGTACAACTCGCTGCTGACCCTCAAGAGGCTCACGCAGAATGCCGACTGTGTGGTAAGACAAATGTTGTCTTAGTACTGGGAACGTGTTTGTTTTACTACATATATAAGCCGCACCTGACTGTAAGCCGCAGGTGTTTTTAATGTTCCCGCTACTTTCTTTTCCATAATAAGGGCGCAAATGGTCTCGCTCTCGTTCTCTCTCCTACTGTATTTGGGTTTGTTTTGCTCTGCCTGACGCCCTTGCGTTTCAATTATAGTGCGCCCCCTTGTGATCTGATGGATAAGACGCGCCTTTGTATTAGCCGCAGGGTCGAATGCAAGTGAAAAAAGTACTGTATTTAACTTTAAATTTCTGAACATCGATATTAAATCCAAAATATATTTGAATTAAAACACATACTTAATACTCGTATCAGATGCCTAAACTGCATTTGTCTGATAATTGACGCGACGAGCCGATATTCGGTTCTTAATGGTTGATGGCGCATCATCGTTTATTGTCCATGCTTGCGCGACGTTGTCCTCACGTCTCGTTTACGTCCCTCACCAGGTGGTGCTGGACAACACGGCGCTGAATCGCATCGCCACAGACCGGCTGCACATCCAGAACCCTTCCTTCTCACAGATCAACCAGCTGGTGAGTGAGCAAACGATAGACGAGTTGAATGGTTTCATTTAATCATGTGATTTGCGCTCCAGGCTGGGGAAGCCATTTTGTGTGTTAGTAGCAGCACTTGAGATGTCAAAATGGAATACTGGATTGTAAAAATCGTTCATGCACATGCTTGTATTTGCGATGGAATGGCTCGTACCAACATGTCGGCCTTGACAGGTGTCCACCATCATGTCGGCGAGCACCACCACCCTGCGCTACCCGGGTTACATGAACAACGACCTCATCGGCCTGATCGCCTCGCTCATCCCCACGCCGCGCCTCCACTTCCTGATGACGGGCTACACGCCGCTCACCACCGACCAGTCGGTGAGTGGACCCCGCCGCCAGGTCGCGGGATGCTTTCCGAGCAGGCGGGTACTAAATGGGCGGGCGCCGCGCAGGTGGCCAGCGTGAGGAAGACCACCGTGCTGGACGTGATGAGGAGGCTCCTGCAGCCCAAGAACGTGATGGTGTCCACGGGCAGAGAGCGCCAGCCCAGCCACTGCTACATCGCCATCCTCAACATCATCCAGGGGGAGGTGGACCCCACGCAGGTACCCGGGACACCTTTTCATAAAAGTGGTTGAGTCCCGTCGCGTTGCAAAACAGGACGTCTTGTGGTCAGGTGCACAAAAGCCTCCAGAGGATCCGCGAGCGAAAACTGGCCAGTTTCATCCCTTGGGGTCCCGCCAGCATCCAGGTGGCGCTGTCCAGGAAGTCGCCGTACCTGCCGTCCGCCCACCGCGTCAGCGGCCTGATGATGGCCAATCACACCAGCATCTCCTCCGTAAGTCTCACCTCAATGCTGACACAACAGACTTTTTTTTCCTTTTCTGTATTTGTTGAGCGCGGTCGTGTCTTCTTGCAGCTGTTCGAGCGGACGTGCCGGCAGTACGACAAGCTGCGCAAGCGCGAGGCCTTTCTGGAGCAGTTCCGCAAGGAGGACATCTTCCAGGACAACTTTGATGAGCTGGACAACTCGCGCGAGGTGGTGCAGCAGCTGGTGGACGAGTACAGCGCCGCCACCAGGCCCGACTATATCTCCTGGGGAACGCAGGAGCAGTGAACGCAGCCCTTTCCCACAAATACAACGTATGAAATGACTCCCAATGAGTGTCCTATTATGTCTCATTGTTGTTTAACAGCACTCACATGCAACTTCTTGCCTTCTTTTTCTTTTCTTTTTTTTTTGTAACCCTTATTTCCATGTATTGTGCACTTTTGGGCAAACGGTCGCCCTCAGCCTGGCCTCGGGCGCGATGACGCAATGCATGATGGGTTACCGCAACCCGTGATGAGAATGACTGACTGGTTGCGTGCAAAAAGTGTCGAAACAAAGAGTGAGGTCCATGTGGTTGTAAAAATGTCATTTTAAAATAAGAAATCAGGTTCTGCACTGACAACTACTGTAGAACATACACTTTTAAGGACACTTCATTAGGTACAGTACAAAAATGCCACATTCACATTGAGATGACAACTTTAAGACGGATGCTGTCAGCAAAGTAGTAAATAATGTAGTTCACAGACGTGTACCTCATATTGTGACCAGTGAGCGTATGTGGAATGTTTTAACGTAACATTGCTTGTTGGGCCTATTGAAAATGTACAATAAATGCATTTTCTATGAAATTGCATACATACAAGTATAAATGTGGTTAAAGCATTGTAAAAACAAAAAAATAGCTTTACTGTGCCTACAATTGTATTTTTGTTTTGTCAGTCTTTTAACCTATTTTTCTCCCTTGGGGGGTGACAACAAATACAGTGCTGTTAAAAAAACTGACCAATATTCTGCTTGTAATTCATTTCCTTATTGTAGGCAAAATATAAAGGGACTCAAGTCATGTTATTCACTACATTTTTTTTTCTTCAATTAATGGAATTTTATTCTGCCAGCTATTGGAATCAGCCTCAAAATCTATACATATGCATGTTTGTACATATCTACATGTTTGTATATAATATTTTTATATAAATTAGATGTTATTTTAATTTTAAAAAACATAGTTAATCTGTAAAATGTTGAAACTTTTTGCATAATTAAAGGTTAACAAAGCACAAACACTACAAGGGAGACAGGTAATTAAATTATTTCATTGTATTAGCTGGAGTTTTGTTTCACTGACTCCTGAGTTGGGTCAAAATATGCTATACGTAAAAAAGTAATTTATATTAAAGCACAATAAATTCATAAAAATTGTACGCTTAAAAAGTAAAATTTGAAGGAATTGTGTATATGAACTAGCTAGCAAAGTTAATGTCAACTGTCAGATTTGTTTTCAATCCTCACTAGTGAGACAGTATGGTTGGCTTTATGCTATGGATACATGCACCTAGTTTGAACACAAAGTTAAACCATTTAATATATATAACTTTTGTGTTTATGGTTTTATTTCTTGTTTTTATTTTTATTCTAAAAACCAACCAATATTTACTTTATTAAAAATATCTATATCTTACTTTATTTTATCATTTATATAAAAAAAAATTCCACTGCGTAGTTCAGGGAATGTCAAAAGCACAAAAACTACAAGGGAGGCAATTTGTGCCCATACAAACATGTAAAAACTGATACAAGGGTGTGTTTTCTTTTTATTAATAATTACATACAGTATTTGTCTTATTGCACTTCCAAGTTAGTTTAAAAAAATAGTGCAAACAACTATACACACACACACACACATTAGATAAAGAAGGTACCATGCAGCGTACAAACAAAGTGAATATAAAACAGAACAGGCCTTGTTTTTGTTGTTGTGCTACATCATCCCGAAGCTGCCTGCAGCTGCCAAGCTGTCAACGTTTTGCAGATTCGTCTGATATGGAACAAACCGCTGCTGCTGCTGGCGTTTGTCTTTTTTATGTCTTGTCACATGGCAAACTTGAACTGCACAATTAGCGCCACAAAATCGCACCTCAAGTACACGTCAACACTTTCATAGAAAAGTGGGGCAAGGAGAGGGAAGCTTCATTGCAAAAAACACAAAATCACACACCTTTGGTCCATCCTACAATGTGGCTAACTTATTTTGGCTCTGGGATCAACTTTAAACAAAAACACTCACGGGTCACATTTCTATCACAAGCTTGACATTTCTTCCGGGACATGTCGACGAACAAACGCCCGAAAACGGACAATCAAGGCCTCTCATCAATTCAACACAAAATGTCAGCATGGAAGGGAACATGGAAGTTTCTCTGCCTTCCTAGAACGTGTGTGTGATGTGTGTCCATTATTGCTTTCTATGCATGAGCGTGTAAGTGTGTGTGGTTTTGTGTGAAGTGTTTATGTGTGTGTGTGAGGCTAACCAATGTCAAGACGGGCCTTTCCAACCCTTGTCACGTTTGCTGTCATTTGAATGCAACTTATGCTCATCAACTGACACATGCTAGCAGAATTTGTGAACTATTGAACACCTATAACGAGTGAACAGGGAACATCTGCTATGCCTATGGGCGTGTCCTTGAGCAAAACAAAGTCAAAGCCAATTGACCGGAGTTGAATTCAAATGTCATTAAAAACAAAAAAGTGCCGGGGATTCCAACTTGCCAGCACAACATGCCACCAAAGGCAATTTCCAATTAATCTGAACATCCAATGTCACACCTGAGGGAGGGAACGTCGCCAAATGTAATGCTAACGGGAAAAAGGTGCACTTGTGTGCATTTAAGACTGAAGAAAAAAAAAAATGAAAATGAAGTATATGTTTTATGTGTTTGTTTGTGGGAGCAAAAACAAAACAAGCGAATGAGTGGATGGCCAGTAACACGGACAACTGGAAAATGCTTGTGCTCTTCAGTCAAGGTACCCCAGTTTCATCATTGTAAGCAAAGCTGCGCTGCGCTGTAACGCCATCAGTCAAGGCCGAAGTACGTGTGAGGGACGGGCGAGAAACCATAGAAGAAGAAAAAGAACGAGACGCCCGTTAGGGTAGCGCACACGAGCCAAGGTGACTTGAGCTGTAAAAACGCAACATCTGTTTCCAGTTCCAAGTTCACACGCTTGGCTGCATCAACACTTGCGCGCTAACGCAAGGGAAAACTCCTTGCTGAAGGTTCGACGGAAGCGGGGATGACGGCCGCCTTCGAGGAAAGTCAACCCAAACAAGAAAGCAGATGTGGAAGTTGTTCGTGGTCCAGCTGGGAGGACGGCCCCGCCTTCGGGGCTGGGTCCCGGTGGGCGGCGTCCGTGTCAGACCGGGTGCGAGGGCAGCTCCAGCAGGGCGAGCGCCGACGGGTGTCGGAAGCCCGCCGGCGTGCCGGCGTGGATTTTGACGGCGTCGCCTTTGCCTGGCTGCAGACGGGTGGCGTTGAAGTAAGCGTTCATCAGCTGCGTGATCTCGCTCAGCTGGAACGGACACAAACACGCCTTCATGATTACTTTGGGCACAATTTGCTCTTATTGACGTGGTTGATCTGTGAATGGACCAGGACATGTCTTGATTCGACAAGATTTTGTATTTCGTCATTACGAGACCAAGACAACAACGCGCCTAACAATTGCAATATTTGTAATTGTTTTATGTTTAGATGTTTTTGTCTAATTAAAAAAATGAATAATTCAAGTTTCATTTCTTCATTTGTGTTTTTATAGAATATTTTGCACTTTTTAGGTAATATTTTTGTATTTTTCTTCAAAAAAATCTGTATTTTTCATTTGTGAATGTTTAAAATCAATCTCGTATTTTAAAATAAAAAAAATTCTCCAGAAAAAAATAAAATAATTTTTCTTCAAACATGTCTTTTTTAAATTTTAAATATTTTTCATCTATGATTTGTGTATTTCTTGCCTGAATACTTTGTACTGTTTTTTTTTTTTCAAGCTTTGAATTGTCATTGGATAGTTCTGCATTTTTTCTAGTATGATTGTTTTAATTAGGGGTGCCAGGTGAGTAAACATTTTAATCGTAATTAATCGGATGACTTCAATAGTTAATCTCAAATTTAACATCTGCTCTAAATACACAATATAATGTACAATAAAATATATTTTCCAAGTTTTGATACTCTTGTTAACGTAAAAGTGGAAAAAATGTTAAACTAATAGAAATATGATTGCATCTTTTAGTCATTGATAGAGTCATTTCATAATAGTTAATAAAATTGAGTTAAAATTAAAAAGCTGTACTATACTGTAAACGAGTGTGGTATTGATTTGTGTTGGTCATATTTCTGCCACTAGATGGCACAATTACATATGTAAGACGTTGGTGACAGCTCAGTGCATTTTTTCTTTTCATATTAAGAGCCATCTAATCTTTAACATGAAGTAACATGTGAAATTCTGCATATTTTTAAAATTGTAAAACACACCTTGACTCCAGTCTCCACAAATATATGCATTATTATTAAATTGATCACCGCTAAATTTTTACATGGATGTGTCTGCTGCGTGGATGTGACTGGAATTCCCCCAGTTCATGCTTTCCATTAATTGCGCGTAAAAAAAAAAATTGTGGCTTTAAAGGAACTTTAAATAACGCATTCATTTAAAAATAATTTTTTGAATATCTTGTATTTTCTGATTTAGGTCTAGTAGTGTCTATAAAATGTATTTTTCTTGCAGCATTTTTGTGTATTTTTTGTCTAAAATGTTTGTATTTTTAATCTAATATCTGTCTAATATTTTATATTATTTCCTACAAGTTTTTACAGTAATATTTTTGCATTCCTACTAATGTAATATTTTTCCCCCTGTAGTTTTGAAATGGTATCTATTTTTTGTATGCATTTAAGATATTTTTTGAGCATTATCGCTTTGACTCATCACAGTGTACCTAATGTTTTGACCTGTGGCACAATTCCCCGACATATTACTTGCAGCAATAAAGTGATAATACTCATGCGATTTTTCTCGCTACAATGGTGATGCAGTGCAACGTTTGTTATTTGAAGCTCTTGCAAAAGAGGTCATCCGTCCGCCGGTTACCTTGTTGGTTTCGAAGAGCATGTCTCGGCCGCCGGCGCTGATCTTGAACGTGTTGCTGTCGGAGACGCCGTACGAGCGGATCTGTCCGTAGGGAAACGACTCAAAGGCCTCGGCCTCTCCTTGGCGATACAGAGACACGCTGCTGGCCGCCACCCCCAACCACAACTTCTGGGAAAAACTCCCCGTTGAACTCTGGAGGGGACACTCAAAATTTCAGTGTGACCTTGAAGGCAATATCTGAGAAGAGTTTATCCGAGCACCCATACTCGAACGCGCACCACGATACAGAGGCTGCAGTTACGCTTTAGGCCAGAGGTGGGAGTCACGAGTAAAAAGTGACAAACTGCGCAATGCAACTTTAACCATTTAAATACTGTAAACGCAAATCAATGAATGTTTTTGTTTCTCAAGAACTCAAAATGACTGCAGTGGTAATGCCGAAAACATGCAGCAAAATGGTTTGAGCAGTATTTGTATACGGTTTCAGTGCTCCACAAATGTTTTATTATAATTTTACATTAATAGTATTTTAGACATAAAGTAATTGCAACATTATAATAAACATATTGCAAACTTTCTACACTCTAAAAACATTTGAGTCAAAAATAACCCAACTATGGGTAAAAAAATCAACTGGTCCTCTACTTTGGTCCATTTGAACCAACTTTGAGTTAATAAATGGGTCTTTTAATTTGAAGCAACTCATAAATATTGGTCAGATCATTTACTTGGGTCAAAAAATTGGGTGATTTTGTATAATCGCACCCCGTCCCGTGCAAGCCAGAAAGTTGAGTTAAATTGACCCATGAAGTGGATCGGTCCATTTTTGATCCATAATTGGGTTACTTTTGACCCAACTGTTTAGAGTGTATAGCACTTACAAACTTCTAAGTTCTAACCTTTAACTTAAATTAAAAAATAAAAATAAATAAAATAAAATATCATGATTACTATCAATGTCGTACTACGGAGTATTAAATAGTCACAAAAAATAAATATTGATACAAAAAAGATCAACTGTCTTCAGCCATGTCAGCAGACAGCACTGCGGCTATGCAAATTAACCTATTAAATATTCAATCAAAAATTTATTATCAATGTTTTAAAACATTATCGCTATCGCTATTGTGCTTATGTGCTTTAACTATTTAACCGGCAGCACAAGAGTCTGTTAACGAAACCAAACACAAAGACCAATCAAGCGGTTAGGAATGTAGCCTGTGGGCCGCAGGTTCGATCCCCGCCATTGACACGATAACAACTACTCACAATGTAGAAGTCGACTTCGTAGAGCGTGCATCCGAAGCCGGACCACTGGCGCGCTACGGCCAGGTAGGCGGCCATACTGTCTCTGCAGCTGGAACCCGCCAGGCCCCTCCAGCGCTCCAAGATGGCTCCCATGACGGCCGCCGCCTCCTCCTTCACGCGGCTGCGTAGGCGCAGGTCCTTCTCCACTTTCTGCTTGTGCGCCGCCGTTGCGTGGCTCCACAGCGCCCCCGCCAGCAGGCCCGTGGGGAAGCGCTGCGCGGCGGGGCAACCCGTCGGCGCCGCCAACTGGCAGGGCGGCAGCGCCTGGGCCACAAGGACGCGGGCTTCCAGCACGTGGCTGGGGAAGAGTTCGTCCAGGGGCGGGCAGGGCGCGTGCGTGCTGAAGTCCCCCATGACGGCCTGAAGCCGGAGGGCCGCCAACGTCTGGAGGTCCTCCTCGCAGGCGGGCAGCTGGCCACGGATCACCATCTCATGGCACTGCGGGTTAAAAAAAGAAAGTCAAAAATGGATTGTGTCGTGCCATCAGTCTGTTTTGACCACACCCTGTTCTAGTTGCTAAACCTCAAGAGCCTGTGAAGGCAAATGATTCACCGATAGAACTGTGAAACACGTTGTGAGGGACACTGGATCGTCTTTTCACACGATCGCGAATAGGCATGAGCCGCTTACAGGTTTGACGTGGTTTTAAAAAGTTTCAAATAACCGCGAATACTGGCTGTCATTGGGAATAAGTTCTTTTTTTCCCGAGGGAACTTCTAACCAAGGCAAAATAAGATTAGCTGTTTGCAGAGTTGAGTGAACGAGCAGACGATTTCAAGTTAATTGTCCCTCTTTTTACTTTTTTTTCTTCTCTCTCCACGGTGAGCAGAGAGGGGAGGGGTGAACAGTTACACATGGAGAGAAACACAGATGACGTTTTGCTCCGCTTATTAAATGCGCGTTGTGCTACAAAATAAAACATTAAATGGTGCCCGTGGGTACTAGTTAGCTCTAGAGCGAGAGAGCGCGCGTGCACGCCCGCGCGAGTGGGACCGTTGCTACATGTCGGGGAGGTGGGGACGAACGAACTGACTAGTTGTGTCCTCCACACGCGGGCAATTTGAAAAAGCTTCACAGACGGGAGGAAGAAATGGCGACCGGTATTCACTGGAACTTACTCGGAGAGAAAGTTTGAGCTGAGAGTCCAGCGGCATGCTACGCGCTGTAGCTTCTTGCTAGCTAGCCCGCTAGCCTACAACCATAATGTGTGTTACACCTTCCAAACAAATCTTCCTCCCACCAATTCGCTATTTAAAGATCATACACAACATATACACGGCTAAACTTGTGAGCAGAGAGGGGAGGGGTGAACAGTTACACATGGAAGAGGAAGGAGGAAGCAAGATGAAAGAAAGAAAGACAGATGCCTTTTTGCTCTGCTTAATAAATGTGCGTTGTGCTACAAAATAAAAAATTTAATGGTGCCCGTGGGTACTAGTTAGCCCCAAGGAGACCATGAGTAGCCCACGGGTCTGTTCACAAAATAGCTTACCAGTGATGGGATTTACTAAGAACAAAAAAAAGGAAAAAAAAGAGAACGAATGTTCCATCAATAGAAATTGATGAATTGATATTGGAATTCCAACTAACTAACTCAACCACAATAACAAACCTCCCTGATAGTGCCAATCAAAAGAGAGTCTCTTGCATTTTAGCCTGCAGATGTGTCTCCGGTGAGTATCTAAAGTGTTACCTGCTCAAAGAGGAAGAGATACTCGATGCTGTCGACTGAAATGCTGTCCGCATCGAGCAGGCAGTAGAGCTTGAAGCACAGTTTGCGCTGGCCTTTGGACTCGCACTCTTTGCTGGAGACGCTGCACACAAATTCACAACAGGAACCATCGTCATAGAACTAGAATTCAACTCCCTTTCTTGTATTGTAGCTAACTGGAGACAAAAAACGACAACTATAACGCGTCTCCCACAGGTTGCCATGTTTGACCAACAACACCAAGACAAGGTCGCCTCTTATCAAAGTCATGCATGATGTTCCGCATGGGAAGTGATAAAGCGCACAATCTGCCGTTCGGTTGACTAACAAATAAGCGCCCGGCCGGAGCACACTGAAAAGCTTTTATTGTGTCTGACCTGGTGAGGATGTCTGCGATGAGCGCGCCGCCCGACACAGGCTGCTCCCACAGCGCCTTCTGCTCGTACAGAGCAAACGTGTTCTTGCTGTCTTTCAGGCCCAGCCTCTGCTGCATCCTCTGCACCACCTTTGGAGAACACACATGGTGGTTGGGGAAGGGAAACGACACAAAAAATTAAAATCATACATGAAATAAGAGTTCATCATGTTCTATTTTTTGGGAAAAAGATTTACCAACAAGAAAAAGGGAACCATATGTCCCAATGAAATCAGCATTTATTTATTTTTTATTTTATTTATTTGGGGGGCAGCGACCATATTTACATGTACCTTAATGGAAAGGTGAAAAAAACCTCACAACATTAGCACATTTCAACATATATTTAGTGGCTGATTCTTTACTCCATCATTCCAAATCTGCTCAATTTAATATTTTTTCAGAAATGTCCTCACTATTGGTCAGTCCCCTTGTTGGTCTCCTATTTTAACAAATTATTTCATTGACCAATCTAAAGGGCATAGCTCATTAAATATTGGTTTGAGTGATTGTTTTGGAGATATTCCAATCGAGCACAAATCGAGCATGTAAACGGGAGTAACTCTTTCCTTCACGCATGTAAACATGTTACCTCGATTGTTTCAGAAACCAGAATTCTGAAACAAAGCATGTACACGTAGTCACTGATGTCTTCCCTGATTTCATAGTGACAAGATTTTCTTTACAGAATGGGCCAAGGAAGATTTAATTATTATGTTGCAGTTTTTGTTAACTGATGCTATGGACACTGTTTAAAAAAACAATATGGATGTGTTTAGTTTTTGTAAAGGTGGCATAATTGACGAGCAAATAATAAATGAATCCTAATGAAATTAAAACCGATCTAATGCTGGAGTATTATTGTCGTAGCACATTAAAGTCCAAACCTCATTGGCGGTGGTATGAGAGCTGATGTAGAGCTGGCAGCAACCAGATCCGGGGTAGTGCACCGTGCACAGCATTTCCTGCCTGCTCATCAGCATCTGGATCTCCTCCCAGGATGGCACGCACTCACGACACTTGGTCTTCTCCAGAGCCTCGCTGATGAAGGATGCGTAGTTGTCCATCTCCGATTCGGGACTCTGGTTCTGGATACTGCAACAGGTTTGTGACAATTTTACATTTGCCAGACAAACTTTTAACAGAATTAAGGTTAAAAACAGTGAGTAAAACAATCTACAGTGGATATAAAAAGTCTACACACCCCTGTTCAAATGCCAAGTTTTTGTGATATAGAATCAAAGATACTTAAAATGCTGATTGGCTGAGAGAATAGTTACAAACCCAATTCTAATAACGGTTAGCCGTTAGCAACGAGCTAGGTTGCTCCAGCAAGAGGTGTCCGTGGCACTCTCAAACCCAGTGAGAGCCAAGAGCCGAAAGGACGCCGTCTTGTCAGTTGGAATGACCTCAAGCCACTTGATTTTTAGATGTGAGGCGTATTTTATTCAGCAACTCCAGAAAATAGCTCTTAAGTCTAACACATGGTCTGATAGTCGTGCTCTTGGCTCGCTTGCAGCAGAGCGCCAACAGCTCTGGCTTGCAGTAAAGTGGCGTCAGTTTAATATCAATGCACATCTGAGAACTTAACAAAATAAAAACATTCAACGTTGTGCAAAGGAGTCACTCTAACACAATTTAGCAGTAATAAATTAAATAATGCATATATTTGTGGGACTGGGGTCAAGTTGTATTTTACAGTTTTTAAAATGTGCAGAATTTCACAAGTTACTTCAAGTAAATAATTAGTCAGCTCTTAATATGAAAAGAAAAATGCACTGAGCTGTCACCATTGTCTTACAAATGCAATTATGCTATGTAGAAACATGACCAACACAAATCAATGTCACATTTTTTTGTTTTTTTACAGTACACTACTTATTTTTAATTTAAAAAAAAAAAGAAAAAAGAATTGTTATGAAATTACTGATTCAATGACTAAAAATGCAACCATATTTTTATTAGGTTAACATTTCTTACCACTTTTATGTTAACAAGAGTACGAAAAATTTGAAAAAAAATATTGTACACCTTATTATAAATTCAGATTTTAAAAAAATAAAATAAAAAATAATAAAAATAATAAAAAATCAGATATAAAATGTGCAATTAATTGTGAGTTCGTTATTGAAGTCAAGTTAAAAATTTGAATCGACTGACACCTCTAGTTTCACACAATATTACAACTTCATTGGAACTGGGTTTGTAAGTACTCAAATACAGTTTCTTGTCTTATAAAGGTCTACAGGAAGTAGACAGAAAGTTGCACACACATTTACTTCTTTCTTTTTTTTAAACCACAGAATATTATTTTAATTAATATTTTTTACAACTTCTTATTATAGCAATGGCATAATATTATAATGCACTTTTATCATCTGGGAGAACACATCATGTTTATTTTACTTTAGTAGCCAAATGTGGTTCCTTAATCCTCACCCTATAAAAACCATTCCCAATAAAAAATATAATCAACTCTCTCTCAAAAAAGAAGAAGAAATAAAATAAAATAAAATCAACTTGGCAGCGGTAACAAAAGACAAATTGTTCAAACATATCGTGTTGAAAGTGACCCAAACCCTTTTAAGAGTGCGACACGGCAACTCTACCACGTTACCCCTTTTGAAGTTTTATTTTCTTTGGGCTGCCGAAATGACAAAATGTGAGAACATTCTGACGATGGCTCTCGGGGACGTTAAAAAGCGCTTCAAAGCCACGTTTGCCTTTGAGTTTAGCACACCAAACAGGAAAAGGTGTTTCCGCTCCTGTGAACGGGGCTGACCTGCCGCTTCCTCCCAACGAAGAGTCCGAGCCAGCCAGGCCCTGGTGAGCGTGCCAGCGCGTGTGCGTGCGTGCGTGCAGCTGGGCCTTATAATGCATCCCTTTGAGTGTGTAAGGTGTGAAATTAAATGAAAACTGTGATGAAGTTATGAGCTAAGTCTTGTGTAAACACCAAGCAGGGATGGAATATAATATAAATCCTCTCAAAAAATAACTGATGCAATACACAAAACGTTTGTCTCAAAAACCATTTTTTTTCAAGATGTCACTAAAATGTCCATTTACAAACCAAATTCCCCAAAAGTTGGGACACTATACAAATTGTGAATAAAAACTAAATGCAATTATGTGGAAGTGGCAAATTGTAATATTTTATTCAGAATAGAACATAGAGAACATGTCAAAAGTTTAAACTGAGAAAATGTATTATTTTAAGGGAAACTATGTTGATTTTAAATTCCATGGTGTCAACAAATCTAAAAAAAAAGTTGGGACAAGACCATTTTCACCACTGTGAGGCATCCCCTCTTCTTCTTACAACAGTCTGTAAACGTTTGGGCATCGAGGGAACAAGTTTCTCAAGTTTAGAAATAGGAATGCTGTCCTGTTCTTGTCTAACACGCGTCTCGAACTGTTCAACTGTTTTGGGCTTTCCTTGTTGCACCTTCCCCTTTATGATGCGCCAAATGTGCTCTAGAAGTGAAAGAAGTGGACTGCAGGCTGGCCATTTCAATACCCGGATCCTTTTTGCGCAGCCATGATGCTGCATGTGGTCTGGCATTATCGTGTTGAGAAATGCAAGATCTTCTCTGAAAGTGATGATGCCTGGATGGGAGCATATGTTGTTCTCCAATCGCAATTTACCTTTCTGCATTGACGATGCCTTTCCAGATGTGGAACAACATTGGTGGAATTGGTGATTCTCTACCCATCTTGGCTTCCTGAGAGACACTGCCACTCCGAGAAGCTCTTTTTATACTCCAACCAAGTTGCCAATGGACCTCATTAGTGGAAACTGGTCTTCCAGTGGTTTTTTTACAAGTTCAATTGACTTAGCGTCTTATTGCTACCTGTCCCAACTTTTTTTTTGATTTGTTGGCACCATGAAATTTACAATCAACATGTTTCCCTTAAAATGATACATTTTCTCAATTTAAACTTTTGACCTGTCATCTATGTTCTATTCTAAACAAAATATTGAAATTTAGCACTTCCACATAATTGCATTCAGTTTTTATTTACAATTTGTATAGTGTCCCAACTTTTTGGGAATTGGGTTTGTAGTACTAATTCTATTCTCTTTATATATTCTATGACACGGACCCCTTGTGATAACCAAACTTTGGGAATCACTGGTATGACTAGTTGCATTTCCGTGGATTCATTTGCATTTCCAGTCATCGTCTGGTAAAAAAAAAAAAAAAGAAGAAGTTTTCATCAGTTTAAAAATAAGTGAATCCCCCGTTAATATGACCTCAGTCTTGTCTAAACAAAAATCAGAGATGGAGTGGGAAGGAAACAATTACGTGACATGAGGCCGGGGCACATAATTCACTCAAAAGAGGCGTTCAAACCGGGGCCTTTTTAATAACACTGCCACGGGTGGGAATTTGTCCCGCTGCTGAAACATAATTAGGAATGTTCCAGCAAGGCTGTGGGATCCCCTCATATGCCCCCTTTTAACTGCCACTTCTCTTCCCTCCACAGATTCTCTGGGGGGCACTGCATGTTGGGAGGAGTGGGGCAGGGGGGGGGGGGGGGGGGGGTAGAGAGGGGGGGGGGTGGAGGGATGTGGAAGCTTTTCTGGGCCGCATGCCCAGCTCCAGCCTTGGCGCTGCCCAGCTGCGGCTTTCCAAAGGGAGCGGCGAGAAAAAGTGCGTGAGAGCAAAAAAGAGGCATCAAGTTATTTGACTCCGTGATCGCTCCTGTAGATAAGGACCCCGCCGCCGTTTGATGGGGGACAGAAAACGCGGAGGAGGGAGATTAGAGGGCTAATAGCGTAGATTAGCGTGCGCCGCAGAAGGGCTAATTCAGAACTGCAAATCCACAGCCCACAATAGCTAAAGTGTCGCTATGAGATGCTGGCGCCTGCTTATTTTTTCTATTCACCACCGTCTCGCATCAAAGTTCTCATAGCAGCAGCAGTTGAATTGAATTGACCTTACATTTCAAAGAAAATGTCAAAAAATTCCTAATGGGAATCCAGGATCTTTTTACAAACTCGACAAAGATTAAACCTGTAGCAGTTAGCTTCTTTGTGTAGCACATTGCTCGAGTTGAATGTCAGTGGCTTATCTTCAAGCCGTTTGCCATTCATTCCTTGAACTGCTCCCTTTTTCCTCAGGATTGCTTTCGACCAACTACCATGACACATACTGTGTTCGTACCATCCATACTCTTGTTTCGAGTGTCAGGTTCCGACTTGTACGACTTCCATGTTGGCATTTCTCTCCCTCACAATCGATGGGACAAGCCAAAATTCACACCCTAATCTTTATTTTCTACACAAAAGCAGTGCTAATCTCAAATCCAAAACGTTGCCAATGTTGCCAACGCCGCCATCTACAGGGATCTGTTTGTCAAACTTGACATTCACAGGCAAACTCAACCTCAACGCTGACCTGTTGAAAAATGTGCTTGACGATTATATTATTATTATATTATATTCCAGTTGATGACGATAAACGTCCATATCAGTGAATGACTTACGAAATGTGACAGAATAATTTTGTCCACAAAATGTATTACAATACCTCTTGAGGTGGAATCGCAGATACTTGAGGACGGCGGCTCCGGGCAGGAAGGTGCAGCTCATGCAGGTGAGCAGCTGCCAGTAGCGCAGGTGGGCGGCGGTGTAGGGCGCCGGCGTGTGGCTAGTCTGCTTCACCAGCTGGCAGTAGACCTCGTCGCGCAGCGGCCGCAGGTCCAGGCAGGTCTGCAGAACGCCCTGGATGATGGGCACGGCATCGTGCACCGACTCCAGCTGCTGCAGGCCGTTGAAGAGCTTGACGGCCTCTTCGCACAACGAGCCGTAGCCCTTGCCGTGGTGGTCTGTGAACCATTCGGAATGGTTACAAACGGGAACACTATACAACATTTTCAGGAAAATTAGGCCTTTAATGTCACGTGAGATCAATGAGTTGTCACAGGACCTTGCTCAGCAAGGATTACTTGTTCGCTGCCTTTTCTTTGGCTAGTAAAAAAGTTGGATGCAGTCACATACAAACAGCAGCGTATAAGATCATCAAATAAGACATGCACTGAAAAATGTCAACTTAGCACATACTTTTTTGTGTATTTGGGCTGCAGTACGCGAGAATGCCCTTGTGGAAATTACAGCGGCTATCTCTGTATAAATGCTTTAACCTTAACTTGAGACTTATTTATACTCTCAAATTTAGTTAAACATCCACCTAGTAACTCATTTGCTCACAAAAACATATACATACGTTCTATTTTAAATGTTAAAGTGTCCCAAAGACGTATTTGTTTTTTGTTTTTTTTTGCTAGAGCATATAGAAGGCTTTGATGCAGCCTTTCAACTGCATACAATAGTTGAAACAATGGTAGTTATTACAAAAACGGCCAGCAGGTGGCAGCAGAATAGAATAAATCAACCAGGGCCATGTTGAAAAAAAGCTCATTTACTAACAATTCTAAATAGATTCGTGAATAATGATGAAACTTAGCTATATTCTCATGCTAATTGTTGCAAAATGGAAATCAACTTTTTTTTCCTGATGAAAGAAGAGACAAATCTTTTTTGGGGTAGGTTCCATGTTTTTACAGCAATAGAACAGAATATTCTGTGGGCCTTGCAAAAATCAGTAAAAATCCAGTAAAACAGCTGGGAGTGAAGGGGATGGCTTCAGTGAAAATGGCTGGGAGTAAATGAGTTAAGCAAACAGTCGCTCATCCTGCCAACTGGATTTTGGCCTGTTTTACTGCCTCTTCTCTTCTATCCTTTGCACCCATGATGTTGCTGTGGAGGATTTGGCATTAACCAACCAGAACAGGTCCTGAGGTGAACCACTTTCCCGGAGGAGTCTTCCTGCAGCGCTTCATTTCATTTATTGGGACTCTCATGCTGCTTAAACTAACATTGTATATATCATCAAGCAAACGAGATGCACACAATCTAACACCTTGCTGTCAAACAACACAACATTGGCATCATGCATGATTTGTGTGTGCGTGTGCGTGTGTGCGTGAAATGGCTTACATGTGTGCTCAAGGCTGCCGTAGGGGAAGGGCAGCAGTGGAGCGTAGAGGGGGCCATGGGTGTACTTCAGGATGGGATTGTGCTGGTAAATGTGCTCCACCACTTCAGGGTTGAACTTGTTTTCCTGAAGGACAACAGGTGAAAGAAAAGTTGCTGAGAAAGTTCATATCGCTCCACCATGCGTGCGGCCAATCAAGCCCAGCGGGTGACTGAGTGCATCTGGGGCGAGGTCAAGTGATGACCCGGCAAACGGCCGCAGCACGATAGACATGTTATATTTTATCCGCCCGAGTCAGCCAGATCAACATGTTTCAGTCCTCGGTGGCCCGCGGCCCGGACGCCTTCCAGAGGCAACAGATGGCTCGCACGCTATACGGCCCTGCGCCACCTGTTGCTTATTAGTAACACCGCCACCGCCGCTCTCTCGACTTTTCCCCAGCCTCTCTATGGCGGGCTTCCAGACAAGCTTACTCAGCGGGGCCGAGTTGACACATTCCTCGGCGGTGTTCCGTGCACGCTGGTGACAGCCTAGTCTGTTTGAAGGGCAGGAACGAGACACGGACGCTTTGAACATGACAATTGCACAACTTCACTAAAGACTCCAGTTCTATTCTACTTCGACAATAGCCTTGCTGGTGTCAGAGGAGCCATGACATGTTTGCTTGTCACATAAACATGTCCAGAATTAAGCCTCATTATCCAAACCACACCAGGCATGTTGGCTCAGAGCAAACAAAAGACACTGTGTAGGTGTGTTTACAGTAGACAATGATTGACAGTTTATGCAGCTCTCCCTTTTTCTTCAATAGAGGGGGACATGTTTAGGAAACGGACTTTGTAATTGCTTGTATACAAACCTTTTAATCTCTGGGGGTCATCAAGTGTGAAATCACGCAACCAAAAAAGTTGCTGCAAACTTTTCATTAACATGTCTTGTTTGCTAGACTGTGATGTAACAGTGGGGGCTAATTAATATAAGACTCCCCACAAACTAAGCAGCGCTGCAGTGTAAAAGTATTGATAGCGTTAAGTCATGAACACCTCTCCCACAGATCACCTCAGAACCAAGATAGAGTGTGATAGAAATGGGCCATTTGCCACTCAGAAAGACTAGGTACGTAAATCTTTTGGATTAAGAATATCTACAACAATCAAGAAAAGTCCAGTTGCCTCAATTCAACTATTGTGGGTTAGCGAACAGCATTATTTTCTGATTAGCAGCACATACTTAAATGTTTGTCATGAATAGTTAGGGTAGACTAGACACTACATGCATGAATCTACTTCAATAATTGCCAAGTGTAAATGGTGATAAAGTGCTGCTTTCTTTCTTTATTGCCATTCAAATTTGCTAAGTGTACAGAACGCAATGTCGTTGCACGGCTCAAGCAGGAAAAAAAATGAAATATTGTAAGAAAACAAACAAAACCAACAACAACCATGACCAGCAGCTGAAAATGCTGAGGTACAGTATAAATATGGACATAAAATAGAGATAAAAATAGAATAAAAAATAATATGACTTTATTGTCTTGTATTGTCTTGCCTTATCACGTTGCCCCAAGCTTCACACTCGATCGTCGTGGTAACAAAAGCGGTGCAGATGATGGGGGTATAACCATATCACAGGTACGTTATTAATACACCTAGGAATTGTTTTAAATTGTTAATATTATTGTAACAGACAGAAGCACTGAACAAACTAAGCCACTTCCTGCAATATGCCCAATGTCAGTCACGAGAATTCATGCATTATTTACAGAGGAAAAATGTCCAAAAATACACACAGTATGACAATGTTAATGAATACCCGGATCTGCACATAGTTTTATCCTAATCTGTCTTAGCTAGCAAACAAACAAGCGATTAAACTAAACTCCCTTCACGGTTGGGGGGCAAAAAAACACAATCGCCCGAAAGATGGTTAAATAAGCGCTGCCTCGTGTTGATATTGGGAGATGCTTTAAAAGATAAATTAAAGATAACAAAAACGGCCTCTGTTGCCGATTTTCAGAGAGCGTCCAAAGGTGAAACGACTGATGGAATTGTGAGGAGCAATTCAAAAGTGGGTCATGGGGATGCAATGAAGGGGTTCTCGACCAGTCTCACGCTATGGGACACACGTTTTCCCATGGTAATTACGTCGTGAACTCATTTATTTAAATATTAAAGTCAAATTATCCTTTTGTTTTTTTTAAGTAACTGTAGCTGGTCACATAAGGGTGATTGTTATCATTGTCATTGCCAGTTGTGGCTGGCAAAACACTTTTTGCATAACAACCAGTCGACAATCAAGAAGAGTCCAGTTTCCTCAATTAAATTTTTGCAGTGCCGTTTCGCTTTCCTATTATTATTTTGCAAGCATGTGTATCCTGGTGAAAATCCCCAAACATGAACCCCAGGACTACCCTCAGTATTGCCTTCTGGAACATTAGAAAAAAATGGCCTCAGACTCAAGTTTGACCGATTGGCATGAAATTTTGTGTACATGACTATGATAGCAGGATGCCCGAAAAAGTCTCAAGGAACCTTGCATGTAACTGAAAAGTAAGTCAGCCATTTTATTTTGAATAAGATAAATTCCATGGGACCTATTTTGACAAACTCCAACAAGAAATTTCGCCCAGAAGACCCCTCAAATGGAATCAGACCCTTTTGCCTAAAATGTCTAATGTGGGTGGAGAATGGTGTCAAAGTTTCATAAACATTTCGGGGTGGTTACCATGGAAATGTGGGTGCAGCTTCCTTTGCCAATAGAGAATCGCTGTTGTAATGTTGAACACTGCTAGCTGTTATTTAGCCGGCGAGTAAGGTTGGACTGTTAAAAGTCCTCAACGTCGCCCCCTCCAGCATGGCTCAGGCCCTCCTGGTCAAGCCGCCGGAAAGATTAAGCACTTTAAGATTAGACACTCTCGCTGTTAGATTACGCAGACATGAGTCCAAAGCAAAGTAGACCGTTTATCTGACCTCGCCGAAACCACTGCCTTCGCGGACTGGCCTGAGACGAGGCGACCGCCTGCTCCTTGAGATTCCAGTGAGCGGTTCTCTCTAGCAACCCCGCTTCTAAAAATAACCCTCATCAGCCCACTTCAGTCTTGTTTGTTCACGCATAGTGAGTCAGCATCAAACAATAACTTTTTATCTCCACTTTCTGCCTCGGGGTTTGAGCTCCAGATGACATCATTCAGGAGAGAAAGGAAACTTTGGACTTCTGGCCTTTTGTGTGGTTTCCATAGCGACCAAGCTGGGGGTAATAACCTGTTCCCCGCTGGCTGTTTGTGTTTGGTGTCGCAAGTGTATTTGACCTTACTTCTATGTCCTGGATCAGGAGTTGCGTGGGCGTCTCGACGGGCGCTTTGGTGTCGATGATTTTCTGGATGGCACAGGCCCAGTGCACGGCCTCGTTGAAGTGTTTGGTGTACAGCCTGTAGCAGTGCTTGCGCCCATACACAGTGATGCTCCAGTAGCCTTGAAGAAGAGCACGGAAACATCACATTATATCACTGATGAGCAATCACCACATTCTTGGAATTGGACCAGGCCAAATCACAACAGCGGAACTGGGTCACAAGTTCCAAAGTCCCCCTTTGTGGAAAACCAGAGCTTATTGTATGAGCAACTCAGGCCTGCCTGAGCTGCACGGCTCTTAAAATGCCTTCCTGCTACGTGACTTGGCACTGTGTCCTCCTGTCTTGATATCCTCCTAACCCCCAAAAACAGTGAAGTCTAACAGCTTGGTGCTACTAACATTTTTCACATTTGCTTAAAGGATGCCAAAGGGGCACTTGTGCGATCCCATTGCAGGAAGTTAGCCTAGCGGAACAGTTGCAGGGTTATTGTCAGGGGAGGTGAGTACCAAGTGTACAGCAAACCTGCTGGACACAACCCAAAAAGGAACTAGAGATGATTTCTCCAGCCCTGTTTATCCTTTTGCTCATTTTATTGTTGGAAATTCAATTGCGAACCAAAATTTAATTCCTCTGAACCTATTTGGGGTCATGGTTCTATGGTTAGGTTTGTATTTTCTCACATAAAAGGCTATTATTGTAATAAAATCCACATAGCAATCAGCAAACAATCAGTAATGACCAATGTATCGCCCACTAGAAAACTTTATTGCCCTAATTCTAGCCTTAAACATTCACAAGGAAGATTCACTAAGAGTGAATAAAAGCTTAATTAATGAGGGAGGCTTAACTAGAACTAAAATATGAAGAAGTAGAAAACGCATGGAGGAAGTACACATTTTCAATTCAAGAATAAGGAACAAAATGTTTTATAGCAGCTAAATGGAAGTCATTACAAAGCAAAGAGAAAAGCCACACTCCCGCCAAGAAAATTCCTCATAATGCACAATGAGGTAGTCCAAAATATTTGCTTCTGGACCAGGAGGCCGAGTAGTAAAATCCCAAAATATTGACAATCATCTCATCCAGACTGGCTTCCTGGTATACTCTAAATGTTTAGTTTCATTGAGAGAAGGAACCGAGATGCCTGACTGATCGCTGAAAAGTTTCTAAACAAACTTTCAACCGCATTTTGGACTGAGCCGCGCTGGGGCTTCCCAAATATGCTCACAATTACAGTGCATGTGGGATCACAAAGGGAACCGCAAGACATCACATCACATACATCAGAAAACATGCAAACCATCTGACTCGGAATCTCTGAAAAAGTCCAAATCACCAAACGCTTATGAACACTGCAGACATTACAGGACGACCGAGACGTCAAGCGTGAGTCAGCCATGTGTCAGCCTTGCTGTGTGTGTGGTGGTGGTGGGGGGGGTGTAAGCGTGTGTGTAAGCGTGCGACGCTCACCCGTCTCCTTGAAGGTCTGCTTGTCTGGCCAAATGACTGAGCAGAGACTGGTGAGCACGAGTGTTCCCAGTCTGCGGGCTCCCTTTTCTGGGCCACTGTAGTAATCCAGCGAGTCTTGGCTTAGCACGAACCAGAAGCGTCGCTGCTTGATCCAGTTGCCTCGCACTTCACGCAGCAGCCAACCTTCCCCAAGACAAAAAAGTACAAATGAAACTAGTAATACATGTTCATAGATGGCCAATGTACCCCCCACCCCACAATTGTTGATATTGAAAATGGTGTAAATTAATGTTTTTAAAAAACGAATTACTTTGAACAACAACAACAAAAATATACTGTACATACATTTTCCATGTAAATTTTAATTCTCGGACGAAACCTGTGACTATGAAGGATTTGTTGCGCGTTAGGCTTTCCTGGTAGAACCATTTTGAATTGTGGCCTCAACAAAAAGGAAAATTACAAATAATGGTCAAATTTTGAAAGACTGTTGCTAAAATGGTAACAGTTGGTGTGCTAACACAAAAACACAAACACAGATTGACAAGGATCCAACTTTGTGCCTTCTATAATCAGGTACTATTGGTAACGAGGGTAGCTCAAATGCAAACACGCTAACAGCTTTGAACCAAGCAACCTGAGTGGAGAAAGCGCTGAGCTACATAGAGTAGATACGGATTTTATGGTTTGCCTTGTGCTTGCATACTATTTCTAATGAGAACGGGTACAATGCTAGCATACTATCACTTAAGTTAACATATAGCGAGATAACATCCTGAGTAAAGAAAGTGAGCAATAAGAATTTTATTGTAACTTGTGTCCAGGCATTTATTTATTTTTATTTAAAGAGAAGAGATCAAATATTATTGTCTTTACTTTCTCCACCTCTCACATACACATCAGTAGCATATATCGATGAACAAAGATACATTATTTGTAGCAAATAAATAATGTGTTTTAGACCAAGTGAAATTTGATGATCTCTAATGACATGTGATCCAGGATTATTATCTTGTTTCGGCATGCGAAATAAACAAACAACGTGAATAGTGTGGGAAATAACATACCATAAATCTGGAAATAATGTGAATAATGCACAATGTAACACATGAATCTCAATGGTGCTTATCCCAAATCAAGTCAAGTCAAGTTTATTTATATAGCCCTTAATCACAAAAGGGTCTCAAAGGGCTTCACATGCCCACAGTTGTTCAACCTTGGTGGAAGTCTGCGTTCTGCTGCATGCTGATGGCCAGTCAATTTACTTTGGGCCAAGAACAAAATGTTGTTTCTATTTGACTTTACAACACATTCTGGCAGCCATGTTATCAGAGAACTTCCAAGAAAAGCTCTGCCTCCCCACCCAAAACGTTCCGGACAGCAGGTAGGCTTGTCATGGAGCTACCAAAAAACGCCGCTGCACACTATGTTTCACTTATAGGTTAACCCCAGATGTCTGTAATTGTCTACAGCATTTCTGTAAGGGACACACTTGTTGGATTAAATGCTAGGGGGATACAAATATAGCCAGCTAATGGCAGAGGCATTAAAGCCTGCCATGCAGCGTGCATAATTACAACTGTGAAGTGAGAGAAAGAAGAAAGCTGAGGGCAAGTGTAGCTGGTGATGGAGAAAAGTGACAAAAGGTCAAGCAGAAGAATTTTAAACCATTCAAATGTTTTATTTCCAAGATAGTATAGCGATGTTAAATGAATGTGGGCCAGATCTGCCAGAGGATATTAATTTTCTAGAATTGTCAATTGTCATACAGTATTATTTGTCTCTACCAGAGATGACAAAGCTACGCAAGTAATAACATTTTTCACTAGTAACAAAATATGTTCCATTTAAAACAATTGAAAATCCGGATTTTCTCTCATTTGTCCACCAACATTTTACCATCAGAGCATGCAGCAAAATGTCACATCTTTCCTTTCTTCCTCAGGTCCTACAAGCGTGCCTTGCTGCTGAATTGGTAAGCATATAGATTTCAGATAATTGTCAGGGTATCGGGGTCCATCAGTGGCCCACACAACGACCACGATTACACAGTCATGCAACAAGACGGAAGCGGCAATGCTTTGTAGCTTTGGGAATCAGATTGTAGTTAAATGGTTATTCGGAACTACTAAACTACACAAATAAGTGGAAAAATAACTAACTAGCTTGATAACCAGGTATCTGAATACCCCACTAGCTTGCTATAGCCTACCTACACAAATAACTAAACAAAATGACTATTGAGCAAGCTTGCCAAGTACTGAACTACAGTAGCCCAGAAGACCAGACTTCCTTCTCCCCAGCCACTTTACCCAGCTCCTCCGGCGGGATAACAAAGGCGTTCCTGGGCAAGCTGAGAGACATAGTCTCTCCAGCGTGTCCTGGGTCATCCCCGGGGCCTTCCGCCGGTGGGACATACCTCTCCAGGGAGGCGTCCAGGAGGCATCTGAACCAGATGCCCGAGCCACCTCAACTAGCTCCTCAACGTGGAGTCAACCCTGAGTCCCTCCCGGATGACCGAGCTTCTCACCCTATCTCTAAGGGAGAGCCTGGACACCTTTATGAAGCCAATAGCACCACATCATCTGCAAAAAGCAGATATGCAATGCTGAGGCCACCAAACCGGACCCCCTCAACACTTTGGCTGCACCTAGAAATTCTGGCCATAAAAGTTATAAACAGAATTGATGACAAAGGGCAGCCTTGGCGGAGTTCAAACCTCACTGGCAACGAATCAGACTTACTGCCGGCAATCCGGACCAAACTCTGACACCGGTTGTACAGGCACGAACAGCCCGTATCAGGGGGCTCGGTACCCCGTACTTCGGAAGCGCCCCCCGAGGGACACGGTCGAACGCCTTCTCCAAATCCACAAAACAGATGTAGACTGGCTGGGCGAACTCCCATGAACCCTCAAGTACCCTGCCGAGGGTGTAGAGCTGGTCCACTGTACCACGGCCAGGACGAAAACCACACTGCTCCTCCTGAATCCGAGATTCGACTTCCCGACGGACCCTTCTCATCAGCACCCCTGAATAGACCTTACCAGGGAGGCTGAGGAGGGTGATCTGTCTATAGTTGGAGCACACCCTCCGGCCCCCTGCCAATCCAGAGGCACTGTCCCTTATGTCCACGCAATGTTGTAGAGGCGTGTGTAACACGACAGCCCCACAACATCCAGAGCCTTTAGGAACTCTGGGCGTATTTTATAGAATTTCTTCGAAGCTGTCCGGAAGTCGTTTTCCATGGCCTCATCAAACTCCTCCCATGTCCAAGTTTTTGCCTCAGCGAGTTCTGCCGGAGGTGGACGTCGAAACTCTTTCTGAGGGGATTCCGCTAGACCATAGATGTCAAACTGCGGTCCCCGAGGGCCGCAGTCCTGCAGGTTTTGGAGGTTACCCTCTTTTAACACAAGCTGATTCCAATCAGCAGGATCGTTATTAGGCTTATGCAGAGCCCCCCAGGACCGGAGTTTGACACCTATGCGCTAGACGTTCCCAGCAAACCCTCACAGAGCGTTTGGGTCTGCCAGGTCTGACCGGCATCTTCCCCCACCATCGAAGCCAACACGCCACCTGGTGGTGATCAGTTGACAGCTCCGCCTCTCTCCAAAACCAAAACACGACTACAAAGTCGATCAATGAACTGCGGCCTAGGGTGTCCTGGTGCCAAGTGCACATATGGACACCCCTATGTTTGAACATGGTGTTCGTTATGGACAATCCGTGACGAGCATAGAGGTCCAATAACAGAACACCACTCGGGTTCTGATGGGGGGGTCCTCCCAATCAGGCCCTTTCAGGTCTCACTGTTATTGCCCACGTGAGCGTTGAAGTCCCCCAGAAAAACGAGGGAGTCCCCCAGCAAAACGAGGGAGTACCCAGGGGGAGCGCTCTCCAGCACACCCTCCAAGGACTCGAACTGAACTGCTGTTTGGTGCATATGCACAAACAACAGTCAGGACCTATTTTTAAGGGTTCGGTCAATCACCAATCACCCAAAATTAAGGAAACCTGGGCCAATATATCGGCCTGCCGACCGATCGGTGCACCCCTACCCAATATTATTATTATTCCAAATATGTACTTACAGAGACCCTGTGCCAACTGCAATGGAGTTAATGAAGGCTCCTGGCTATTATTTGTGGAAATATTATAAATAAATGTAAACATTTGTGCCACTTTCAGGTTAACTATTGCGCTTATTGTACATGTGAATTAAAAGTCGAACCAAAGTCTGCGACATTGGCAGCGGGCCTACTCTGACCAAAAGCCATGTGCGCACGCTTGAGCATGCCTTCAAAGTGTCAATTAGGCTGTGAATCTGGCAATGACGCCTTTATAGCATCACGGCTTCCTCTGCGGTTAGTGAGCTGCGTGCCACCTGTCAGCCTGTTTACTCCCATGCACTCCGATTTATGAATTTCCATGCGGTCCCAACTCTGTTCAACTTCACCCTACGTGGTTTTCCCAGGTAGCGTAGCGTGACACGGATAGGCCAAAATAAAAATCAAGCACATGGGTTGAGGCAAAGGAGCGTTCTCAGGCTATGCTTCCTCTTTAAGAGTTTCCCTATATGATCTTTATGGAGGGTCATCATAAGACGACCAAAATAGTCCTCCTTCGAGCTACTTAATGCCACAACATTAAACTAAAAGAGGCCGACTTCGCCGCACATAAGGAATGCAGACAAGCTGAGCGGGTGCGAGACACGGGGAGAAGCGCACGCCTAAAACACGTCGACGCCTCTGTCAGACATGGCATGTTGCACTTCAGCTTGCTGTCACTCTCAAAACAGGGGGGGCTTTTAGGACCCCATAAACTCGCTCCACGCTCCCCCCATCTGGATCCCATCTAAGACCTGCTAATGCCTCCTCTTGGGGGCCACGGCTTACCCTTAATTTGTTTCATTTGTGACCTTTCAACCCAGCCCCAAAATCCCTGCCCCCTCGAACAGAACATAAGCACACAAGCTTTCTCTGTGCATCAATTTTTACTCGTTATTTGCAATTATTGAGCAGCACTGTCCTCGTGAAATATGTTAGTTTACAACTGCACTGTATTTCACCAAGCATCTTCCAGTCTTTTATTTTTACTGTACAATTGGAATGTGTTCCAAAGTACCAACAGACATGCCTACACTTAATTCCACCATCAATATTAATTACCCGGATCCTTGGTAAAAACAATAAAAGAATGCATCAACGTTTAATTTTAGTAAGTATTAAAACTTGGACTTCTGAGGTGTGGGCTGTCAGAAGCAGTCGGTTGCATTGCTTTATATACAACTTAAAGAGTATGATGATGTATGTTCAGATATAGCTGTTCAGAAAGGTGTGCCGCAGGGTTCTGTATTAGGATTATGGAGGCGCTATATCAAAAGCAGTGCACCAGAAAGACCTGAAGCAACAAGCGAAGAAGAAACGGATCACGGAGCAATTCCGCTGCACACGCCCATTTCCTGGTTTCAAGCGAGGTACAGGCGCGCTCCAGCCGTCGCCAAAGTCATTAAAATACAGTGTATACAACTAACATAATAGTGTTTTACAACAATGCTGAACTATATTTACAATTTCATATGTACTAGTGGATGAATTTGTAATGACTGTAGTTAAAAAAAATAATAATTCACGATCGCGCACACGGCTACCAGGTCGCTGCGGGGCCATCCACTTCAATGAGCGCTCCAGCCAGCCGCAGCTCGGCTACTCGTTGCTTCCGCGCCCCATGGTCATGGCTATGGCTTCAGGAATGGCCATGAGTGCGGCTTTGGTGGCCGCCGGAAGGCTTCGGACACCCGGTGTGTGAGGACGACTCGCGGCGAGCTTCGCGTGCGGGTAGCGAAATCATGATGGCAATATTTCATCCATGGTGGTCTATATGAAATTGTAGATAAGGTTCAATGTTGATTTTTTTTGTAGTCTGTATATATTGTGTATTTTTGTCATGACGCTGGCTGGCCGGCGAGCGTCTGGTTGTGTCTTCCTGGTTTAAGACAGGTGCTGTGCCAAAGTACTTACTCCTGTAGAAAATTATACCCCCTGATGTGGGTACAACGGATGTTTTTCCAAAATGAACACAAGTGTTATTCAGTTTTAGAAACAAGGTTTTGTAAGAAGAAAAAAGGATTTATTGCAGAGAACCAAAAGAAAAGCAAACACTTGCTAGCATTCTGCAGTGGACTCTAGGTGTGTTCAATGACCACGCACAAAGTAGGAAAATTTCATTTTTTACGGGGGTAAGTACTTCGACACGACACCTGTTATTCAACTCTTGAGTAGTCGCTGATACTGATACCAACTAGTACATATATGGTACACTAGTGTGTGTGTGCGTGTGTGTGTGTGTGTGTATATATTATTTTTCCATAAAATTTCAGAATATTAATGGCAACTTTCTATTCATATAATTTCTAACTTATTCCTGATCATAAAACGGCCGCAGGAGGGCGGCCGATACTGGTATTAGCCAACGCCGCGAGTACCAATACCTAAAAATAAGACTGGTATCGGTGGTCGCCCATACCTAGTCAGGATGGAACCACCTCTGCCTCAATTTGAGCCAGGAAAAACCTTGGTACTAGACATCGACACGTGCTGGCCGTAAGAGTGTGGTACATATTTAGGGTTGTAGGGTTTAGAGCTGCAGTTGATTTTACTACCGTCGCATAGAAACTGTCACAACGAGGTAACATGACAGTCACCATTGCACCTAACAGGATACAAGTTATCCAAGCATTGGCTTGGAATGGAAGAAAAAAATAACCAAAAATATCCGATGAGCTCATTCCTCTAAAGTACAACATGGGCAAGGCAAAACGGCGCGTGTGACGTCGACGTCAGCGGCCATCACACTGGGCCCACGCGAGCAGGCACGGAACACATGTGGCCCGCAGCTGCATGGGCTGGCTGCCCGGTGACAGCGCAGCAAGAAGTTGCGATGGTGCTTCTTAAACAAGGACAGGATCTGTTTGGACCTGAACTGCTCGGCCAGGCTTCAAGACAAAACTGATCCACTTAATTTGTTCTAATTTGATTTGTTTATTTGTTTAATCCGTCACATTTTGAACTAGAATAGCACTCAGTAGCGTGCAGACATACGCCAAATACAAACATTAAGGAAAGCTGTGATGGAATATCTGTGTAAACCTGCTATGGCACCAAATAGCTAGCTAATTACATATGACCAAACTACACAAATAACTTGTTTATTAGTTAACTATCAAACTACATAAATATTCAGCCATTTAACTATTTAAGTAGTTCACCAGTTAATGAACAAACTACACCAATATCTAAATACCTATCCAACTAAGATGCTACGTAACTACTCAACTAAACAACTACTGACATAAGTAGTTAACTAAATACCTAGCTATCCAAATAATAAATAAATAGCTAGCGTAACACTGGCTAGTTTGCCAATATAAATTAATTAGACAAGTAATTAAGCTAAATAACTCAATAACAAGCCAACCAACCCTAGAGTACCATATTTTTCAGACTATAAGTCACTAGAATAGAAGACGCACCAGTCAAAAAAAAAAGCATCATGAAGAAGAAAACAACATATATAAGTAGCGTTGGACTATATGTCACATTTTTGGGGGAAATTCATTTTACAAAAACAGAGACCAAGACGAGAAGAGCTCAGACTGACACTGAAAATCCGCGTTCCCAAATTGAGCTGACAGCAGCGAATGTGTTCCTGTTGCATTAAAAAGTTCTGTTTCTAACTACGGAAAAAAAAAATCTTTTTAGTTTAAAATGCCTTACCTTAACAAGAATTTTGCATCACGTTTGGGCCAAGGGTAGAATGTTGGTCTGTTATTGCGTCTTTTGGTGTTGTAAATAGTAAATCCCTGTTGTGGTGGATGCTGCATGCCAAAACTAGGAAGCTAGCTGGGGAGGCGATACCTTCATCCGTCAGAGGTAGCAGCAAACTAACGACACATTAGTTGCCATGACTACTACTACTGCAGCTACCAATACTATTTCTTCAATTTCTTCTTCTGCTGTCTTTTGGGGGTTGACAAATACAGTACTTTGGGTCAACTACCGCCACCTTCTGAAATGGAGTGTGTGCGACAATATTTTGGATGCGAGTCCGAGCACTTATTATACAAGTTTTACCAGAGTACAAGTCGCAGGACGAGCCAAACTATGAAAAAAAAAGTATGACTTACAGTGACTTACCAAAATAACTAGCTACTTTTAAAACCCAAGGTTATTTTTTACTGTAAAGTACAGTATGTACGTATACTGCAAAATACACACATCCATACAATACATAAAAAGTTGAAATCGTTCCTATTTACTACCATTCTTGTCTATATTACGACTGCATATCGTTACCATAGATTGAGGCAGATGGCCGTCACACACAGTCTTAGTTCTTTCTGTTCAAGTTTACATTGTGGCCATGTGGGGTTCTGTTGGCCTTGTATAAGGCTCTTAAAGCTGCTCCATATGTGCCATGAGCTTTGGTGCCGGTTACTGTCAATTAACAGACAAACAGGGCATTTTATAACAGTGAATCCTTAATTATACCATTTAAACAAACAAAAAATGTATATTATATGTGCATGCTAAGTTGCATAAACCTGGTTAAGGCCATCACTCAATGCCGACACATGGAGTACAGTAGTTGATTGTAAGCAGCATCCGAGCAGGAAGAGGCAAGTGCCAACAACAGTGTTTATTTTACGAGTCTGACTCACCTTTGACCAGAATTTCAGGTTCTTCCTCCAGGGCCATCTTGTTCTTCTCCAGGATAAGGCTCTTCATCTCGTCAGCAGCGCCTGACACAGCCACTCTACGTTGGAGAGGAGAATGTAAATAAATACTTGTTACCACTCCCATACGCAGGACAACTAAGTTATAGAGACAGCCCCAACTTTCAGCCCACCACCCTGACTTGGATCCTTTTTTAAGAAGGAAGAAGTTCCATGTATATGTAATGTCCTCAAGTGTTACCCCACTGCACCACTATGGACAGCTTGCCTTGCTTTTATCACCTCGGTCGGCGTGTCAGGAGAGAGTAACTGAAAATAAACGTGACAGGGTGACGCTGAGCCCGCCGGCCAGCCGGGTTGTATCACTTTTGGAAGGTACAAGAGGTCGCAGCCATGAGGAGCTAAAGCGCTAAACATCAGACATCTGTTGGTGGACAGATGAGTGGTTCTGTTACGCTGACGACTCAGCATCACAGGGATAGACATTTCCACTAGTTGCATTTTATTCCCCTACTCATCTATTCCTCTCGGTTTTTTACATTGTGCTGTCATATATAACATTTATAACCTAATTGCGGAAAAAGTAAAGATCTATAAAGCACTGAAGACAAAACCTACCATTCATGTTCCTTTTTTGCAGTGTTGTCAAGTTTTCAGTGGCAATATACTGGTGTTGGGGGGGGGGGGGCACTGGAATGTATTTCAAAGGCTTTGAAACGAGAGTAAACGATTTTCTTGTGACATCCCACACTTCTGGACATACCCGTGGCCAGCATGTTGGACGTCACCGCATTGTTTGTTCCGCAGCTTATTCAATATTTTAACATATACATTTAATAATCAGTGTAAAAAAAATGGCGAATTATTGTGCAGTGTTTGGCTGCAACAATAGAGTTGGAAGGGACAAAGGCTCATTTCAGTTTCCCATCACCAAGTCCATACTTCCGTGTTTGTTCTGAACACTTTGTTGAATGTAAGCTTTAATGCTTGCTTAGCAACATTTGAAAACGTATGTTACGTACTGTGCGTACAGTAGATATCTCCCTTTTCAATGTTCACATTTTAGTTCAGTGCACTAAAGTAAAACAAGATTTATAAAATAGATCTTACGCTGGATACTAGTCAATTGTTTCATGATAATATATTAAAGATACATCCACATCATTAAACGTAAGGTTATTTGATTACCGGAATGGCAGCAGACTCATGCTAACTGTCTAGCCTTGAGGGTAATGTTGGGCAAAGTCAATATAGTTTCAGATAACGTAAGCTTAAGGTATGCCGCAAACTATTGCATCATTACGTGAAGAATAAGTTTTAATTCTATGCGTATTCGCACACAGGTGGTGAGAGTTGTTTGAATTGTGTAGAGATCTGCTTATAACGGCCATTTTGTCATCATGTTGTGAGTGCCATTGCATCCAAAGTTTCTTCATACTCATAAACTAAACATTTTAGCACATCTAAGGAGATTGGAAAATGTATAACAAAGCTGATATAAACCAATTAGGGTTATACAGGAAAAAAAACAAATGAAAGAAAACAGGCTTGAGTCAGTCTACTAGTCTTACTGTATCAAGCCTAGTTTAGCCCAATCTTGACCTCCAAAATGATAGGCAAACAATACCAATCAAAAATTATCCGTTCACAATTTCTTATTTTTGCATAGTCAAAATAATTTTTTCCACTTTCACACCTTAATGGTAGTGTTTTTGCATGTCCTGTTAGGAGTGCATGAATGCTCCAGGCTTTGAAAAGGGAGTGGACGACCCTATAGAAAACTTTTTTTTCCCCCATTCAATTCAATATGCCAAAAATGTGTGACTAAATTATGTTAGTTAAAATTTATGTTTTGTGTACCCTAATCTGTTGATGATTAGCAAACGATCATAAGAAGCAGTTATTTGGTGACTACTACCATCCATCTATGTCCACTAAGCTCGAAGACGATCAGATAAAAATCTATAAATGTTGAGGCTTTTGGTATTTTACATATATAACCTTAATGTGACCTTGGAAATAGACTTTGGCCTGAAAGCTATAAAACCAAGGACCCTAATGTGGGTAATATAAAGTGTCTACAAACTGATTTGTGACCGTGAGAGAGTGAAACGTAAGCAGACAAACAGATGAAGCAATGGGTGGCTAGCCGCTCCTCTTCGTCACTACTTGCGGTTCGCTCTGTGCCGTCTTAATCCCCGTGTCAAATGGCTTCCTGCACTGCACAGGAAGTGGCCCAGTGCGGGGTCTGCTCCGTCACAGCCTCTGCTGGGGCTTCTGGGAATGCGGGGGCGGTAGCGTGCTGTGCTGGATGGAGGATGAAGGGGGAGTTGGGTGGGGGGGACGGTTTGTGGATGTAGCTGCTGGACAGCTGTGCACATCCAAAAAGCTCCAAATTACTCTTGGGGAGTGGGGGGCTGGGGAGGAGCTGGTGGGGTTGCAGTTGTCCCCTGAGCTTTACAATATGTCTGGTTTTGAAATTATTGCTTGCCATCTTTCACTTAACTAGGCACATAAATTGGAGTGTGCCTGTGAAAAGTTGAACAAATTCAAATACAGAGGCTGACCGTTGCATTTCATTTATTGATAGTCAAAGCATAAGTTAAACCTATGCAAGACAAACTTCAAATCCACCCTTTAAAGTGTTGTCTCAAATTTGTTGTTTAAGTTGCTGAGAGTTGGAGAAAACTGATCTTGTTATCAAACAACTTTCATGATAGATGCATATAATTTAGTTTTAGTGTATTTTTGTGTGGTTTTGTGTTTGTTGACCTAAAGTTGATAACTTTTGTAGTCTTGAGTCAAAGCCAAAAGGAGTTTTGGGACATTAGCAGAAGAGTGGTAAGAAAAGTCGAGATGGATGTCAATGGAGGTCAGTCACCTTCTAAAAAAAGGTCAGAACTCGGTTTGACCGGTGTGGTTTTTGTCCTCCAGGCGCTGACATGCTACTTTCAAGCTCCGCTGAGACTTGAACAATAGAATCATCCCGACTTAGCGGGCGTGGAACGTGGCCACATTTTCCTAGAAAACTGCACAACGCAAGAGCCAAGTTTGCATTTTGAACTCCAAGAATATTATGACAGAGATTAACCGCCATTAAAAATAAACTGTGCATGCTTTTCCTGCTGGGACGACGGCTGCATTTAAATCCATAAAGTGCTCAGAGCAAAGTCCAAATAAGTGTTTTTAGACATTTGGGTTCTTCAAATTCCTAATAGCTCTCGTATTATATTGCTGTCGTGCTATTCTTTCAGCTCTTGCTCAATACAGACCCGTTGCAGATATAGCGCATAATAATCCAAGACACTGCAAATAAACACTGCAGCGTGAAGACCAGATCTTGTCTGGACAGAGTTTTTATGTCCATCTAAATCCCTGTCACTGTATGGACTAATTCTGCCAGTCTGCACGCACGTCTCGGTTACGTAGACGCAGGGTTATTAACGATCTCGGCTGAGAGGCATCCTCGCATTTCTCTGTTTATTTTAACGGCCCTCAAGAGGGCGAAGCCGGCCGACTGCTCCGCTCCATCTCCTTTTTCGTAAAGAGATGCTTTGCTGTGCGTTAGCAAGCTTAAATATAAAAAGCAAGTGCCAGTCAGTTGGCGTCAATGACTATAAGCGCGCTTCACAAAGTGGGGCACTTGTTATGTATAGAAGAGTCCAGCTGCTTTTCTGCCATATACAGACAAATCAATTATTACAAGATGAGAATGGATCTTTCCAGTGCTTTCAGATCAATGAGGACATAAATAATGACAGAAGAAAGAGGTAGCTTCATTTCCTGACGAGGTCATTGTAATTTCATAAGATCTCATTCAATACCAGTCATTTATACCCGCCGTTTTATCGGATTTTGACTGATCTTGCAAGGCCCACAGACTATTGTGTTCTATTGCTATATAAACATGGATACATACTAAAAGAAAGATTTGTCTCTCACTCCTCATCATTCATCGGAAAAAAATAAGTTTATTTCTATCTTTTTCCGTTCTTTAGTTATCAGCGTTAGAATATAGCCAAGTTTTGTCGAAATTCCAATTCCTGAGAAGAAAAAAACATAGAAAATTAACTTTTGTAAAACAAACATTTCAAGCACAACTTGGACTTTATAAAACACTACTATATTTCCTTTTGTGACAGCTCAAACGTCTAAATAATGTTTTCGTGCAATAACACAAGGTTCCGAAAAGTGCTTTTCATAACAAAATAACAGTTTATTGCACATAAAAAATAAACAATTGACTGGTCTAACTGCAGCTCTGCCGCAGCATCCAGTCGTCCAGGGGTCGACGTGATCGGCAAAACGAGCAGTTAACCCCGGGAATCATCGCTCGACAGTTGCTTGTTGCATTTGCTCTACGAACGAAACGTCATTCCTTGATGTGCAGCAACTCGATCGCTGCCGCTATGCTTTGATGAGCCGATGAGGATGCTTTTTTTTTAAGCCAAAAAGCCATCCTGCAGGTTTAACTGATTTGTTGGGCTGTGCAGATCGATCCAAGTATCGATCGAATTGATACTAACGTGAGTATCAGTATCGGATCGATACCAGGGCGCCAGTATCGATATTTTACATTTATTTATTTATTTAGGTTTCTCATGGGTCCCTCGCACAATCCTTTTATAGCACACGTGCATGTGCCGGCCAGCCAATGACAGCTGTGGTACAAATACTGTAACAAATAATTATTTTTACAGTGAATGATAACAATTACAATAATATGACAATGAGTCATATTATGCTTCGTTTGAGCTTTTCCAACTACTAGTTGAGCGAGTGTAGCACAACTTGTAAGTATCGTTTATGTAATGTAACTAGACTAGAGGAACTTCGGTGGACGGTGGCTGGCGTTTCTTTGAGTGCAGAAGAGTAACAGGGACTGAGAATATGAAGATTATAACTTAAATAACAGCAGTGGTACTTTTGCGGTGAGGATACTTTTATGGCATGTTTAAGAACAAGAAAGTCGAATTAGATTTTTTTTTTAAAGTTATTTAATAAGACATTATTTAAAATACCATAATATTTTATGAACCTTAAAGTACTTGGTATCGGTATCGGCGACATTGGCACCAGTATTTACTTGGTATCGATCGATACTAAAATCTCAAGTATTGCACAGCACTATTATTTTCTACTTCCTCACCGCTGCACTACATCACGCTAGTAGTGACAGACGACACCCCCAGTCCCAATCTACACTTCCTGCTTCTCTTCTTCTACAACAAGATCCTTGCGTGATACTGGCTGATTTTATACTTGCTGCCACCTGCTGGCTGTTTCTTTTAAACAACATTGAAGTCAAGCCTAATCCTTCAGTCAGAAGCTGCGCCAGACCCTCCTGCACACTCTCTATATATATATTTTCTTTTTGAAAGCTTATGACGTATTGATACGTCATATGTATTGAGAGTGTTAAATCAGTCTGGGGCCTCAGGACCAGCATTCCAGAAAACTGGGAAATCAGACATTTCCAGCCTCCGCCTAGGAAAACTGCAACACGGGAAATTGCTGTTCCTACACACAAACGGAAAAAATGGACCCCAACTAATGACGGGCATATGGCGTGTATAATGTATTTAAAGGGACTTTAATGATCCGGATTATTTTGCTAATTGCATAACATAACAGCACAAAAACGTCAGCTCCCACAGAAACGCCCTATAAGAAAATTTCTGACTTGTTGCTTTCCTGAGACACATCATTACGTCAGAATGTGGCCAGCTCAGGTCAGAGAAACCACCACAAAGATGAGTTTCAAATTCAACATGAGGAACACAACAATGAGACACAATGTGACAGGGGAAGTTGTGAAGTGAAGAATTCAAAAGAGGATGGAAAATATTCTGTTAACATGAAGAGATAAGCTGCTCTGCTCAATACTTATCTATTCAGTACGAATGGTGCCACTACCACCGTGTGTGTGTGGGTTGGAGGGGTGGGGGATGGGGGTGAGGGGGTTGTTGGCAGTGGCACTGTCAGCGATGTATTAATCTAAAAAAATCAACCACAATAACAAACTTATTATTGTTAAATGAATACCTCTCGGACAGCGTTTGGATTGGATCTCACTTGACTGCGCTTGACTGTATTCCTAATGTGGTGGGCCAGTTAGCGGCTATTGCATGCAACATTAGGCGACCTTTTATATGCCACACATTAGCCCTTGAGATAAAGACAACAAACGTACTATTTTCTTTGGTGCATATCGCGCAAGTAGAGAATTTCCATTGCATTGCATGCAAATATTGGCTACTTTCAATGTTCCAACTAGAGTAAACAAGCATAAAGGACACGCTCAAAGCCAACCAAGTGGTTGCACAATGAGTTGATTGGCATGTGACTGTCTGCTGCAGCAATAAGTAATTGATTTTAAGTCTAGATTTAATCAAAACAATGAGACGCTAATTAACGTTTGAACCGAAAAAAGCGAAACAGCGTCCTTGCTCTCGGGCCTGGATGACCTCAATATTGCGACGAGATGTGTAATGTATAGGAGAAAATGTTCATATTAAAAATAAATTTTTGCAAAGTGGGCATGCGGAATTATTTTGCACTTTTGAAGTTTCATGCATGTGTCAAAAGTGGGATCCACTGTAATTAGTCTTCTGTGCAATGTTACATTTTCTGGCCATTAAAGATGCCTTATTCAAAAAATAAAAATAATAATTTAAGTTCCAAAATTCTTTATCTTGGGTTAATTATCTTATACCACAAAAACCTGACATTGGAACAGGGGTGTGTAGACTTTTTAGATCCATTGTAAGAAGTGCTAGCCTATAATACTGTAAAAAAATATATACATATATATTTACAATGTAAATGCTGCAAAATGATGAAAATTTGCAACATGCAAATGAAGCCCATGTGCATGTCATATAATAATATAAAAAATTATTAATTGTGTTCTTTGTGTGAATTCTTGTGAACGAAAAAAAAAAAAAAGGAAACATAACCTCATTGGTGGAGGTTGAAAAAATAAATACACTTGAAATAATTACATGTTGTCTACGTGATAAACCACTTGTGCCTTTCCAGCCCCCCAGTGGTCTGAGGGGCAGTCTGCAGTTGAAGGCGGGCTGGTGGGAAAAATGGGAATGTGGTGATTAAGACTGGGCCTATATGACCTTCCTGCTAAAAATACACTGTTTACCCAAGACCACAGCCAAGAAATCACTGGACTCAACGCAGGGGAGAAGAGGTGGGGGAGGAAAGAAAAAAAGTCATGTTTTGAGAAGGGAGGGGTGGTGTGACAGGAAGTCTGAGTGTGTGACTGCAGGAGAGAGGGAGTGCGAGAGCGTGTGCATGAAATGATCACAAAAAAATATATGTTTACAAAGCGATGGATTTGCATTTGAGTCCAAAGGAAATAGTGAACCTGAAGCAGAATGTAAACATTCTATATGTGCTTAAAATGTTAGGGACAGTGAAATATCTGACAGACAGGCAGACAGACACTCAATTAGCAGGGGGCCCTGTCTCACACCCTTTCAATGCACACACCCACATTCACACGCACATACAAATAAGATACACAGTGGCCTCTTTCAGTCAAGACAGCCCTTGCAGCTGACACGCAAAAAAGACTTTTTGAAGGTCAAACACTGAGAGCAATGGAGAAGTGTCCACTTCCCCTCCGGTACCACAATTTGCTCCAGTCATGAGAAGTTACTGCAGAATGCGGACAGCATGACTGACTATGTAATGCGATGGAGAAACTTTACAGTCAAGGTCTTCAATTGATGGATGCTGGCCCAGTTTTGGTCCAGATGCCCTTCTGTATGGACTCAGACCTATGAGCAGATCATTTGTACTAATCTTTGGAGGGATCTACAGTATTTTCTGAACTACAAGGCGCACCTGACTATAAGCAGCGCTAGCTAAATTCGGGGAATGCTAGAGTTTGTTACACATATAAGCTGCACCCGACTGTAAGCCGCAGGTGTTTTTAATGTTACCGCACCGGGTTCCCGCTACTTTCTTTTCCATTATAAGGGTGCAAATTGTCTCGCTCTCGTTCTGTCTCTCCTACTGAATTTGGGCTCACTTGGTTCGGTTTGCTCTGCCTGATGCTCTTGCACTTCCCTTATAGTGCGCCCCCTTGTGATCTGATGGATAAGCCGCACCATTGTATTAGCCGCAGGGTTAAATGCAAGTGAAAAAAGTAGCAGTTTGTAGTCCAGAAATGACTGTAGTTCAAATTGAATGGGGTAGCTGTCTAAAGCAGAAGGACATGTTTGAAAAACAGTTCTAGAAGATGAAGAGTTCAAACCAAAAAAAAGCAGATGTCCATTTTTGGTGAATTCAGTCAAATGTTTGCAGATTAAAGCCGATATTTTTAGCAGAGCTGGGCGCCTCCATTAATCGTCACTTGCAGTCAATGATGACGCCCACTTTGTGCTGAGTGCTTCCACATTTTCGGCAAATGCCTTATGACGTAAAGCATCGCAAAAATACACGGAATGAGAGGGACCGTCTGCTTCAGTCGGTGCTCAGTCAGTGTATTTTCTCAAGGCTTTGAGTCATTGTGCACTCGCCAAACGGTGGGCCAATTAGCGGAAGTGCCCAGCTCAGATTTGTTCTTAGAAGTTTATACAAATTGAACAAATAAGATGCTAGATAACGCCTCAAAAATAGTTAGTTTTTTTGTTGTTTGTTGATTTTGTACTAATTGGGTGGCATATAGTCCATTAGGGAGCATGGCAATTGTCATCTTATTGTTTTAAAGTACGTATGCTATCTTGTCTGTCAAAGAAGGACTTTGTAAACACATTATTATAAGGTGCTATAAAAACAATGTTATAGGTATTATTATTGTTGACTTCTTCATTCCAGCTACTCAAGCTCCTGTCCATCACTTGATTGCAACCAAAATCGGCGAAAGAATCCTCGCAAATTAAATCATTATTGACATGTTTGAAATACTATACAACGGAATGACAGTTTCTTTTCGAAATGGGTCAGATATTTTATATTTTTTTACAAATGGAAACGCTGCAAAATGTGCAACATACCGCACCATGACCGATTTAGGACTCCAAAGTCGTGAGAGAGACTGCAGATAATGGACGCATCCCATTGTGGTGACTTATCAGCCTGACGTGGCTCCACGCAGGCGAGGAGGAGTGGGCGTGTTCCGTCATTGGCCAGGTAATAACCGAGTGTGAGCGCTCTCTAATCTAAGCGCTCAGCGACTGTGATTACAGCGGAGCCGCCTTTTGACACAGTCCTTGAAAAAGTTAATTATGACGTGTGCCCAAGGCTGTAGGCGCCACATTTTAAGATTAACACACAGACACAAATGCGTGCACACTCACACACATATAAAGCAGTCCAGTTAGACAGTTAGGAGCAGCGTCCTAAAATTGCCTTCCTCCTTTTCATTTAATGTGCTTGATAGTCCCCACAAGTTGAGCTTTGTGACTCATCGTCTTTTGAATCTGCAGATGTACAGTAGAGATTGTCATTGAGGGAGCGTGGGTGGTTGGGAATAAGGGGGGGTAGGGGGTGGGGGTAGACGGCGGTGTACGATAAAGGCAAGATGCCAGAGATAGAGCTTGGTCACATCGCTGTCTGAGATCACAGCCCAGCACTAATAGTCTGGATGAGGATACCCACCCTCCACCAATGAGTCACCGAGCTTGCACTCATACTCTACGAGCGGTTGCATTTATTCTGGCATTTATTCGATTCAGTGCTGACAATAGCCATAAATATCCATAAATGTACTGAAATTTCACTCAGTGTTTTGTGTTAAGCAGGTTAATTGCTAGGGGCGGAACTGTTCACCTAATCCAGGGTTCAATTTGTATCTCGGTTTTGTGGTCACGGTTTACGGTTTGGCTCGGTGCACTTTGACTCTTGGGAATGTCAATTATGTCTTGTAGTTAGGTTAAAACTGAAAGCATTAACACATGAAGTATTCTCACATAATTTTTATTATTTTATGCACGTATGCTGGTTTCACTGTCGTCTGGTCTGTTATAAAAGTGATAAAAGGCACTCAAAACAGGTATTTGCAGTCACTAAGTTACTGGCAAAAAGCAATGAGGAGCCCCTACAAACATGTATTTTGATTTGCTCAAACAAATGTATTCATCCATCCACCCATTTTCATAAGTGCTTGCCCTTATTAGGGTCTAAGGTGAGCTGCCTGGAGCCTATCCCAGTTGTCCCAAACCCAGGACTGGTCGCACAAGCCGAAGTTAAATGTGTTAAATATTTACAATCGCAAATCCGTATGTGTCTGTGTGTGTGTGTGTGTGTGTGTGTGTGTGTGTGTGTGTGTGTGTGTGTGTGGGGGTGTGTGTGTGTGTGTGTGTAGTCAACTGCGTTACCAAAAAGGGTTGTACAGTTCCGTTATTATTCAAGCTAGCTTAGATACTTTTTTTCGCAAAAATAAATTTCCAAACAGCAAACAAAACATACTGTATGCGTCAAGTGTGTTTAACCATGCACTAGTCATTCAGTAGCACAGGGATGAGAACCCAATAAAAGAGTATCAAAAAGTGGAATGGTATATATATAGTCTGGTCGTTTTACAGGCTAGCTAGAAACATTTTGCTATGTTTTTTCAAAACCTTTGACATTGGAAACAGCAAACAGAACTTACAGTGCATGCGTCAAGTGAGAATTCTTCACTCTTCAGTTCAACCATACACTGGTCTTTCCGTACAACTAGGATGGGTACACCAATGAAAGAATATCAAAAAAGAGAACAGTAAAGTTCAGTTATTTTCCAGGCTAGCTTAGATACTTTCATTTCTGGCTATTTCTATACCTTTCACAATTTTGACAGTGGAAACACAGAACAAAACATACAAAAGTCACAAATTCTTACATATTCAGCTCGACCAGTACTGTACCATTGAGACAGTCCCAAAGATTGGTTATTATCTCTTTAAAATCCTGGCTGCTTTCTTAACTTCTGGCACAAAAAAAAAAAAAAAAAAAAAACTGTACTAAACTGATCTGAACCGACCACAACCCTCATTATAAACACTCACTTTTCTTACCTATCAAGGTACTCAAACATGGTTTCCTCATTCAAGTTCTCACGCAATGCTAATGGTAGGTACTGCCTTGGAAGGGTGAATGAAACCAGCAATTTTCCAACTGCTTTCTGTCTCGGTCGCTCCACCACCTGAAACATGCTGTCCTGTTGTATTATATGTGGGGAAACATCGTGGGCTCTTGCAACTGCCATTTGTTTTAAAGTTTAAAATTAAACACGTCACACGTGCTATTACAATGCCGTATAGTTGAAGCTGACCAGACGGACAAGCCAGCCATTAGAATCAAAATAACAGCACACAGTATACACGCAAATTTGCATTTAATGTTTGTACGCACGCGCACGCACACACACTTAGATACGAGGCCTCATGAGACAACGTGCGCTGTGGAGGGAAGTGGACACGTATGGTTGACTACTTCCACTTTTCTGCGACTTACCCATTTGTCCCATTTGCTGTACGTGTCGGCTGAGAAACGTGAATAACCTCGGCTGGACTCTGTCAACAGAGGAGAGAGGGAACAAAGGATCAATGGATATGCAGTACTTACTCTTACACTGAACAACAGCGCTATAATTGTAGCTAGTAGCTCTCATAAATGAACATTCAATCCAGTAAGTAAATATGTCAATCACATGAGGTGTCACCCTAAAAGATATTGGTTTCCTCCACAAGGTTTAGTTGAAGGAATTGCCCGCAGATTGCATTCTTGATTAGCCTTGAGTCAGGAGTCTTAAAGTAGGCCTACCGTACAGTCTTACAAAACCCTGATCCTGGAACGCTTAGCTTTCACTTGCAAGGGTAGCAATCTAGCGAAAAAGCAAAGCAGTCAATTGATGTGGGGAGCAGGAGTGACGAAGGAACAGAGGCATCGTTTGTGCGACACTGGCACTTATCCAAACCCCAAAGATCTACATCTGAAATCGGTCATCTCTCAGAACAGGTTGCTCACCTAAAAATACCTTGGGTCTTTAACCAACAAGCTCAATTTTACACATAATTATACTGTCAGCCAAGCTGGACTACTTTTCTAACAAGTATTCACATCAAACTCTCACTTTTTACATCAGTTTCACGTAGCTCATGGTGTTATGTCCCAAACAAATTAGTCATCCCAGGACTACTCCGGTAAGCAGACATTTCTATTCACAATGTTTAAGCCTCTACATTCCCAAGATGACCTTGGAAAACCCCAAAAGACATCAGTGCTGGCTTATTCACAATTTGGAGCCGTTCCCTGGTGGGCAGGGCACCGATCTCTTTGTCCCTGCGGCCTGACTTCGTACGACTGAACCGCAGCATGAACCTCAGCCTTGGGCCAGCTCATGTGGCCGGCCCAGCTCAACCCGAGGTTGCTGGTTTACCTGAAACACTATCCAGGTCAGCAATAGGTCCACTCATACACACATGCTCACACACCACACTTTACTACTGGGCAAACTAGTCTAAGTATAGCCTTTAGCCCTGCAAAAACACTCCACTGCTTCTTTGCGGGTGGCTCAAAAATAACTAAGACTAAACAAGAACTGTCAATTTATAGGCTAGTATGCAGTTGTGATATATTTATGAATCAGACAGGCCCAGGGAGCAAAGGGGAGCTTGAAGGAGGAGATTGGATTAATGCTTTTAATGCTTAACTCAGGGAGGGGTACTGTAAACGTCAAAGCAGACAGCCAAAAACAACTGGACCGCGTTAGAAAGGCGTCTTGCTGCGAATGGTAAAAATGTGTAGTGTACTGTAATTCATTTTACCCATGCATGTTAGCTGTAAAGAATTGAGCCAAGCTGACAACCGCTGTAAAGAAAACCATTCTGCATACAGCCGTGCCTGAAAACAAGAAATTAGTGCTAGTCACGACATTGATTTTAGAGTTGTAATTCCATAATATAAACCAATGCGTGCGCCAATAAAACAAAGGCTCACGTTAAAGGGTTTCAATTTTGTGTGTAATTCCAAACAGAACGTGACAATGCTTTCTGTAGTCAGTGTAGTAAATGGGCTGTGGGATGAGAAACAAGCATAGCGTGCGATGCAGAGCCTTGGCAAAAGCTCCCCCTTGGACGGGTCGTGGATGAATCACTCCAGAATAGAGCAGGGCATGGAAGGAGAGAGGGAAAGATGCCGTGATGCGTTTCGTCCCGTGGCTGGCTTCCACTCTGGCTTTCTCCCCCCTTCCTCCTTCCCTCCCAGTCTACTCTCCCGCTCTCTCTTTCCAGCTCTCTTGGGAGGCTGAGTAACCATGAGGAAATGCTTGGGCTCAGCCAGTGTCGGTCCAAAGAACAGATGTGTGGCCTGGAGGTGGTGAGGCGGAGACGCAACGGAAACCAAATATAAAAGTAGAGAAAAACGACAAGCACTGACGACAGGGGGCGGCAGCAGCAATACTAAAACGGGCCCTTTTCCAACAGGAAGTCTATTTTTTATGGTATCTCTTGCAATAGTCTTGGGGGCAAAAGTACATGGCATCTTTAGACCATTAGAAAACAACTGTCCCTCAGCCAAAAAGTGATACCATGGCTGTGCACCAAAGTTTACTGGTGGGATGGGGCTATAAGCCCTATGGGGTGCATTGGCAAAGGGACTGGAGAGCAGGGCTGAGCTGTAACAATCGCTAGCTCACCAATTGCCACTAATAATTACGTCAGGTGAGCTCAGTTTACGGTACCATACGCCCGGATGGCGACCTGAAAATTATCGCAAGTGGAAGATATTTCACACACTGCATACAGACTCTTGAAACGCGCTATAAAAACAACACACTCATTTGGCGACTAATTCGAAAGAAGATGGCACCGATGCCATTTTTTTTTTATCACTGCTCAAACGTCAGGATTTCGCAATGAGTCTTGCAAGAGTTACATACTTCCATATTTTTGCTTTGCCTATTTTAACGGTGAGTTTTCATTTTGACGCAGCCTATCACGTGGCACTTTTTGAGTTCAGTATCTGAGCCTCCACAAAAGAAACCCACATCAATGGGTAAAAAAAGAGAAGCAGAACAAGGAATATGAGGGAGAAAAAGTGGGTGCCGGGTTGGAAGAGATAGTCAACAGTGGAGGAGGGAACTTTTTCGGATAGCACATGCATTGGTAAAAAGAGGGAGACCGTACTCTGACTTCGAGTGTTAAAAAATAAATAAAAAGGGATGCTTTGAAACATGTCATGTTTTACAGTTGCAGTATTCAGTATGACTTGAAAAAGGGACCATATTTCTTATCAAAGGGTTGGCGGAGGCTACCTAGAAAATTGTTGAGCTACCTCAATTTCCCATGTTAGGAGCCAGCCTGGCTGGATAAACCTCAAGCCTAGGAGAGGGAATCCTACTGTAGCTCTGGTTCTTCTAAAACCATAGCCTTGTAGATTCAGGTTTAGAATATCTTTTTAGGTTAGTTTTTAGGGGGACATCATCAAAGTTTTGCCCCTGGGAGTTTTACACTTTGGGAGTATACCTGTATCTTTTTGGTCCCAGAAAATGTAGAAAAATATGCTTTGTAATCCAGTAATAATCCTATGTTGTTGTTTTTTTGTTTACTTTGGAAAACTGAAATCACTCACTGTACTCTATTACTGACAAGTAATATGGGACATTTATGGCAGGATATCAAAGGTTGTCTGGACAACATGAAAATTGATTAAAGCACCAACCTCCACCCGGGGCAAATTTTGGTGACCTGAAAGCTGTGAGCATGTTTGCCTTCTTCCATGAATCATCGGATCCATTATTCGGATTTCAGTTATCCAATATAATGATTTATTGAGCTATGTCACGCCACACCATGTGGTTTTATAAAATTATATTAAGTGATCTTTGAGCTATCCTCATTAGAAAGTGGTAAAAACAGTCAGACTTGGTGGTGGAAAAATAAACTTCCTGCTCCATCACTGGGGGTGTTAAGCTCAGCACTATTTGGGCAGCTGTTGGCGAGCTGCATCTTTTAAGGAGGACTGCAAACATGCAGGAGCAGGGGTCTAGCTGCTCAAGCATCAATATATTCAGATGTCAAATGTATAGTACTTTGGGTTACTCCACATCTTGCTATGCCCCTGGCAAATATGGCAGAGATGGCGGTGAGGGTTTTGGTTAGTTTGCAAATGGGAGACTCCACCAAAAGTCTGGGTCGCTGTGGTCATCCCTGTAGTGTCAAAGCACTGCAAGGCCTGATATACACACATCCAGGGAGGTCTGACCTGCTGCATGAAAATGTGTCGTCAAGCTGCACAGGAAATGAAGCCCTTGGCACAGGCCAAGGAACGCAGCCCTGAGGGATTCTGCCTGGGAGTTGCTTGGACCTTCCAGTTAAGCCACCCACCCCTCCCCCCACCCCACAACACCCACCTCTGTTGACACCAAGGAAAGGCAAACTCTATCAACTAAGATGTGTGTATTCTGAGGGGAGGGGCTGGCGGGGAGCATTAACGAATTGTGCTGCTCGAAGACTAGGTCAGCTGATGAAATTGGCTCTGAGTGCTTCAGCTGTGGTCTTAATTGAGGGCTCTGTGTGAACTATTGACTCTGATACAGGATCCAGGCCAGAGCACAGCAAGTCAGACCTACAGGAAAGTGGATTAGAGGAAGTGCATTGATTTCTTTGCAAAAAGGTCAGCAATGATCAACTAGACGTACAAACTGATATCGAGGACAACATAAATGTATTTGGCAAACGTATGCCCCAGTGCTGCCAAATTTTTTGTAGAAAAGAACACTGCACTGCTATCATTATCCAGCATTGATATCAGAGTCAATAAAAGGATTCCTATTACTGCAAGTAGGAGCTAATGAAATAAAGCCCAAAAAAGAAGAAATAGAAGGGAAAATGAGAGTACAAAAATACATTAGCCTTAAATGAAAGTAGAACAAGACATCTTAAATCAAACACGTACAATTCCAAATTTCAGTGCCACAACACAAAATTTTTCAAAACGCCATCAAACTCTAATTGTGTTCCCTTCAATGTTATTTTAACAGTTGAATCCCAAGCTTCATCCAGGCTGCATGTTAATACTGGCAGTTCTGGGAACGCTACCAAAACTATAAAGTTTTTAAAACGGCCATCAGGCACCTCCATTAGACCACTGTCTGAAATACGGTATTGATTGCAGATGTTTGTTGCGTGGATGGCCAAGCAGATGGCACATTATTAAGACCGAGACAGGCGGCACTTGCCAAAAAGTTGAAGACACAGAAGCATCTCTTATGATCGCCCACGAGTAACAGATGTCAGCCTTATCTGGCAGCCACTGCTTCAGTTGAGGCTATAAAGGCCTAGATACACCACGTCGGGAGTCGGACAGCGTTTGGCCGTCTGGTCAGTGTATAAATTTCTGTTGTGAAGTCGGATCAAATTGGAATATGCATCGGGTGGGGGGTCAACTTTTTTTTTTGTTCAGGACAGCACACGTGAATATTAAAGTCCCTCATAAAGAGGATATGATCATAAAGAGGATATGATCATATTTCGGCGCGAAAATTTGCAAAGTCGTTTAAATAGTTCTTATTGTATTTGGGAGATCGGTAAATGACACAGCACAGCAACAGTTTGGCCAACTTCAAAAAAGGTGGCTTCAAAGCAGTGACCGATGTGGTAAATAGACATCGTCTACATTAAAAAATATATATATTGTGTTTTTTTTTTTTAAATAGTCGCCGTTCCTCCACCTCAGCCTGACGTCCTCGGAGCGTCCAAGTAAGGACAGCCAGGCGGTACTAATTCAATCATAGCGGTGGACTCACAAGCGACAGTCCAGGTCTCCGTCAGGAAGAGGAAATCCAAGTTATTGGAAAGGCCTCCGTCCGGCGGTCTCGAGGAAGCTCCTTCAGAAGCTGGAGGTCGGCACAGCGTCCAAAACGCGGAGGGCAGCACTGCCGAAGCTTTTCGGGTGAACCGACGATCGGTAGCAGCCAGGAGTCGATAGCGTCCAGAATACGCCACAACAGAGTACATCAATGCGTTCGGGAACGAAGCTTGTTCCAGCATCCGTTTTCGCTTCACCAGCTGGCCGCCGCGTTTACCCCAGCGCCGCTGTCAACACCGATATGAGTTGTTTAAGTTTTTATATCCCGAACCCGTAAAGAGGTTGCCGGTTGCCAACAATGACTACCGCCGCCGATGGCAGGGAGGGGAATTGCTTCTTGCGCATGCGCTGAAGGTACGCAATATTCGGTGTGGTGTGTATTTACATAATTATTCTACGCGACGTGACGACGTCTGGGCCAACGCCACAGAGGGTAGGCGTCGGCCACATTTGGCCAACGTCATGATTGGTGTATCTAGGCCTTAACACTGTTGAGCTTATCAGTTGTCAACGTTTTCATGCAAATTGCTATGATTCCACACCGGCCTTTACGAGTGCACAGAGGGGTCAAACGCGGACAGATAAGCAGATATGTACATTAAGGAATGGGTCCATGTGGTACTACTTACACCTGCTTACCTACAGATTGGGGGATGATGGAAAAATAGCACAGAACTGCTTCAACGTGTCTTGGCATGTCTGTGGAAATCATTAGCTCTTCCAAATACAACCATTTGATTTGACATTGATTGCAGTCTCACACTTCAGTCCAAGATTCCTCCATTTGCTTACCTTATTCAGCTACATGAGAGTGTCAAAATTTTAGCAACAGCTCTCAGTATAATGCAGTGCAATTCTACACCATTGAAAACTAAAAGCAGAACGATACACTTATTAAAACTAAGCAATAATGTGTCCTAAAAGGGGATATATTAGATTCATGGAAGTCAGATTTATCGTATCCCAGTGGATAATTGTTTTGTGACAATGCTTGGTAGGTCAAACTAAACAAGAAAAAAAACACAATTTCCCTAAATATACATTTGCTAGTAGCCTAACCAATCTATGAATATCTGATTTAATGCATTTTTTCCACACCTTCACATCACAATTGTGCTTATCTGAAATGTATCACTGGAGGGAGAGGGAAGAAGGGAGAGACCGCGAGAGAGGGAACTTTGTCACTTGAACCACACAACGTGAAAAGAGTAATGGCGTCAAAGTTATTTAAAAAGCTCAGTTTCATTACTGTTTTATTATTGCAACTCGATTGTTTTGTACTGTATGTAAAGGTAGACATTTTGTACCACTCTGGTACTGTATAAGACCTCAATGAGTGCTAAGGAAAAAAAATGTAACTCAAAAAATATTCTGTCCCGTTCCTGTAGGCCTACTTAGTTATTTCCCATCTAATTTGCCACCCTTTTTCATATGTCAAATTTTGCAACTGTAATTAAAGTAAGCTTTTCCTTCTTTTCGGTCTTACACTGGCACATACAGAAAATAAGCCACCTAAACGCAGGGCATCAACAATGCCCCTTCACAAGGGAAAGGGGGGAGATGCACAATACTGATCTCTCTGTGCCCGATCACATGACGAACATTACAGAGGGGACAAGGCTGCAGTCTTTATTTGAGGCCAAACACACAAGGATCTCTTCAACACACTGGTGCTTGCATCAGTGTGTGTTGGTGTGCGAGTGTTGTGTTTGTGTGTGATCATTGCACAATGATTCCCAAGATCATTGCAAACCTCAGCAGCTGCACACACAAACACACAAACATACACTGAGCATTCCCCCATCACAAAGTGAGGATTTCCACAAGGCACATGCAAACATTTGGAGTTCTGTGCTTCACAATGTGGGTCAAATACAAAAACTTGTGGTCCAAACCATACATAATTATGTTAGATCACATCAGTCAATCAATTAAGTAAAGGTAGTAATAAGTCAATTTCATGTCATTAGTTTATTTAAGGGACAATGCAATCAGGCATAGCTACTAAGCAAAGCTTGTAGCTGATGTTGAGCATAGTTTAGCAAATGCGAATTTATAACCCCATCACTTCATTCACAATCTAAAACAACCTAACCCAACCCTCAAAAATATAATAAAATCAGTTATTATAATTGAATGCAATCACACATGCCAATCACTCAGTCCCCTCCCCCTCTACATATGGGTACAGACAGTATTGATTTCTGTTCAACCAGCTTTTAAGTTTAGAGATAAATGATAAACTCGCAGTTAGTCTACTATATCTGCGGGCATGGAGTTCCAGAGTTTGCTGCGCTGATATGAAAAAGCTGACCGACCAAATGAAGTCCTGCACTGAGGGGGTGAAACATTCTGGGTCAACGTTCCTCGTGTTATTCTACTGCTGCTATTTGGTCTCTGCATAAATGTCCAGAGACCAAAAATTAATTAGTAAACCAATTAAAAGCACAACGTTGGACTTTAAAGTGTGTTTGTGTCACAGTGTGCGGAAGGAGCCCATTTGCACGAGATTGCAATGCAAAAGTATTTTTGGGGGTGCAGGTGGACACTCCTTACCTGTCCATTGGGAGTCAGGTCGTCCTTGTTGCGTAACTCAAAAGATTCTTCCTCCTCTTTCTCCCCATAGTCCCTCCCCAGCAAACTGAAGCCCTGGCGGCAGCACAGCAACCAGCAGACACCTTGCAAAGGCATTCAAATGAGGTTAAGTGTGTCGCCTAGTCGTGTCCAGGTCGAGGAATTCACGAGTGCTGGCAGCGTGCGCGCCTGCGCCGGGGCAAACTCTCCATAGAGAACCGACGACGAGGATGAAGGGAGGGAAGCATGCGACTCTCCCCTTAGAACTGTCCACAAAACACCTCCGAATGGAAGCTGCCCACAACACGGTTAAAGGCAATTCAAGAAGTCCACCTTGCTGTCCCACAAGTTCACTCGTCGTGAAGAAAAAGTCACAAAGTGTCAAGTTAATCCCATACAAAGAACTCGGGGAGTAAATACAACGTTTCCTGCCGTTTAAAATGTCACCAAAGTTGGTGGAATCTAGTAAATTAAGTTAATAAGTGACACAGGAGCGCTCACTGTCAGGCATAGACCGTTGCACTGAAGCGTGCTGTGGCTGAAGCTAGCTAATGGGAGCCAGAAACCACGCCCATGGGCTTCGTATCTGCAAGCTGATTGGACGAGAGCCTACACTCCCCGGAGCGTCAGGGCCATAAGGCACGCCTTCCCGCCAACGCTGCCAGGGGATCACGTGTCCTGAGGGTGACGGCGCTGTTCCAATCCTGAACATCACCATGACGTTGAATGTGCTGTACACATGTGTTTATTATATTATTAAAAATATGATGAACGCAACTCAAATAACATAACATACTGGTACGTCACATAAAGTAACATTTCACAAAAATGACATCAAGTAATGTACCATAGAGTATATCATGCTATTAACTAACACAACGTAATATGCAACACAATAACATAATAGTTGTGGCTTAGCAAACAAAGTAACAACAAAAGACAATGTAAAGTAATATGACACATGACAAATATTATGTATCGTAAAATAACATGACAAAAAGTGCGTATGTATGTACGCAAAATGGCAAAGCGTGATTTAACATAATAACAATGTAACATAACATAATGTAACATAACATAATGTCGCACACAATGCAGTGTTTCTCAACCTTTATTGAGCAAAGGCACATATTTTACATTGAAAAATAATGGCACGACACACCACTTAGCAAAAATGCAGCAAACAAACAAATACACTGGTTAATTATGTACCTTCTGTCGAGTAGTGGAAAAGCCTTTGATTATTCTGTCTGTTACTATACATGCTTGACATTGACAAATTAACCAAACAAAACAAACTAAAAAAAATGTTGTCCAAATAAGTTGACGTTGGATAATGTCTCGCAGCACACCTTGTGATTTTTCAAGGTGCTCTAATGTGCCACAGGAATCGTTGACATAACATAATGTGAGTACATAACAGATAGACCATATGTTATGTATTGAATCATCTTTTATTGGAGAGACGCACACCCCTAGTTACTATGTTCATACATTGCTCTTTTCACTATCATCTTTTATTGGACAGGTGTGCGTCTCTCCAATAAAAAAATATTCAATACATATCTCGATACATGCCGTACGATACAATTCAAGAACAGTATATTTTCAAGTGGAACAACCCGATTTGGTTTGATTCAGTTGTATTACCTTTGAATTCAATATGGTGTGGCTGTAGTTTTTGTCATGTTTATTAAGATGCGGCAAAAGTAAAAGCTCTTCAAAGCCAACACTATTCGTCCATCCGTCCATTATCTGAACTGCTTATCCTCACAAGGGTCGCGGGCATGCTGGAGCCTATCCCAACTGTCTTTGGGCAGTAGGCGGGGTACAGTTGTGCTTGAAAGTTTACATAATACATATGAATGTACTGCATGGCGAGACAGAAGCTTAATGCCCATAAAATCCAAAATACTGTGGCAACTGTGCTGATATTTTCAGAGGTTGAAGTTGACATGAGTAGAGATGCGTGTGAAAATTTTGGTGATGATTTAAAGCATTTTTGTGTCAATAAGTGGTGTTAAGATTTTGTACATTTGCAGTTGTGTTCAAAAGTTTACACACCCAAAGGGTATGTAAACGTTCAAGCCCAACTGTATATCCTGAACTGGTTGTCAGCCCATTGCAGGACACACAGACATACAAACAACCATTCACTCACAATCAGACCTAGGAACATACATACGGATCTGGTAGGGCTGTGCAGATCGATCCAAGTATCGATCGGATCGATACCAGAGCGCTAGTATCGATATTTTACATTTATTTATTTATTTGGGTTTCTCATGGGTCCCTCGCACAATCCCTTTATAGCACCCGTGCATGTGCCAGCCTGCCAATGACAGCGGTGGGCGGCACTGGCGGTAACAAATAATTATTTTTACAGTGAATGACATCATGTGACAATGAGTCATATTCTGCTTCATTTGAGCTTTTCCAACTACTAGTTGAGCTAGGTATTCGTGTAGGACAACATGTAAGTATCGTTTATGTAATGTGACTAGACTAGAGGAACTTCACTGGCCGGCGTTTCTTTGAGTGCAGAAGAGTGACAGGGACTGAGAATATGAAGATTATAACTACATTGCAAATTTAAATAACAGCAATGGTATTTTTCCGTTGAGGATATTTTTATGGCATGTTTAAGAATTTAACAAGAAAGTCTCATTTGATTTCTTTTTGAAGTTATTCAATAAGATAAATGATTTAAAATACCATAATATTTTATGAACCTAAAAGTACTTGGTATCAGTATCAATATCGGCGATATTGGCAGCAGTATTTACTTGGTATCGATCGATACCAAAATCTCAAGTATTGCACAGCTCTTGGATCAGGCCCGCAAGATGATCTTATAAAGCTCGAAAATGATTACTTTGGGACCAATTAATCACATGGCCAAAATCAAAACATATAAATTCATAATTTCACAAGACATTCTCAGATTTGCAATGCAATTTGTAGACTACATGCAATTGACCAGGATGTCATTGTTTTAGACTCAACCTAAAGTTACGGTTTGTTGAAAAAATAAAAACAAATCAAAATGTCAACCTACGTAAATCAAACGTGCTGAATAAGACACGCATACTACTGGTAACACAAACATATATGGCATGGATTAACGTCCTATAACTTAACTTAAACTTATAACACACACAATGCATTCTGGGAACAATATAAATGCAAAACAGGTCAATATAACACGCCCGGAACTCATAGGGGCAAAGTGTTGCCACATTTCATTTGCATTTGTGTTATTTTTTTGGAACAATATATTAACAGTTGAGCCCTGCTATTTAGTGCTGTCTTGACAATAGCGAAGATCTATGAATAACTGACGCCAATTGTTTTTAAGTTATAAACCATGATTTTACCGGTCCAACCCACTTGGTAATATATTTTCCTCCATGTGGCCCCTGAGCAGAGGTGGCAAATCCAAGTCCAGAAAGTAAAAACCCTGCCACAGTTTGGCCCCAGGTGCTAGCAAGCGAGCTCCCTAGCTAGCTCATTTACCTGTTACGGAGTTAGCTAGCTAGCACAAGGGGCTAAAACCAAACTGTGGCAGGGATTTTACTTTCTGGACCTGGATTTGCCACCTCTGCCCCTGAGCTAATATGAGTTTGACACCCCTGATTTAGAGTGTTCAATTAATCTTAAATAAATCCAAGGAAATAACAAATCATCAAACTGATTTATTCTTTTTGTGAAGCTCTCATACAAGACGATTGGATACTCATCACGATATATATCTCAATAGAAGGGGAGAGAGGCGATTCAATAATGGTACATTTTTAAACGTAGCAATGTGATTGATAGCTGAATCCAAATCGATTTTCCAATTCAAATTGTTTTTTGTTATACCCCTAACAATAAACACATGCTAATTAAATATGTACTATACCTGGTCAGGAAGTAAAACTAAATAAAGCACTCATCAGTTAGATTGCAAGGGCATGTCTACTATAGATCGTACGTGCTAAACATTGCACAGTTAGAACAAACCAAATATTTGGATCATAAACGAGGGCGGCAGTGTGTACCACTTGAAATGATTATGGATGGGAAATTTGCATCGTTAGCTTTGCTTTGTTGACTTTTGCACAGCCTGGTAGCGGAACACGTCTGGCACACGAATGGCTTGAGACCTTTAAGACTGAACAAAGTCATCCTGCATCATGCTTCTTTTTAGCGCCACTCTTCCACTCAAATGAACAAGTCATCGACGAAGAGAGTGCAGTGGGAGGCCAGAGGCCTGGTGCTAAGTCCCGACACGTGATACACACAGCCCCTGGGTGCTCGTGCTTATTTCCCCCCTTAATATCCCTTCATTTCCCCCCTCTCAGCTCCATGCAAGCTCCCCAGAAACTCACAGTCAGCTGGCTTTAACTGTTTCCTCACCAGGAGGAGAGGCCTGTGGTGGTGCAACTCACCACCAAACACACACATATCATTATTAAAGTATACATTAGCACGCTGCACTAACCCCTTTAGTTACTTTGCTCCCCCCCCTGAGGCAGCTGGAGAATCAATATACACTCTCATGGATGCACCTTTTCACCGTGGCCACCCCTCACCCATACTTTCAAGCCACATTGAAACCTCAATGAGAAACAGTCTATTTTTCTTATGCATGCAGCAGCCATATTCAATATTTCTCCACTCGCCTTCTTCAAAGTACAGCAGATAAACCCCTCCCCCAACCACCAACGCCATCACAGTTTCTGCAAGCAGGATCTTCTTGGACCAGATCCTCCCCCATATCCCAAAACAATACGCTGGGGGCCCTCCTCTGCTGCCACTGACATGCTTGGAACATATGTTTTATTTTTAGCAGACTCCCCCTCATTAAAAAAAAAAGAAAGAAAGAAAAAGGAAAATCCCTCCATGGTTTTGTGGGTTTTGGTAGAGCTGAAATCAAAGTGCAAAAGTCCTCAGATATCAAAAGAAGGAATAAATGAAGAACTGTCAAATGTCCCACGCCGTTGTGTCTTCCAAGTCCACCTCTTCCAGGAGAAGACATATGAGTCTCTATGAATACATGCACACTTAGATGCACGCCAGATAAAACCTGATATGTTCAGGAGCAAGCCATATGATTTGGTCAGGCACCCACTGAGAATTTCAAGTACAGTACTTCCTGGAGGAGGCCTCGATGCTGAGGGAGAGAATCCTTTGTATGGCCAGTATTATGATTTCAAAATCTCACACTCCCCCAACTTCCTGTCGGCCTCTCTGCTTGCGTTTGTTGAAATGGAGAGTGCAAAGTTTCCACTGGAGACGCATAGCAAATACTGCTACAAAAAGGCAACTATAGGAGGCATTTTTTTTGCCTCTTAAGTTATATTCATGAATCAATGTCAGGGTTTTCAATGTATTAGCATAGCAATGACATACGCTGCTCATAAACTAATCATATACAGAAGAAATTAATCCAAAAGCTATTTTGTCATGAAATGAGGTGCCTGGTAATCAGTTAAAATCACTAAAAGTACTTTGTACATGGACAAAACTATTGGGACACATAGTCAGGAAGCGAAAATGACAAATGGGCAGTTTACACACGGCTGGAAGACTCTATGGGGCTTTGTAACCATTTTATCTATCTTACTGGCCCGTCATGACTGTTTCACGGGAATCTCATCTCCTACACCAAACGAGGGGTTGAACATCAGCTTTTTTTTTTTGTTAATGCAAGTTGATGATAAAGTCAACTTAAGTTGCTTACGTTATTTATAGAATTTTTTTAGTGTGCACACCTCCAAACACTTGCTCACTTGCTTACTCTCCGCCTTCAGCAGTCGCACAGGCTCCACCCCCAAATTGTTCATCCAATCACATGCAGATACCTTGATTGCCTGGCAGAAACAGTCGGAACTTGTAAAATTCTAACACCAGTACAAAAACAACACACCAATAGGCTACTTGTGTTTGGTTTGGTTTTGGTAACTTTGCCATTTATTTTTTACAATAAAGAGGCTATTGATAAACCACTGCATAATTATCTGTCTATTCAGAAGAGTGTTTTGTGAATTTGCATATGGCTAACATGCGTATTTAAATGGGCATGCATAGTGCGATACTTGTGCTATTGTTATATTTGTGCATAGAGGGACGATCAAAACTCTTGAATGCGTCAGGTGAATGACGAGAGCACCACGTGGGGTAGGGTGACTCTCCCGATTGCGTGTTGTTTCTTAAGGAACGTTACGAGGCTTAACTCACTTTCTTTATAGACGTTTCACATTGCTCGGCAGAGAGCCTGCCGCCATTCTACGTCACTACGCACGGAATGCGTTGCGACGTAAATACCAATACGTCCAAATAAAGTTTCTACAAAATGTATTAAACTGGAAAAGATTTTTGAAAAACGAATCTCATAGTTATGTTAGTAACAACCAAATAAATAATATAGAGCAAACTTGTCATGACAGTCGGGGTGGGGTTCCTTTTAACAGTTGCCCTAATATAAAGACTATATGAATAAAAATGGTTCTGTTCCAGGGTAACACAGTTGAGAGTAGTAGTAATAGCAGTAGAGTAGTGGTTAGTATGTTTGCCTGATAGTCAACAAGTTCTGCTACTCTTCTTCCCACACTCCAAAAATATGCATCATTATCACAATCACCCCAGCCCAAATGAATGTAGGGATGGTTCTATTCCAAACCCAGATTGTTTTTAATCAATCATGAGGCGTGTCTCAATATTTTTGTCCGTGCAATGAGCTAGAAAGATCACGTGCGGAGCTGATTGGAGACAGAGGCGCTCTCCATTGTGCGCCTCTCCGTCTGGCTCCGACTCTTTGGCGGGATCCTGTTTCTCCGCAAGCCCGTGTCGCAGCCAGGACCTTATGTTGGTAAGCCAGATTGATTGTCAACAGAACGGGAAGTGAAATCCAGCCTGCCAAAGCAAAGTTGAATCACATTTTTGAGAGGGTACACGTTGGGGTTTCTTAGGCCCCATCCTTGGGAGTTTGTGCTTTTGAGGTTTCATTTGTGAGAGTGAGCTTCCAAGCACGGCTGGCTGGCACATAAAGGAATTATTCACGCGCATGCTTGCAAACGTTTTCTCCAAGGTTATCTGAAAAGCTCCTCACTCAGGATTTAGGAGAGGAACTCACCCCCTCAACACACACACGTGACTCAGACGGGATATCCTCTTCACACAGTTCAGCATTGAACTTAACTCTCGTCCTGCTATGCTACGACCAGCATAGTGCGTCCAGGTCCAACAATGGGGCGGAGCCAACAGCCACTGGCTGTGTCTGGGTGAACAAGAGGGCTGCTGTTCGAGTCCCCCTGGGTGCTGGTAACAGGATAGTCTCTCCGTGAGAGCTACTTGACCCCCCCACCACCACCCAACCAACTCCCAACTGTGCATCATCCAGCTGTGCGTAACGGATCGTGTGTGACAGTCGGTCTGCGGAGGTGCAAAATTAGGATGGAATGATGACGACGATGATGAAGGGAGATAATTATATCAACGACTAAGAAATGAGAACCATCTGCCTCTCTCTCACTGCACGCACTCAGAGAATCTCTCCGGTTTTAAAATGAGTTGGTTTTTTTTACATGGGAGACAGTGGAATTTTGGATGGGCTCATCTGTTCCCCTAAAACTAAGTGGGCATCAGGCAGATGTCCAACAAGCATTCGCAGCTTGAACTTGCAAACCTCCTGGCATACAGCTTGATTACAGTAACCCTTAGTGTTCCAGACTCTGGCTTCTTCTAACTGTCAAGGGGCTGGTTCTCAGGTTTTAGGAATGTACTACAGATTTAGAGGAGACTGGTCTAGAGCAAGAAGATGCGTTTCTGGGGAAGATTTGGATATAAAGGAAGAAAATCTCATAGTGTGTCCAAGATTATCATCCCCTAATCCCAACCCTTGAGAGTGGACTTGAGTGGGCAGTCGTCCAATAAGCATTCCTGACTTCACCTTATGACCCTCATGGTATATTTTTCATAGCAGTAACCTTTTGTATTTTAGTGTAAGACTTCCAAATTCTAAGGATATTCTTCATTGGAGACTGGTCTTTGGATGCCAAGTTAGGCCCAAGAATCATCATACACTGTCAGAAAAAAAGGGTACTGTTGGGGTCCATTTATGTACTCCTAGGTACAACTTTTTGTAATGTACCCGACAGGGTTCATACTTGGACCCCTTAGGTACAAATAAGTACTGTTTATGGTTAATAAAGTACATTAATGGTCCAAGCTATCAAAAGGACATAAAGGGGACCATTTTTGTACCATGTATTTGTGAATGTAGAAGTACAAATACGTGGTGATCAGTGATTGGCTGGCAGGATGTGCCAAACAGACCTGGAAGTAATTTTTGTTCCCGTTTTGTCAATTTGTAGACATTTATTTTTTGATAGTTAGTCACAAGGGGCCGTGACAGTGAAGGACGGTCAGTTTATTTTATTGTAATTTTTAGGCATTTTCGTCCCTCTTCCTCCTCCTTGACTTCACCGTACCACTGTGTTAACGACACGCTAGAAAATGAATAGTTTTACGTCCAACCACCACTGGATATTATTATCTTTAATTATTAATATGACCCTCTTGTTTTTTAAATGCATATGTTGTAATGGTTCAGTTAAGTAATTAATTAAATAATGGGGGTTATGCACTAACTGCTTCCACGTTCGGGGATACAGAATGATTCACTTCCGGCGCTTCACTCAGCCTCGGCAATAAACATCGGCACTTTTTTTACGACTTGCAAAAAATTACCATGTCAGATGCCCATTGACGGAGAAGCACTGAAAAATGGGGTTCCGTGCCAAAAATATGTCATCATGCCTACTGTAATGTCGATGTCTACTGGGCGTGTGTGACATGATGACATACTGTATGTCTTTGTCTTTCCCAGTCTGGTGGAAAGTCTCCCAAGAAGAATGGAGATGTTCTAGCCCATCATGGATTCTTCCATTTTAAATGTCAAGTCTGCCTGTCCCAATATTTTTGTCTATATATATTGTATTTCCAGTATGACTTTGAGTTGCTGGGAAACGTCTTTTGATTATTTTAAGTCTCTACTTATCGAGAATATTGAGTTATGGTGTGAGGCCGCAAGTCGTTAACTTTCTATCAAGGCGTGTTGAAGGTCATCATGAAGTTGACCCGCAAGCTTCCAAGTCATGACTCACATCCATGTCTACGCCGCGAACTCTACAGTGGGCCAAGTGTGTTATTCGAGGCGCCTCCGCTGTCGCCACCGCCATCGTTACATAATGACTTTCTACAAAAGACTCAGCTCCATAATTCATCCGTTCCTGGAATTGTAAAATGTGACATTCCATGGCGACACGCGGCACGCATGAAAACGAGAGAAGTCATAATAGGACATTTTGTTGTTATCTTTAACTGTTATCAACCAGGCAAGCTTATGGCCGTTGTGTTTGGATCAGGGAGACAAAGATAGGGAGGAGGCGAAGGGGTGGGGGGGGATCAAAAGCAGCAGATAAAATGCCAGAGCGGGGCTGAAACTACAACCTGACACAGCACAGAGCAATGCAGAAGCTACAAAACACAAATATATGCTTGTGTTGTCCGCTAATTTTATGTCATGGAAGGACAGACACTATTCTTTGGGCTGGCAATCACACTATTAACTTCTACTTACCTCCAGCTCTTTTACTTTAAAGATTCAGTCACTTGTTTGTTAGCTAACTGGATCTAACATGTGATGCCCTACCTAAGATGACAAAACATCACCTTTTTTGGGGGAAGGTTTCATTGTGACCAAAACAGCAAATAGAAATGGGTATAATACAATAAAAACACATTATATATATAAAAGAAGAAGTAAGACAGTCGGATCGTACCATTTTGTGTACATTAGCCAGCAGGTGTCTAACTGTGGTAAACACCTGCTAGCTAATGTTGCTGCTAGCTTGCTGCTAGCTAATAATGGTGGTTAATGGAGAAAGAAGACAGCATGACTGCACATTTTTATGTTAGCTAGTGGGTTACTTCCTGTTTCATGGAGAAAGAAGGAAAATGACAGGACCTTTCAAAAACATTTATAGATGTACATACACATATATAATAATGCATAACAATTATCAGGATACTTCTTGGTTCATAATATATATATATATATATATATATGTTAGCTACCAGGCTACTTTCTGCTCATGGAGACCCTACTTTCCATTCTGTGGCGGAGGGGTACCTTCCGTTGTGCCTAATATGACAGCAAATCAAATCTTGTATGCACATTTTTAGTCAAAAGGCCCAATAGTGCCTATCTACCACAAAATCAAACACACTTTTAACACAATCCTGCTAACTAACCAACATAACAGCAATCACAGCAACAACTGTAGCCGCTTTGACGCTTGATGGCAGTAATTATAAACAGCTAATGTGTGCGGCACTAATGATTGCAACAAGGCCCAAGATAACTTATTGACAGTTAGGCTGGGCCGGGCAGAGAGCCAGCCAGCCATTAGGGCTATTTTTAGACTGCTGACTCAAGTGAGAGCGGGGCAGAATGAAGAACTGATGACATGATGCCAAAATGTGAACCTGGGCTGGATTAGTGGCGCACTTTCGCACAAGAGCATGGTGGAAACACGCAAGGAATTCTGCTTCCAGTACAAAAAAAAGAAAAAAGAATTAAGGACTAAAGTTCATGTATCTTTGGTAGTGGTCACCATGGAGAACCACATAAATAAAATGGCTGTAAACAACATTTGTGCAGAATGAGTAGATACCGAGTTGTTTATATGTTGCTTTGGATATAAATGCAAAAACACAAATTATTCTGAATTCTAAGTACTCAGAACCTGAGCAAAATACTGTGCAACAAAGTGAAATAGCTTTTAAAACTTCTTACTGGCTGACTGTAATCTGTGTGTGTGGGGGGGGGGGTGCGTGTGTGTGTGTGTGGGGGGGGGGGGTGTGTGTGTGTTGTCTCATGTTTCCCCCCCAGGACTAGATCCAGGCTGTTGCTAGGTGCTGTGACCTCCAAAAGAAACACATTGGTGGATGCGGACAGTGCACCCTGCAAAGACGAGGGCTATTATTTGTTTCCCACCACCCTCTACGCACAGCCACAGATACACACTTAAACACACCCTTAAACAAACAACGGTGGTTTCAACACACATTTCCTGTGCAGGCAATGAAGATTCATCACCAAAAATTCAGCCTTTTGCTTGGTTTGGACCACAGCGAATCAATTTCGAGCATGACATCAATGCGCAAATGGTTTGCATCCATCTCGTTTCTCCTCTTGGCTTATTTCCTGCACACTCCTCGCAGGTGCAACTGTCATGCTGTCGGTCATTTGACACAGTCAGCACTTCAAGCCCAAGGCAGAGCCACAAAAGAGCAAAGACAGTTGGCAAACTAACTAGGAGGCAGACTAAATAACAGTGGCGGCTTGCGCATACGTGTGTCTGTGTGGTCGTGGATTTGCCTGTGTGTACATAAGCGTGTGTTACAAGTAGCGCATAATGGGAACAAAAGTGTCTTGTCGCCATGAGTATCCGTCAGATCCCAGCTGTTGTTGGTATTTAAACTTCATGCAGGTGTGGGTGTACGTAGCTTGGACAGATAAGCCTTAACATTACATTTGTGTTAATCAGCAATATGAATGGGTGATGAAGTGTCACTTGAATGATGCCCTGTTTCACAATTAACACCACAATGGACACAAAAGGGCCATGTTTATGACAAAAAACACACTGAGGCCGCAACAGATAAGACTTAAGTATCTGTTACTTTACTCCTTGATGATAAAATAAATGAAGAGAAATACACTGGGTGGGGGATAATCACTCATATAGTGCCATCACTATGGTTGTATATGACAGCTCATTAGCGTACCAAAAAGTCTAGCTCTTTGTGGTCTTGTGGTTAACGTACAATTTTTCTTCCTCGACTTTTGTGAAAATTTGTGTCGGAAGTGACAGGTAGTGTGCAAATAGTGTCAGAAACGGGAGACGGTGTAGTGCCATGTCAAAGGGTCTGGCTTTCGGATGATGATTTGACCCAGAACGTTAGGCCAAGATTTTAATGTAGCCGCAAGGGGGCACAAGCCAGTGTCTTCTTGTGCCGGTCCCAAGCCTGGCTAAATACAGAGGGTTGTGTCTGGAAGGGCATTCGATGTAAAAACTTTGGCCAAATCAAATATATGACTTCCATTACAAATCGGTCGAGGCCCGGGTTAACAACGACCGCCATCGGTGCTGTTGACCTACAGGGTGCCGGTGGAAACTGGACTACTGTTGGTCATAGAAAGAAAGGAGGAAGGTGTGTTTGTAGGAGGAAAGAGAAGAGGAACACCAAGAGTCTAGGACTGAGAGTAGGGACTTTGAATGTTGGAACTATGACAGGAAAAGGTAGTGAGCTGGTTGACATGATGCAGAGAAGGAAGGTGGACATATTGTGTGTTCAGGAGACCAGGTGGAAAGGGAGCAAAGCTAGAAGTTTAGGAGCAGGGTTCAAGTTATTCTCTCATGGTGTAGATAGGAAAATAAATGGAGTAGGAGTTATCGTGAAGGAGGAGTTTGTTAGGAACGTCCTAATCGAAGGTGTGATGATCAATGTTGTTAGAGGGTATGCGCCACAGGTAGGATGTGAGCTGGAGGAGAAAGAAACCTTTTGGTTGGACCTTGATGAAATTATGCAGAGCATCCCTAGAAGTGAGAGAGCTGCCATTGGTGCAGACTTCAATGGACACGTTGGTGCAGGAAACAGAGGTGATGAGGAGGTGATGGGCAAGTTTGGTATCCAGGAGAGGAACGCAGAAGGACAAATGGTGGTTGATTTTGCAAAAAGAATGGAAATGGCTGTCGTGAATACTTTCTTCCAGAAGAGGTAGGAACATAGAGTGACCTACAAGAGTGGAGGTAGGAGTACACAGGTAGACTACATCTTGTGTAGACGGTGTAATCTGAAGGAGATCAGCGACTCCAAAGTAGCGGTAGGTGAGAGTGTAGCCAGACAGCATAGGATGGTAGTGTGTAGGATGACTCTGGTGGTGAGGAAAACAAAGACGGCAAAGGCAGAGCAGAGGACGGAATGGTGGAAGCTGAAAAAGGAAGAGTGTTGTATGACTTTCAGGAAGGAGTTGAGACAGGCTCTGGATGGTCAGGAAGTGCTTCCAGGTAACTGGACAACTACATCAAAGACAGGTAGGACAGTCCTTGGTGTGCAATCTGGAAGGAAAGGAGATAAGGAGACTTGGTGGTGGAATGAGGAGGTGCAGAATTGGAGCTAGAGCTAAGAAAAAGTATGACACTGAAAAGACTACAGGGAAATGCAGCGTAGGGTAAAAGTAGAAGTGGCAAAGGCCAAACAAGGGGCTTACGATGACTTAGATCCTAGGTTGGACAGTAAGGAGGGAGAGACTGATCTATACAAGTTGGCAAGGCAAAGAGACAGAGATGGGAAGGAGGTTAGGGTAATAAGATAGGGACGGAAGTGTGTTGCCAGATGCCAGTAGTGTGATGGGAAGAGTACTTTGAAGAGTTGATGAATGAGGAAAATGAGAGAGAACGAAGAGTAGAAGAGGTGACTGTTGTGGACCAGGAAGTAGAAAAGATTAGTAAGGATGAAGTGAGAAGGGCATTGGTCCTGATTATATACCTGTAAAGGTATGGAAGTGTCTAGGAGAGGAAGCAGTAGAATTTCTGACTGGGTTGTTCAACAGGATCTTAGATGGTGTGAAGATGCCCGAGGAATGAAGGAGAAGTGTGCTAGTGCCCATTTTTAAGAACAAGGGAGACGTGGAGAGTTGTGGCAACTACGGAGGAATAAAGCTGATGAGCCACACAATGAAGCTATGGGAAAGAGTAGTTGATGCTAGACTGAGGGCAGAGATGAACATTTGTGAGCAGCAGTATGGTTTCATATAAAAAAAAAAGAGTACCACAGATGCAGTATTTGCTTTGAGGATGTTGATAGAGATGTACAGAGAAGGTCAGAAGGAGCTGCATTGTGTCTTTGTAGATCTGGAGAAAGCTTACGACAGGGTGCCCAGAGAGGAACTGTGGTTTTGTATGAGGAAGTCTGGAGTAGCAGAGAAGTATGTTTGAAGTGGTGCAAGACATGTATGAGGACTGTAAGACAGTCGTGGGGTGTGCTGTAGGTGTGACGGAGGAGTTCAAAGTGGAGCTGGGACTACATCAGGGATCAGGTCTGAGCCCCTTCTTGTTTGCCATGGTAATGGACAGGATGACAGATGAGGTTAGATGAGGTTAGACAGGAATCTCCATGGACTATGATGTTTGCAGATGACATTGTGATCTGTAGTGACAGGAGGGAACAGGTGGAAGCTAGAGGCGTGGAGGTTTGCCCTGGAAAGGAGGGGAATGAATGTTAGTCATAGCAAGACAGAGTATCTATGTGTGAATGGGAGGGACCCAAGTGGAAGAGTGAGGTTACAGGGAGAAGAGACCAAGTCCAGAGCAATGGAGAGTGTGGAAAATAAGTGATGAAGCATGTGCAGGCAGGCTGGAACGGGTGGAGAAAAGTGTCAGGTGTGATGTGTGATAGAAGAGTTTCAGCTAAAACGAAAGGAAAGGTTTATAAAACTGTGGTGAGACCAGCGATGTTGTTTGGTCTGGAGGCAGTGCCACTGAGGAAAAGACAGGAGGCAGAGCTGGAGGTGGCAGAGATGAAGATGCTGAGGTTCTCTTTGGGAGTGACCAGGATGGATAGAATCATGAATGAGTACATCAGAGGGACAGCACATGTTAGAGGCTTTGGAGATAAAGTTAGAGAGGCCAGACTGAGATGGTTTGGACATGTCCAGAGGAGAGATAGTCAGTTTAAATGCCAGGCAGAAGGTCTAGAGGAAGACCAAAGAGGAGGTTTATGGATCTAGTTAAAGAGGACATGAAGGTAGGATGCAGAGGACAGGGTTAGATGGAGGCAACTGATTCGCTGTGGCGACCCCTGAAGGGAAAAGCCGAAAGGAAAAGAAGAAGTTAGGGCAAGATTTTGATCCAACAAGGGGTAAAGACAACCCATAGTGAGTCAAGGCTACCAAGAAGGCTACAATTTGGTAAATAAACGATACTAATTTTATGACCAACAATTTCTCAGATAAACAACAAGTAAATTTCCCCTGTCAGGGGTCAACATTGAAAGTCCCTTGCATATGTTTGGCACATTTTTGACAGTGTTACTCTCATGACATAACGCATCAACTGTTTGTGGGTTTTCAAAGGATGTATTCATTTACATACACAACAAAACTCTGTCCTAATTGTGGCGACAAGCTTCAGCTTGTCAGCCTACCCAAATCCCATTTTACCCCAATCTGCTGGGTCAATATGGCTAGCCCAACCTTGGGTAAAAGTAACCAATTCTGATCAAAATCCACAGCTAAGCAGCGAGTGGGTCAGGAAATCTAGTAACTACCCAGCATTTTTGTGTACAGGTTACTTAACCCAATAGAACTAGTTGTACCCATGTGGGACATGGCTTATGTTTGGAAAGGACGGCATGTGACAAGGGTGTCAGAAGTGCAGAATAGTCCACCCTCAACCCATGTCAAGAGCATTTTACTTTAAGTGGTCTGTTTTCTTACCATGAGGGTGGTAACATTTTTGTTTTAGTAACATTGACTGTTGTATTTTCTGGGAACATTCCTAGAAAAGGGACACACACACAGTTACCTAGAAATTGATATGATCTCCTACTGGACACTAACAATCTCCACAAAAGTAAATCATGCAAGCTAAAGAAGTACAGTCCTGAAAGCCTGAATTGGACCAGAACCCTGGCACGAAACTATATCAGATCAGTTTTAAATATCAACAAAATTCCGTAGGATTGTCGCATCCAAAATGTGAGAGGTCAAACAGCTGATGCAGTGGTTGAGCCAACCCTGGGGCCTGAGTGGGAGGACCGCACGTCCCGCCCTCGGCGCCTTTTCAGCAGGGATCCCAGCACCCCGGCAGGAGGCCCAGGCAGTGCGTGGACATCAGCGGGCGGGCTGCTGTCACAACTCTGTTTACGGCCACCGCCGGTAAGCCGTGACAGCAGGTTCTCATGGGAGCCGGCCAACATAAACACTCATCCCGCCGAGAACTCTGCTGAATTCCTAAGTTTCCCAACAGGCTTCTGTCAGCGTTATCTGCCTGTGTTTTGAGTTGATCCCACACACACACATAAGGCAGCTGAAGGTTCCTCCATCCATCTTCATGACAAGTAGCGCTCAGCCTTGATAACAGATCAGCATAACTATCACATGGAAACATCTGGGCACGAGCTATGACCCGTAGGCGTTGCCCTCGGTTGGACGTGTAGGTGCAGACTGTGTCTCCTTGTGTGTGCGTGTGTGTATTACCCAGTGCACACCCCTATGGAAAACGCACACAACTAGAATGGGGGCAGACTGAAGCGCTATCTGGTGAGAAACAAGCTCCATTTGTGTTTGTGTGCAAAATAAGCAAGTGCTTCGGAGTACACATGACCGCCAGGCATGTTTTAATTTAAACATGCTCATTTTTTTTTTTTTTTTTTTACTACATGAATGAATGAATTGTTACTAAGTTATATGTTGGAGTACTGGCAGCACACCGAGTGTGTCCCAAGTGGCACCAAAGGGAAGCAAGGATAGTCAAGGCTGACATCTAGTGGTCTTTTGTTGCAGCATACACATTTGGGACTTATTCAATGAAGGGCCTTATGTATCAACTGTGAGAAGAGGCAGTTAAGGAAGTCAGCCATTCCACGGCTCGTTGTAGGAAATTCACCCAAATGAATCTCAATCAGAAACGGCCTCGAAATATGGGCAACATTAAATCCTTTTTTAAGCCTGCCAGCTAATGTGGGATGTGGGAAGAGCATGCTGTGTAGTCACCGATACCAAATACCGACACCACTAGTACTTTTCATACATATTTTCCCCAAAACAATGATATAATTTTAAAGAAAGACCTAATATAGCATTTTTCCTTCAAATTGCATAAAATTAATGTCATTTTTCTATTTTTCTAATTTCACATTTCTAGTTCTTGATCATAAAAGAGGGCCACTACTATAAGAGGGCCTATACTGGTACAGTATTGGCCACCGTTGTGAGTACCGATACCCAGGGCTGGACTGGCATACAGGGCAGATGCCTGGTGGGCCAGCCTCTTTTGGGGCTGATGCAGTGCTTTTTAATGATTATTTTCCTATATTTTACACCAAGAGATTGGCCCACAATTTAGAAGGACCAGTCCGTTAATCCATTTCAAATATACAGTAAATAACAAACTGAAACATCACCAATAAACATCAGTGGCAGAACTACATGGTTAGGCAAGAGTCGGGCTGGGCCTAAGTGAAAATGCCAGGGTTGATATTTTTGTGCCATTCAAACCCTACAGATACCTAGAAATAAGGCCAGGTACCTGGTACACCGATACCTGGTATCGGCACTCGCCCAACCCTAATTTTGACAATTTGCTATGACGTAGTGGGTGTGTAAGGATTTGGCCCACATTCATTTTGAATACCACAAAATGGCATTTCATTTGATAGTAAGGACTGTTTCAAATCAGTTGGGCACGTAATGTTGTGTTTTTATTTCTCTCTAATGATAAAGAGGAGAGTTTCTACATAAAACCCAACTATTTATTTATACTATATTTAACATAGTGTGACTAACATAAGCGAGTATCTCATTTTTTTCAACCATGAATCGTTTTATCATCCAGATGAGACCCCCCCCCCCCCATCACATACACAAACATGGCACACACCAATCAAATAGACTGAATGTGAATTGTGGTTTGTAAAAGTCAAGTGTTAAAGGGCGAACAGATGGCGAGCCTGACCAACCTACTGCATGTATACAAGTACAGGAGGGCTTTTAAATGACTGTCTTGTCAATATATTTAAATTCAGCTATTTCATTGATTGCTTTTTTCTTTGCAGATATTGTACTGATACAATACAGTATTCCAGTCTGAGAATGCGAAGGGGGGGGGGGGGTGCAAGGGAGCTTACAAACAATCTGATTTGATTGAAAACAGGAGCAAATCCGCACACACTGTGCATTCAATCTCACAGACACTCACGTCCCATAAACCCACTTCTTAATCCCAAAGCTGTTTTTATTTTTTTTCCCCCTCCTATTTTGTTTCGCATCACCGCAAATCCCCCTCTAAATCTCCCCCTCCCTCTCGTCCTGCCTCAGTCGACAAAATCAGGCACAGCAGCTGGCATCATCATCATTATTATCCTAACCTGTTCTGGAACGTTGGCGGCCGGACAGTGTATCTGGGCAAGGTCGCCGGTGACCAGCCTGCATGCAAGGATGTCCAGACCTCTTTCTGGAGCCATTTCCTAGACGCACTCACCAAACACGACATGATTTGACCGGCTTAAAAGAAAGAATTGTGCCAAACTGGGATATGAAATATCAGACGAGCGGTGCGAAGCATCTTTTGTGCCTGATGGATTATTTTTAATGGGATTTTGTTATTGTTGTTAAAAGTCTCTCAAGAAGAGTTTTTTTTTGTGTGTGTGAAGAAGCTATTTTGGGAAGGATTCGGCTATAGCCTACTCTTCAGCAACTATAGCGAAACTTTTTCTTCTTCTTTTTGCCTACAAACACCCGCTGTGCTCTTACAAAACGTGCTTTAGCATCACAACGTTCAACCATTCGGATTTTTGAGGGGAACGAAGGAGGTGCGCGCTCTCGGACGGTCGCAGCCTCAGCACTAGCATCGCATGCGCGTGCCCGCACCGGTAGATGCTTCCCGGGAAGAAGAGGAGTTGGAGGAGTTAAAGTTGGCTTGGCGTGGGGGGGAAAGGCGAGGATGTGGTGAGAAGAGCACGCTGCGGGGATATTCTAGCGACTAATTCACATTTTTGATGTTGGGAAAAGGCGCCCTAAAGTGAAGGATGACTTGCAAAATAGTGACTTTATGCTTCTTGTATTTGGCTGTGCGACGCTGCTCGTCACGTAAGTCTTGCCATGCAGTAAATTTGTCTTATTTTTGTTGTCTCATTTGCATTTCCCCCCGTATTCTGTGCAAAAAGTTGCACGTATAAACGAAACGGTGAAGGACATATTGCTTCTGCGTTGGAATCCTTGAAGGGCACATTGTCATGAAGAAAGCATGGCTCCCCAGTATAAACATTTCAATGCATTATTTACTTGCAAAACCATTTGGGATTGCAGTCGGTCGTTTCGTGCTGTTTTGCGTGCACGCAGACCGCGAGGTGGAAACAGCGTCAGACGGTCCCGCAGAATTAAGGTGAGCACGAACGGGACTGTCTGCATTGCAGTGCTTTCACCCTGCACGCAAGTTTGTGCCCGGCGCAGCCTCAACTTGCACCACAAGGATAACGCTGCAGAGCCGATGCGGCTGTGCCGAACATATAGGGAATGTAAGCGTGTGTGTTGACACCGAAGTGAGATTGTAATAAGACGTTGAAATTGAGGCTTGAGAGATCACGGCTCAGCAACCCCGACGGGACCAGCCCACTGCAGCACTTTTTGGAGGGAGGCATTACCTGTCAATCAAATAGCCTACCCGGGGGAGAGGGTCAAGGATCCTCCTAGGAGCTGTAATTCATTGACGATTTGGTGGCTGAAGATGACAGCCGTTTTCTCCATTTAAATATTGAAATGTATATAAGTGTCAAAGTGAGGGTGGAATCAGGGAGGTTTATGCAGCATGCTTGCCATGACTCAGTAGTTTTGCAATGAGAGAGGTGAGGGTGCGCGACGAGGGATGGGCACCAGTCACGTGGTTGAGAATTGGAATATTAAAATAATCTTGCAGTCAGTGTTGTTTTGACTACATTTGCATGCCAATTTTAAGTGTACAGTTGGTCCCTGCTTGCTCTGAATGAACCACCTTGCTTTATGAATCGATGTACTGTACTTGTATTGAGTGGAAGTTCTAACACTAAGTGGAAGCCCCATAGTGCAGGATGGGCCACTATATACGTGTGGAGATACGCCCATTGAAAATTCAATGGAATTATGTGCTCTCCAGCACCAGCGGTTAAAAGAAAGTGCCTATAGAGTTAGTAGTGACACGAAAGGATCCCTACAGCATCTACTGTGACTGATAAAAGAGACAATATATAGTGCCAACTAGTGGCTAGGAAGTCTCCCCATAGTGACTACAAAGGCTAAACTGCCCTTTGTGATTAGTAGGCCTGCCTATATTGCCAATGTTAATCGATGACTGTCCATAGTGACATATTTCCTATACAAGAAGTAACAACAAATGTTGCAGATCATGCCTAAGTGATGAGAAAGGCCTCCTATCAAGCCAAAAGTGACTAAAAAGAGCCTATGGTGCTGAAAAGGCTGTCTATAGTACCAATAGTGACGAGAAGTGCTTCTGATAGTGCTGCATATGACTAAAAAGACTGCCAATAATGTCTATTGTGATTGCAATGGGTCTGGAGTGCCAATTGTGAACGTGGAGTGTTTTGGCAAATTTGCCTATAGTGACTATAGCAACCATAGTGGCAAGAAAGGCATCCTAAAGTACCCAGAAAGGGTGCCAATAGGATCAGTAGTGGTTTGGCCGGCAGTGACTGGTGTCTATTATGACTGAGAAAAGCTGCCTGGCCTGGCTAAAGGGTCTTCTAAATTATATACAATAATGAGAAAGACTGCATATAGTGCCAACTAAGAGTGACTAGAAAAGATCCCTATAGTAGCTCAAATTTGTCTATAGTACCAAAAGTAAAAAGAAAAGCTGCCTACAGTACCTATAGTGTGTAGTAGGGGTGTGAATTGCCTAGAACCTGTCGATTTAATCCATATCACGATTCATAGGACACGATTCGATTCGATACCGATTATTACCGATACAAATATATACGTTGATTATTGCATTGTTTTTTACTCAAATTTAGAAAATACTAATCAGTAACCTTGTACATACACACTGTGAGGTTTGTATGAAAATGTTCTTATTTATCTGAAACTTCAGGCTTATAACTGTGAGCCACTGTATTTAACAAACAATCTGTTGCTATCTGTTTCATATTTCAACAGCATTGAAACAAAATATTAAGGATTAATGTTCCATTAATATAACATTCTTCCATGCTTAACGTGTGAACCCTAACCTCATGTAAGACGTTTTGTTGAATATTTTCATAAAAAAATTATATTTAAACATCGATTCGGCCACATATCAAATCGATTCGAGAATTGTAATATCGCGATATATTGCCGAATCGATTTTTTTTAAACACCCCTACTGTGTAGTAAGACAGGCTAAAGTGCCTATTTAGGTTTTTAGGTTCATAATTGTCTACAGTTTTCAAACGACTGTGGCAAAACCCTACTTTTATATTGGACAGGCTACAGCCTGTGTAAATGAAGTTACTCCCCTCACTTCAACATAGCGCTTATTGTGACGGCAAAGGGGCCTATATTGACTGGTGTCTATAGTGACTTAGGAAAGCCGGCTATTGTAAATTGGCAGGCGGCCTGCAATGTCCACAGTACTAGAAAAGCAAAGGACAAAAGTACATATACTGTAGTGACTATAAGGCTGTCAACAGTACCAATTGTGACAGCAGCATCACAGGTCGGTTAGACTGGGGAGAAGGTACCTCCCGCCCATCCTCCTCCTCCTCTTGCTCTCTGCATCGCACTGCTGCAGGAGAGATTTGTCAGCTCTGTGGGCCTGTCCCACACTCATACAGAAGACCGATGAGTCAGCACAAATAGAGCTGGCGCTCTAAATGTGGCCACACTGTTTCCATGCCACAGACGTTTGCTGATGAATTTGTAATAGGCGCAAGGGAAAGGGAGGATGATTTGGGGGACACCTCGCAGGCTCCACACAAGCTTCAAGTTTGTAACTTGACAACGCCCTACAGTGGAATGCAGAGCTTTTATAGAGTGCAGCAGAGGAAATAGTTGCTTCCCTTTTGGTACTTCTGGAGGTATTAAAGCCAATCGATACGTCTTCCATTAGAAGCAATGCTGATTTCCTCTATGAGAATATTCTGGTACTGGCTCGGGTTGTGCACTAATACTGTATGAGCTCAGTCAGATGATACAGGCACAGCAAGAAGGTCAAACTAACCTTGCCCGCCACGACTCGACCACCCGGGGGTGTCCTTGAGGGGGAAAACACTGAACAATGCTCGGATCCTCCCTTTTTGCATTTGCGCAATGGCTTCTCAAGGTGTGGGACATTTATCCAGTACTGTGACACAAGCGAGACGAGGAAGAAGGATGGACGCTTTTAATAGCCAGAACAGCAACTCACCTTGACACAACGTGAAAAAGATTTTGACAGAACGCTGTCAGGCATCTAACTCTACAATAGTAAATCCAGACCCCAGCCATTTTTATATTTCCTGAAAAATGTGATTCACTGCATTCAAATTTGCCATTGGACCTGAGACAAGTTAGCTATGAGACAAAAAAAGTTCAATAGAGAAGAAAATCCATGTGTGACAACAACAGAATGCAACATTACAACAAAATGCAGTACAACTGTCAGTGACGAATTGATGCGACAAGTAGCAACAAGCAACATATAGGACAAGAGCACTGGCAGTGAGTCTGACATTGCTACAGCCTATGAGATGTGGCGAGTATCAGATAGAACGGGGTTCAGGACAGGACAGGAGGAGTAATTAGACGCGATGAGTAGCAAATGGGACAGGACAAGGTAGGACAGGACAGGGCAGCATAGGACAGAAGCAGTGACCGTGCTACACCGTGTCAGGAAGGGAGCAAATAGGACAGGACAGGATGTGACAGGACAACGGGGGTTTTACCAGTACAGGATAGAAGCAACAAGCCAGGCAGTGCTACACCCTGTGAGTAGGGGACGTGTCGAGCCTAAATAAGACAAGACGGGATAGGACAGGACAGCAGCAGTGAAAACTTACATGCAAATGAGAGGATGTGATGTGAATGAGTTGCCAAACACCGAGCAATTTAAATCCCATGGGTTGAATGACTGATTCATCTGAGTTATCAGAGGTGCCCACATTTGCTGGCACTATGTGGTTGTATATTACAATTTTTAGCTCACAAGCTAAAATAAAATAAAAAATTCCGAAGCAAGCAAGCATTAATGTGCAAATAGAATCCAAAAGGTCTCCTCTTTTCGTGCGGCGCCAAAGTGACTTCCATTAATGTTAATGTTCTCATTTATAATGTTCTGGGAGCGATGTGTGCAACACACAAATTCCTTTTCCTTTTTCCCCCCAATCATAACTTTTTTTCGTAGAAGAATGTGTGGACCCATTGGTGTCTGGCCTCTACGCCTCCTCCTTCCTGGCCTCCTCCAGATATAACTTTCTCTACTCTGCTGGTTTCGCCAAGTTGTATGGTAAGTTTGTGGCGTATTGCTACTAATGAATGACTATGAGATATGAATCTTCGTGAAGTATTAATATCCTCGTAGGCAGCAGCGGCTGGTCACCCTCGCCCAGGGATCGGCAGCCATGGCTGCAGGTGGACCTGGGCAGAAAATACCGCCTAAGAGCCATTGCCACCCAAGGCACCTTCAACTCGTATGACTGGGTCACCAAGTACACCCTCCTCTACGGGGACAGGCCGGACTCATGGACACCATATATCATGAAAGGAGGCAACTCGGTGGGTGCCACAGAAGGGGGGCGTTAAATCCCTGGTTGCTGACTGGGTGGACAAGATTAGACGTTTTTACTGGGTCATTGTGTAAACGTATTGTAAGTCATACTCAAGCATCCATTTCACGCTAATCACCTAGGTCTGGGCCCTTCCAAGCAGGGATCCCTGTCCTAAGGAACACCTCATCTAGTTCAATTAGGGTTGAAACCAAGGCATACCAAGGCCTCAGCCCTCCATTGTGGTCTACAGCAAGAACTTTATCTTTGACACTTAATGCCCACAAGGCATTCATAATGAATGCCCAAGCTAAATTGGTACATTTTGATATGAAGGACCAGTGACCTTTGGCACTGTCCCGACATAATCTTTTTTTTTTCAAAGTGACAGTTTGGTCTTTGGCTTGATCTTCTCGTTAACTCGACAGTATAGGATAGTGGCTGCATTACTGCAGACGCATGGCTGACCACTTCATTCATCTCAGCATCTAGACCAGGCTTCCGCAGTCCTCGTCCTCGAGAGCCGAGGTCCTGCATGTTTCAGATGTTTCCGTCCTCCAACACAGCTGATTCATATAATCAGCTCACCAGCAAGCTCTGCAGAAGCCTGATGACGATCCTGATCTATAGAATCAGCTGTGTTGGAGGACGGAAACATCGAAAGCCTGCAGGACTCTGGCAAGCCTGATCCAGACTATCATTACCTCAAGTGTGAGGCTTCCAACAAAATCTCAAGGAAATGATCTCCTTTTAGTCAGCTATTTCAAATAAAAGCTGAAGGTCATGCAGAAATGAGCAAGAGTGGATATAGTTCCAAGGCACTTGCACATAACTGCCTACAACACACTGTATACTCATTACAACCAATTCTGCAGCCAGGGAGTGTTTTACTGTGCTTATTGTCATTTTCATTGGATTAAAAGCAAGCGCATTATCTCTAAGACTGACAAATCTCATCTCATCGCCACTTTGTCACACCAGTGTCTTAATAAGACTGTGACTCAATAACACTCCCCCTTATCTGTTTGCAGACTTTGCCTGGGAACTGGAATTACTATCAGGTGAAGAGGAATGTCTTCCATTACGCCTTTACAGCTAAACACATTCGCCTGCTTCCTCTGGCATGGAACACAGAGAACGGAGGGAAGATTGGTGTGAGGCTAGAGCTGTTTGGATGCCATTATGGTAAAAGATAAACTCAGCATCGTAACTGTTGCCTTTGTTCTCATGGGAAATTGGTGGGATTTTGTGCAAAAATAACTTTATGTGTAGAAAACAGATACTCTAAGTCTTTGGTCAAAATGTGCCCCATTCCCCTAGATTCCTATGTGCTGCAGTACAACGGGGACGACTCGGTGGTCTATATGTACCCAGAGAAAAGGGCCCGCACGCTAAATGACCACATTTCCATAAACTTCAAAACTCTGGAGCAGGATGGTGTGCTTTTACACAGTGATGGAGTTCAGGGAGATCTCTTCACCCTTGAGCTTAAGAGGGGTCGACTTTACCTACACATCAGCCTGGGTACAGACTAACTTGAGATCACAGCCAAGTTTGGGGAACACTACGTCGTCAGTCCTTAGCTAATTTCCCCTTTATTGATTTGTTTCAGGAAGTAGCGTTATACACAAAACAGACGGTCGAACCACTCTGGTAGCTGGCAGCCTTCTCGACAACCTACACTGGCATTATGTCACCATCAAGCGCTCAGGACGCCAGGTGAACTTCACAGTAGACAGCCAAACGGTGACGGCCATCTGTAATGGAGAATTTAGCTACCTGGATCTGGACAACAAGGTAAGCCAGCATCTTTAGTTAGTAAGCATCTTAAAACACCTGGAGCAAACAGTTTTTTTTTTGCATTTGTCTTTTAGTTGTATGTTGGTGGTGTAATCGAGCCTAAAATGCCTCACCTCCCCACCACCCCGAATTTCCGTGGCTGCCTGGAGAATGTCTTCATTAACGACGTCAACATCATCTATAAGGCTAAGCAGGAAGAAGCGGACATTGTCATACCAAGAAAGGTACAGAATTCTGTCCAGACTGTCTATTCACTGTTGGAATAGCATAGTAGATTGGTTTGGAGATTGATTTTATTTTTCCCTCACAGAAAAAGTTGCATTTTGGTTGCCGGGACATTCTTCTCAAACCAATGACCTTTGCCGGACCTAACAACTACCTACAAGTGCCGGGCTACTTCAGAAGGCCACGCATGTTTGTAAAGTTCAAGTTTCGTTCGTGGGACTACACGGGTCTGCTCATGTTCACACGCTTCGCTGACGACCTTGGCGCCCTGGAGCTAGGCCTTAGCGAGGGACAGATCAACGTCACCATCTTTCAGCCTGGCAAGAAGAAACTGCAGTTTGCCGCAGGTGGACTTATCGCCATCATCGGACAAACCGGTGGTGAGAATCCCTGATCTGACAGACTTTTGTCCTGTGTCTAGGTTACAGGCTCAATGATGGTTACTGGCATTCAGTTGATTTGGCTGCCAGAGATAACCTCCTCACTCTCACAATTGATGAAGAGGAGGGTTCCCCATTGAAGATCACCAACCCCTTCACAATACGTACCGGGGACCGCTACTTCTTTGGAGGTGAACTAATAACCAAGATCGACTCACAAACAAAATCTAAACTCTATTATTCATCTATTGGTTTTCTTTTACTCAGGCTGTCCAAAAACCAACAACACCATCAGGAAGTGTGAGACCAAGCTAAACCGCTTTCACGGTTGCATGCAGCATATCTTCATAGACAATGAACAGCTCGACATCGACATTATCTTGCAGCGACAGTGGGGGCGCTATGCTGAACTCTTGTTGGGAACATGTGGTATCACTGACAGGTGGGGAGCATCCCTTAATGGTCATGATGCCCCTAATGTATAGTGCATGGAAAAATACATTGTGTTTTACAGATGTACTCCCAATCCATGTGAACATGAAGGCAGATGCATACAGTCGTGGGATGACTTCATTTGTTTATGTGAAAACACCGGTTATAAAGGGGAAGTGTGTCACATGTGTAAGTATTGACCTCTCTAATTTGATCCCGTTTTTGAAGACAAAGCCATTTAGAATGATATGAATTATTTCAACCCTCACAGCTGTGTATAAAGAGTCATGCGAGGCCTACAGACTCAGTGGAAAGTACTGGTCCGGAAACTACACTATTGATCCAGATCTGAGTGGACCACTAAAGCCATTCGAAGTATACTGTAAAATGAAGTGTAAGCAAGACTGCAAGATTTACATACCATTTCAGCCTTGTCAAATCAACATGTTCACTATGATCTTTCTCTTCCTTGTGACGTTTGGAACCCATCCAGCATACAAAGCTTGGACTGTGATTTTGCACGACCGCGTGGATGGTACCAAGGTGACAGGGAGTTCAATTGACAAGCCGTACATTGGTAACGTCAACTACTGGAACGCATCCTGGGATGAAGTCACCGCCCTGGCCAACACCTCTTTGTACTGTGAGCAGTGGGTCGACTATTCATGCTACAAGTCCCGCTTCCTCAACACGCCTAGTGAGTCTGCCTAATAAACTGTGGGAATCAAAAGTGAGGATTAGTGTGCTGACACTCTCTCTGGTTCAGATGGAAGACCTTTTGGTTACTGGATTGGTCGCAATAATGAGAGTCACTATTACTGGGGAGGAACGTTCAGAGAGGTCCAAAAGTGTGGCTGCGCCATCAACCAGACCTGCGTTGACCCCAAGTATCAATGCAACTGTGATGCAGACTATAGACAATGGTGAGACAAGGGCATAATGTTTATGCGGTGTGTAACACTGACATGAACGCTTCCTACATCCTTTTGAACATGTAAACTCTTTTCTTTCTTCCTATTCTTGTTTTTTCTTTTTTACTTCAACTTATATTTTATACTTGTAACGCGTTTTATGTTTTTCTGTTTATATGTTCAATAAACCAACCAAACAAAAAAAAGGTATCAACATGGCCATTGTTAACCTTCAGGTACTCCGATAAGGGCTACTTGGACTTTAGGGACCATCTTCCTGTCAGGAGGGTGGTGATTGGCGACACCAACAGGACTGGCTCAGAAGCACAGTTCACAGTAGGACCTCTTCGCTGCCATGGCGATAGTGAGCTCCACGCTTATGGTTTACTTTTTGAAAGTATTTGAGTTGCTTTGTCTCACTAACATTTCACTTTTTGCAGGAAGCATCTGGAACACTATATCCTTCACCAAACCTGCCAACATAACTTTCCCCACCTTCAAACCAGGCTCCAGCGCTGACATCTCGTTCCACTTCAAAACATATAGATATGACTCAGTCTTCTTGGAGAACTCAGACGATCACCTCAAAAACTTTATCCGAATAGAGCTCAATAGTGAGTTCAACCAGCAGTGACCTATTCTCCTTATTTGATTGGTTTTGTGACCCTTTCTTTCTCATTTCCAGCAACCCATAATCTTGTATTCGTCTTCATGGTGGGAGATGGCATCCAGAATGTAACACTACGCTCCCCTGTGCCACTCAATGATAACGAGTGGCACTTTGTCCAGGCTGAGATTAATGTGAAATTGGCTCGAATAAAGGTTGACTACCAGCCTTGGACTGTCAAACGTTTCCCCAGTCAGACGTTTGTTACCATGAACTTTACAAATCCTCTTGTTGTAGGTAGGTGACTAAAAAATGACTGATCCATTAAATATCCCAGAAGGAAGTTGCATAATCATTGTCTTACATCAGGTTCACGTAACCGCACCCAAAAACCCTTCCTGGGTTGTCTCCGAGGGTTACGGCTGAATGGGGTTCCTCTGGATTTGGAAGGGAAAGTCGATGAAGAAAAAGGTATCAGAAGGAACTGTACGGGCCAGTGTCTCAATGCCACCATACCTTGCCGCAACAGTGGCCAGTGCATTGAGGGCTTCGCTTCCTACACCTGTGACTGCAACAACACTGCGTTTGATGGATTTTACTGCCATAAAGGTGAGTTATTGGGACAATGATCTGAAACCGTGAACGGCATTAAGCTGATTCGCTTCTTACGTTGTTCTCGTTTAAGACATTGGTGCCTACTTTGAGCTTGGCTCCTGGCTGAAGTACACCGTACGGAAGAAGCCAATATCCGACGAAGCAGCTTGGGCCAACTGGATTGACCCGCATTATGACAATTTCAGCTTGGGCTATAACGATACGGCGGATGACATAGAGTTCAGCTTCAGCACCATCTACAAACCGGCCGTGCTGCTCTATATAAGCTCCTTTGTCCACGACTACATTGCCGTCGTACTCAAAAGCGACGGTAGGGACCGCATGCGACAAGGCCGTTCACCGCGTAATGTACATCAATGTACGTCAATGCCATCTACTGACTTTCTCTACACAGGCAGCGTGGATCTGAGGTATAAACTGGGACTCATCACACACAAGTATGAGCTGACCCGCCGTAACCTTGCAGACGGATACCCACATTATATCAACATCACCAGACACAACAGGACCATCAAAACACAGGTCAATGCTCTCGGTCCTCCCACTCTACAAACACCTAAAATAAAACAGTGCAACTTTGGATCTATTTAAAAGACCCTGAAAGATTCGAAATGATAACTCTATTCTTTGACAGCTGAGTTTAATGTCAAGAACTACTTCTTTGGCTCAAATACAGATCTACAGTTGTAGCTTGGTTGTCTCAAATCCAGATAAAATGTATAAATATCTGTCTCTACAGGTGGATTTTATGGAGCCCATTGTTGAAAAGATAACTTTAGTGGAGGATGCAAGATTTGACTCTCCAAAGTCCATGTTCTTGGGCAAAGTGATTGGTACGTATCTCATTTCCATGCAGAGAACATACAGGTTCTGTTTTTATTTTAAAGGACTGTATTTTGACCATGCTGTGTGTATCAGAGGTTGGCGACATCGACTATGAAATCCAGAAGCATAATACTCCAGGCTTCATTGGCTGCATTTCTGGCGTGAGATACAACGTCTACGCCCCTCTAAAGGCTCTTTTCCGGCCGAATGAAACGGACCCGCCAGTGACAACGAAAGGTGACATCTCTGAGTCCAACTGCGGCGCCTTCCCTCCAGTTCTGGGTTATGTCCCATGGGAAGTGGATCCCTGGTTTACCACTATAGGTATGGTAATATCAGTTCACACCCAAATACAGGAGTAAACTGTAAATGCAATATATTTCAGTTCTTATTGTGCATATCTGCTTTTCAGATTATATATACATCCATGATGACCTTGGTCTATTCTGGATAATAGGTGAGTCCTTCATATTATTAGGGTATTGATCTCTTATATTTGATCTAAAAAAAATGTTTTAAATAAAACTTAAAATGGGCCGAAAAGGGCAGCTCCTTCAATTTATTGCAAATGTATGCATTTTTGTCAAAGTAATAAAAGATTAATGAAACAGTGACTGGCCCAAAATTGTTGTTAAGTAACAGTTTTTCATATTCTACAAATTCATAATGGATCTTAATCAAAATGTCACATTTTATTGTCCTTCTCCGATGCAAGATCCTTACATCTTTCTCATTACTAAACCTTAGTGTCAGCTTCTTTCACTTTAGAAACTCAGTGCCTGTCATCATTGTATTACCAATGTGGAGACAGACTGTGCCAACTCCCCCACTCGATCCATGTCTGAGACCTTTACCGGATCAGTTCAGTTTAGTCTGCTCTGGGCATAGTTTACGGCTCATCATTTTACTGCTATTCATTGATAGACACTGCAGATTAATGCGTCACCAGTGACCGACCACTGCTCAGATTGAGAGGTATTATACTAATGCATGACGTCATCGTCAAAGATTAGAGCAGGCATCCCAACAAAGGCTATCCGATGCCTGGAATACAAGAGGACATGATCGTGGAATTAGCGAATTGACTATTCCTATTTTTCTTTCTTTCTTTCTTTCTTTCTTTCTTTCTTAATGAATAATTAATGTAGTAAGTAGAAAAAATAGAACCTAGAGCGAATTTACTGATTAGATTTAAATTAAACTAAGACAAGCAGTTCAGATGATGGATGGATGGATGGATGGATGGATGGATGGATAAAAAAAGTCAAAAGGGGAATATGGCCACTGGGGGTCACAAATTCAATCGAAAGAACAAAGTACAGACAAACAGAAAGGACACCAAATATAATCACATTATTGTGCAGGGTATTCAATATTAGACAAGAGGAGGCCAACGACAGAGCATATGCTAGTGTTACCATTAAATTCACGGTGAATACATTTTGGCTGATCAAAAGTGCTGATATATCAAAAAGTATGCACTGTTCCTCCTCACAAGAGCATCTGTCTGTCGAATGGTGCTTATCTCCTTCTATTACTGCTATTTCTATCCCACAGTCATCGTCATCCTGGCGCTGCTTCTTCTACTGGCGGGCTTGTATAGCATCTACGTGTATGCGTACCAGCAGAAGGGCACCTACCGCACCAACGAACCCAAACACCTGGAGTCACCCAGCAGCTCCCGGCCCCTCACTGAGACCCTGAGACGGGAAAAAAAAATGCTGCCCGAAATTGACGAGGAGTTCAGGAGCGGCTAAGCTAATAAACCACACGTGGGACCAATGGGACAGTGACTTTGGGAAGGACTTTCATACATTACATATCTTTGCGTTGAGTCTTTTTATTATATTGGTAGTCCCTCTGAGGGTATGACTTGTGGGTTTGGCTACCATCAAAGTTGATTAACGGGCCAAGAAACTGCAAAAATCAAAGGTATCAACATAAGAATGCTAATTAATGCGTGCTAATTAGTAGGGATCGCCATGATCTGAACAGTGGACTAGTGATGGTGTAGCCCGTCAATTACACAACTCCCCCCCGCCCCAAAGATTCAAGCTACACATTTTTAATTATTGTCATCCATGTTATCCAAGCAATCATTTAAATGCACAGCACTCGTTGTTGGGTTTTTCGAATGGCTATTTTCGGACCCTGCATCCTAACAAGCCCTGACCTTGATAAATTGAGTTGCGGTCAGATTTGTTTTTATCAGGCATGCATTCCCGGTCTCTCACTGTTCATTACCTGTATAGCTTGGATGTTGTTGGGTCATTCTGTGAGGTCTAGGACTAAAATGCTTGTTGCTGTCATGGGAATCCTCTCTGGTGTACAGGTTGAAGACCAAAAGCAAGAGATTCAATTAGTTTTGGGATACTATCCCCTTCCCTGAATCTGTGGGTGGACAGGTTGACTTACCTTAGCAGTGAGATCCACTCTTGTGGTGAGTGCCTCTGAAGTCACCAGATCTAGAGAGTAATAGAGACAATAGAGACCCTGGAGCAGAGTATTTGGCATTACAGATATATACAGCCAGCCATTAGAGTCCTGGTGTTCCTAGTCTATAGGAATATAAACATTAAGAAATGACCTCAGACATCCTGGACTAGTGGACTCCCTTGGTATCGTGAGGAAAATATTTGGGTACCGATGTGATGGCTCTGCATCAAACCATTGCTTTCTCAAGTAAGAAACCTTCATGGCCATGGCATACCTTCCAGGAAATGATCTAACTCCATCGCGGCCCATTGGGTGCCCATGGAGCACCTGGATGAGGCAGAAATTACAGAGGGTCTGGATCTGATTGTGTGGTACTCACAGATGGGATTATCTGGCAATCAACTGCAAACTGACCTGACATGATCATTTAAAAAATAGTCAGAAACAAGAGTACCAGGGCACGTAACAAATCTCCCCACGTACAGTAGCAGCAAGCCACCGTGACCTCACTATTGTAGTTGCCTGCCTAAACGAGCTGCAGACACTCTTGGTTTGATTCCCGGCCTGTTCCCCCAAAGCAAGTCTTGGGCAATCCCAAAATGGGTACAAAATGGTTGGATTGCATCTTGAAGAGCAACGGTGTAAAAACTATGCCAAACAAATCACGCGAGTAACCGACAGTGGCAAACTGAAAGTCTCAACAACAACAACAACAACACAAAAGTACAAAATGTTCATCCAGGTCATGCAATTCAGATTCTCTTGCAATGATGACCTGGCTGCAATCAAAATTTCCTGAGTCTCTTAGAGTGGAAAAGAAATCCAGGCCCAACAGGAAAAAGAGGCTGGAATCTAAGCTGGTCTCTATTATGATATAATACATCATATCATATAACATATGATCAATTGGCCATCCCAACTAGTTACCATGCACGCCTCCTAGGGGGAAAAACAGTATCACATTATGTTAAACCCACAAGAAATAACCACTGAGGACAAAAACAACCACCGGCTTAGGTGTTCCAATTCTTTCATTTCTTCTTTTGTCATGTTTTTTTTTTAAACCCCAGTTTGGTTGGGATGCAATGCCTGGTGCTGTACAAAGTTGTATTTTGCGAAGTTCAAGCCCCTCCACATGCGAGTCTCACACTGTCCTGCAGGGTGAAATACTGAAGTGCCTCATCTGAGCAAGCATGCCCCCCCCCCCCCCAAGTAACCACAAAAACTCCATCAGAAGGCATTTGGACCCAAGAAAAATCAATCAGAATTGTACTATTTTCTGAGCCCATTTGAGGTTGCCGATATCCTACCGTATATGGACCATGTAAAACCTGCACCTTTAGCCGACAATTTGGTGACACCCTAGCTCACAATGTGTCCATGCAAAAAAAAAATCCAACTTGTTTTTGAAAAAAAGCCAAACTAAATAAGATCTGTTGGAAGAGCATGAACATAACGATTGCAAGTGGTGCTTAGGTTTGTGTATTGTGTATTCTAAGCCTAAAAGCTCGAGTAAGGCAGTGCATTATGTATAAAGAATGTCACATGTATACGTGGTTCAGGAAGGCCATACGGCATTAGTAGTAGATCGCAGCTTTGCCGATTGCAGTACCATATCTACCTGTTATTCAGCACAGGGCTTCAGACTGTCATGATACTGATTGATAACGAGGTGTCCACCATACGAGCTCTACTTGCATCCGTTTTGCTTGTTACATTTTGTCTAGCTTTTAAGGGAAAAATAAAAATAAAAAATCTGGTGGCGACGCTTACCGGTACATACAAACATACACACGCTCTAACAAGGGTCCTTTCACACCAGTAGTTCGAGTTAAAAATCAGTTGATGTGTTTCTAAAATTGGTCCATTTCACCCCGGTTTGGTTTCTTTTATGCATTGTGTATAGTTGAAGTGAGTGGGGGCGGGGACCTATCGGTATGGTTTCACAGTCAAGCAGAAAATGAAAATACGTCACAGTTATAAAACAGCTTCTTCCTCTAATTGCGCATTATTTAAACAAACTGAAAATTTAAGAACAAAAATAAACTGCTACCTTCTCGAATTGATGTCCTACTGCACTTCATTTGGGCCATAATTTGGGAAAATCTATCCGCTGGATTGAAATGCACCATAATTCATTTGGAACTTAATTTGCAAATGAGAGGCATCAAGGGTGGGGGGACAAACGATTACTGGTGTGAAAGCCCATAGACTACATGTACAGAGGACCATGATGGTGTAAAAATGCTGATGTTTTACTTCCATTTCAAACACATTTGCTGATAGATTTATGCATCATGTCGTAGATTAATAGCTGAAAGCCGACTCACTCTTTGCTAGCAGCTAACTGTATATGTGAACTAATACATATAGCCTAGCATGAACACATGACAATGAGCTTCTTTACGCCACTGATGCTAGTTAAACCCGCAGACGCACAACAGTGAGGCGTGTGAAGCAACGTTTTGAATGTCACACTAATGTGCTGCTTGCTCAGGACAAAGAAAGTACCATTGCTTGCAGCTTTTAGCTGTAATAAGCATCCAATGTGTACATTTGTTGGTTTGATTGTACAGTGACAAGATACTGATAATGTATGCAAATGTACAGATGGCAAAATAGGCTTTATTTTTTAAGAGTGCGCTGTAAACGTGAATGTAAATGATAGCATTGACTGAATACAGGAGTGTGTATGTTAGCATAAGTGTCAGTGCGCAGCTAGCATAGCAGTATAATTTCACTCACCATACGTGGTCCCCCAAAGTGTGTTTGCATGTGCCTGAGTACGTGCGTTTTCACTGTTTTCCCACCTAGAGACAATAAACAACACAGACGTGCACAGATGCCAACAACTCACTACTGTAGTACACCAGTAACAGTAAAGTACAAGTGGTGCCTTGAGATGTGACTTGTAAATTTGAACACTTGTATTTTAAATAATCTTTCCCCATTGAAATGAATGGAACATGACATAAATCCGTTCAAGTCTTTGTCCACAAAACAAAACAAAACACAATTTGTAGCCTATGTATTTAAAAAAAAATGAGAAAGTAGCACTGTACTGTATAAAATATAAATAAATACAATCATTAAACAGTATGTAAAGAACAGTTTGGCCACTGGAGGCAGTATAATACAGTCTTGAAGACACAAACGAAGAAGACTTTCACAACTACTGTAAGTGATTCAGACGGTACACTATTGTTTTTCGCAGAAGAAAGATAAAGAAAATATGACCTGTGACTATTATATTTTCCGTCTACTTGTAGTGCTGGACTGTTTGTGTTCGAAAATCCGTTTCTGACAGGGCCATAATACCACAACTACTATTACTATCCATTAGCCCGTCTTTTGCCTGTTGCATTATGTGTTAGCAAAGTTGATTTGTTCTGTTTCGTTTGACAGTTAACTTCCACTGGCATGGCATAAAAAGCTTGAAATGAAGCGTCTTTTTTGAAGAATATGCTAAACTGCTTCTTGTTGTAAAGTGAGTTGAATTCACTGTAGGCCTACACACAGCACTTGTAGCTTGATTTTTTGCTCACAATTCAAAGCAAAACATCAGCTGTATCTCAAGGCACCACTGTATTCAATAGACAACATCCTGGTGAGTGAGCATCAGTGGATGCATTGAATAGTAGGTAGAGCATTAAATGTCCACTAGATGGTGACATATTTTTGTTTTGTTTCAAAAGTGCAGATGTCCTGTCACTAGTCATTTCATTGGGCACACCGCAATGTGATCTACGTCAGGAGCACTACTCGATTTTGATTGAGTAACAACTCCTAGTACAACTTCAATTGACAATTCCGAACATCCGGGCATTTCTGATACTTCCTCCAATGCAACGCAACACAAATACTTCCTTTGGACAGTGAAAACAAACGGCGTATTGTATTGCTGTTGCCTGTGACTATAATTCAAACCAGGCATATTGTTATAGGAGTCGAACAACATTTTATCACATTTTCAAGTCAAAAATAATCCTCACAAATCAAATTAAAACGATCCAAAGTCCAATGCTTTTCAATGAGCGGAGAGCTGGTTGCCATTTTGACTTGTGACGTAAGCTCGGAATTGTCAATAACAAGCACATTGTCAAAAGAAAAGTCAAATTCCTTGTATTGACTATATTGTCACTCGCATTTTTTGGGGTGATGTTGTCACTGTAAATGCAATTCTTGTTGTAAAAAGCTAAGTAAAGCCAAACTCACCTCAATAAAAAGTCTGAAAGATCCCATTGAGTGATGTGGTAGTAATACAAATCTAAACCTTCAGGTACTTTACAAAAATGTCATGGCACACAACCAAACAAAAATGTCACTTTTTAAATTGTGCTTTCTGCCATCGAAATGAAAACAGTTTAAGTGTTGTCAGTCACTATGTCACTGCAATAGATCGATTTAAAAAAAGATGCATTCTCAGTTAACAAAGAATAATTATCAGACAAATAAAGTGAAATTGGATAATTTCCTGCACTCACATTATTTCTCGCCACACTCTAGGTGAGAATCAACTCTAAACAAATCAGATATGTTTAATAATTTCAAGAAAAAATAAGTCTTCTTAGTTTTATTGAACTCTTTTTTTTACCATTTACATTTCACACAGAACTGATAACATGTAAAAGCTTAATTGTAAAACTTAATTTACAATGTTCTAGCCCTCAAGCAAACCTTTTAACAATAATTTAAATTGGTGTCCATTTCAGATGATTTTAATTGCCATCATTATATGTGTATTGTTAATATTTGGAATTTATTTACTGAATTAGATGACTAAAAAGTTTTGTGGTATTTCTAAATATAATTGTATTCATATTATTTTTAATTAGAGCCTGTTAATGGTAAACGAGAAACACAAAATTAAATCAAGACCTGGAGAAATAAAAGTCACATGCTCACAATTATGCTAAATGAAGTACATTTTATTTTTGTCCTTTTTAGTACATAACAATCATTTTAGAAACATAAGACTTTTCAAGCAAAAAGATCTACCAGGTAACAAACATATGTACACACAGAAAACGTCGAAAAGTTGAAATGTACAAACACTCAGTGCGACCTGGTAGGAAAAACTGGCAGGCAAGTTACTTAATATATATATTTATAAAACCTCAAAAAATGAATCAAACAAAAAACAAGTTACAAATCGAGTCGGAGTGGAACAGGACACAACAATAAAAAAAACAACTAGTAGTAGTAGTAAAAGTAGTAGTAGTAGTAGTAGTATTTGCTACTGGAGTGGTGCGCCACTCGTGTTCACAATGTGATGGAAAGAATATAATTTTTTTCTTTATGTTTAAATCACATCTCAAGGCTGATGGGTAAAACCCACACACAAAAAGCGCTTGGCTTAGCGGGCGCGTCATCCATCCTCGTAAGGCGTCAAAAGCAAAAAGGTGCAGCACTACACGGTAGCGTTCCTTCCTTCAGTCTCTTGAAACACTCCTCTTAGGGTGCGCGTCCGCCCAATCCCAAGAGAGGCAATGGCACACCAACAGTATGAAAAATATTGAAACTTGCAGGGAGGATGATGGAGACAAAAAAATATAGCAGCTGGTGAGCATAGCTTAGTACATCTGAGGTGAACTAAAAAAAGGAATGCATTTATTAAACACTGAAACAAGGGTACAAAACAAAATACAGGCAGTGACAGGCTGATTTTAAAGGAAAAACAAGTTGAAATTCTCTTAAAATGGTAACAAGAAAAACTAAAAAATAATTCAATGGCGGAAGGTTTGTTAATTTTTTTTTTAAGGCCATCATTAGACAGCAGATGTGCTTTCAATTCCATTCCTGTCATATAAATATCCATTGTGTGGCTCATTTGGCAATCACCACTTGAAGTGCTTGGGACACACTCATCTATATTCTTAAAACTCAAAAGAAAAAGCACAATTGTTTCCAACGGGAAATGGAGCCAATCTCCATGCAACGTTTGAACGGGCCTGAATAAATACCAGGAGAGGTTTTGAGCAGGCCTGAAGGATAAATTAAATTAGGCAACTTTGAAATCAAATGAAAGATGGTGGCACATTTTTTTTTTTGCCTGAAACTAGAACAAAAAAAAGAGTGTGAAAATACCTACAAAAAGTACAAACAATAAATAAAAATAAATGAATTCCCTTCAGATTTGTTCTACTTTTAAATGTTAGTTTTCAGGAAAGGATCCCAAAGTCTTTTGAAATAAAAGACTTGGTTTTCTTCATATACTTTTTTCTTAATAATAAAGTCCATCTGTGACAGAATTACTTCATTCAATTGTCTGCTTGTTTTTTTTTTCAGACAACACACGTTTTCACTTTACTGCGTCTAACAAGCCGTTCACAAACATCAAACATGAACTCGGCTTCAACAACAAGTCAATCCAAATCCAATGAACAATCTTGGAAACAGGCTGACACATAAACGGCATCTTTAAGTAAACACCTGCATCTTTTTGTTGGCCTCGGGGATTTGGGGAATTTGGGTCTGGGCGGAGCCGGCGACGGCGGGGCTGGGCGTGGAGTCCGACCAGTCGGACACGCACTGAGGGGAGGGGCTTGACCAGGGCTCGGGCGACTCGGGCGAGGGGGTCAGGTAGGGGTGCTCGGTGGGCAGGTGCAGGTAATGCTTGGGCGTGGCGTCGAGCGCCGACGTGTAGCTGTGCTGCGAGGGCGGGGTGGGGTAATCCTCCGCCGAGCCCGGCTGGGGGGCCGGGGCTTGGGCGGGCGGGGCGATGGTGACGCCCGGCGGGGCCTGCGGAGGGGGCTGCTGGAAGAAGGGCGGCGGCTGCGGTGCTTGGGAGGTCTGCGGCGTGGGTGGCGTGGATGACGCCATGCGGGCCAGATTCTGCTGGCCGCTTATGGAGTGGCTCATGATCTGCTGCTCGCTGATGGAAGGCAGCTTGATGGGGCTGACGCTGGGCGTGGAGGTGACGGGCGTGGGTTGCAACATGGCGCCGCGGTACATCTGCTGCTGGTGCAGCAGCATGTTCTGCTGCTGCGCCGGCTGCATGCTCTGCACCAGGTTGACCACCTGCTGACCGCACTGGGGGGCGGGCCCCCGGGTATGCCAGTCGAAGGGCACGCTGACCGGGCTCACCAGGCCCATGTTGAGCCCCATCTGGCCCGACGGACTCAGCACGTAGCCGTGGCCCACGTCCGCCATGGACACGCGGCCCTGCAGGGCCATGCCGCCGTTGCTCAGGTCGTTGAGCTGCGCCAGAGACACGGCAAAGGGGCCGCCGCCGTCCAGCATCCCGGCGTGCACCATGGGCGTGCTCGGGACCGACATGGACGTGTGGAAGAGCCCCGGGGACGGCATGGCCACCGGGGACGTGGGGTTGGTGATGTAGCCGGCGTTGCTGGCGCCCCCGTGGGGCGAGTCCAGCGAGTCCACCGGCGAGAGGGTGACCGAGCTCTCCAGCAGGGCGCTCTGCATGTCCAAGGTCAGCTTCTTGTTGCGGGCCTTGGCCGAGTCCTTCAGACCGCAGGCGTGCTGGCCTGCGAGTCCGGAGACCTTCGCCCCCGGCCTGCGGTTCTTCTTGCCTTGCGGGGTGGTCTTCAAACTGGGCAGAAAGGCGCTGGGCGGGCACATGAGGGGCGACAGGGTGTGACCGCTGGAGAGGTGGAGTCCGGGCCCGCCGTGGCCGTGGGGGCTCCTCACAGTGTTGTACTCGTCCAGGAGCTGCACGATGTCGTGGTGCATGCGCTCCAGCGCGATGTCTCGGGGCAGCCTGTCCATGTGGTCCGTGATCTCGCGGTTGGCAAAGTGAGCCAGCAGAACTTTGATGGCCTCGCAGCTTCCCTCGCGAGCCGCAAGGAAGAGAGGCGTCTCCTCCTGAATAAGACACACACAAGGTTAAGGATTTGTAGATTTTTTTTATAGCATTAGGTGTCCATCACTTTTCAATGACTTTGTCATAACCTTTCACTTGAGTTTAAATTTAATATAAAAGTCTACCGACCAGCCAAAATAAAGCAGTTTTTTTCCTGTGCAGTAAGAGTGCTTCTGTAGGGTTCAGCAAAGTTCAATTTCTCCTTAAAGAAACACTCATTGAAACTACAAAATGTTCCTGGAATTTTGTTGTCAAATATAACATTTCAAAAACCACATTGAGCAGAGGACGAGTGGTTCAGAGTCCATGCTGCACTTTGTGAGCTGATGTTGCACTTCTGTATCATTTTTAACATTAATCCCATGTTACACCTTTTTTAGTGCCACATTTAATTCCATGACTTTTCCAAAACTGTAAAGAAAATATTATTTTTCCATAGCTTGTCAAAAACCTGTCTAATGTATTTAGCGGAGGCTGTACCTTGAGATCTTGCATGTCTTTGTTTGCGCCATGTTTCAGCAAAGCAACAGTGGCGTCCACGTTGTTAACAGCAGCAGCCCAGTGCAAGGCAGATTTACCTGAGGGAGAACACAAGATCTGGTTAACAGTCGCTATTCAAAAAGTAGGTGTGAACAAATTATTACCCTTGACTTATTTCAACACTAGTTATCCATTAATTTGTTGTGTAATTCACAATCATGGAAAATACAATGAGGCCTATGACAAAAATGATGTTGACACTGCTTTGAGTGCTCGAATTTCAAACTTTTGCAGGCCTTATCAATTGCGGCGACCTTAAAATTAGATAACATGACGATAAGCAAAACAGCTGCTTACCTAGTTCATCAACTGCATTGACATCTGCATGGCAAGTGATGAGTTCCTCTACCATTCCTTCCACCGCCAGGCGGGCGGCCAGGATGAGTGCTGTGGAGCCGTCGTACATGCGTGAGTCAAGATCTGTGGCCCTGTTTCGGATCAGGATCTACGGGGAGAGAAAGGCGGGTTTATATCTTTTCGTCTTTTCTCACACTTTTAAGATAACATGTTTTCACTCGTTTTGATGTGTACCTGGAACACTCCTTGTGCGTCTGCAGCCACGGCGGCATGCAGGGGCGAACGTCCGGTGTTGTCTTGAGCATTGGCATCCGCCCCAGCGTCCAGGAGTCTCTTGGCGGCGTCAGCGCGCGCATAGCGGGCAGCCAGGTGGAGCGCCGTCTCGCCCGTGCGATCTGTTTGGGCGGCGAGTGACGCGCCCTGGTAGATGAGGTCGGATATGATGTTGGCCGAGCACTCCTCGTTCTCCTCCTCCTCGGTGATTTCGGGTTCCAGGCCGCCGCCGCAGAACGACGCCAGCATCAGCGGAGTAAAACCATCTATTAAAACAGTGGTCAAGTTAATATAGAAATAGTTCATAAAGATTTGATTAGCTAGTTAGCTACAGAAGACAGACAGACAGACAGACAGAAAGACAGATAGATAGATAGATAGATAGATGTCAGCATCAGTGGTGTAAAACTATTTAGTAAAATCGTAGTCTGTTAATATAGATATAGATAACATAGACTTGATTTGCTAGCTAGCTTGCTACCAATACACTACCAAGCTAGTTCCGGTTAATAGACAAGATGTCAGCAACAGTGGTGTAAAACCATCTAGTAAAACAGTAGTCAGTTAATATAGATACAGATAATAAATACATTTGATTAGCTAGCAAGCTAGCTAGCAAAATACAGTAGCAGGCTAGCTCCGGCTAATAGATAGATAGATAGATAGATAGATAGATAGACAGATAGACAGATAGACAGATAGACAGATAGACAGATAGACAGATAGACAGACAGACAGACAGACAGACCATTACAGAATATGTGTTTGAATATGTCTATTTCTCACTACCAACCTGGACCTCGGACGTTAACGTCCATGCAGTCACTTTCAAACTCCCCTTGTGGCGGCGTGAGTGCCATGGTGGGCGGCACGCGGATGTCTGCCGCTGCCAGGTGATGTTGCGTCCACTGCCGGCTGTCCACGGCGTCCTCGCCATCTGAGAGCATGCTTGGCTCCTCCATCTAAAAACATACAGCAGAGACGTCAATATCACAAATCAACCGCTGTCCTCTTATGCATATGTGTGGGTTCATTTGACCTTCAATCTTTTGGGCTCTGGGCATTCGGCGTCCATCCACTGGTCGCTGTGATCTCCAAGCAGAGACTCCTCAACCGTTTTGGGCATATGTCTGTTGATGATATGGAGGAGTATGAAAAACTAGGATCGAAAGAACCATCCATTTATCCGATGTGAAGCACTTTGATTTACATTGTCATGTATGAAAAGCGCTCTATAAATAAAGTTTGACTGATTGAAAACAAAGTATTCACAACTCCCTCAATCTTACTTCATTCCGAGAGCATCCTGGCCCACCGGCTCCCTTCGGTTCTTGTTGCTGCTGGGCTCCTTCTTGAGGAAGAAGCCTTCGGGGAACCACAGCGTGCTGTGCTCACGCTTCCTCCGGGAAATCAGCATGCCGAACACCATGATGATCAACAGGAAAAGCGAGGCTATGCTGACCAGCATCAGCTTGCCCCACTGAGGAATAGGATCCGGTTCGTCCACGATCTTTTCTCCTGCACAGGCAAAGGCAAGGGATTGATTGCAGGTATGTGCCTCGTGGTTCCTTCTGCGCTACTCATGTGCGCCTGTACCCACCGCGGACTTCTTTGAGCGGGTATGGGAATCGGAGCATTTCAACGGCCGACAAGGCTCCGAGGTAGTCCGCGGCGCTCTCAGCCGATGGGAAGCAGTCGTCAGTACACAAGCGGTTGTCTATTTCCAGGTACACTATGGAGCTGTCAAAAAAGAGACTGCCGTTAGCCGTTTGACTTCTCTAAACCAATTATTCTAAAAGTAGCGCTGGCAGAACATGGACTCCCTCTAGTGTTACGGAGTAAAAGGTTTGAGCTTCGCGACATACCCAATGATCTCCTGTTGAGGCTGCAGCTCCCGCTTGAGGCGTGCCTCCCGTCGGGTGTATGGCCGGATCATAGCCTCGCCGTTGTGGTCCAGCCGGAAGCGCAACGTGGTGTGAAGGATGGCGCTCAGCTTGAGCAGGAAAGCCGTGCTGGTGCGGAGAAGCTCCTCCGGAGGAAGCAGCACCACCAGAACCAAGGCGCCGTCCACGATGTCTTCGGGAACCTTTTGAGCGCAGTCCAGTCCGTCCCAGCCGCATTCCTCCGTGTTGCAGCCTTGGTCGCACAGGCCGTCGGCGTAGTGGTCGATACAGTAGGTCTCATAGATGGGGCTGAAGGAACCACAAAAAGAAGATTGACATCAATCTCCCTCAGTAGAAACAGGATATGTTCTATGTATGAAATTTGAGCCGGATCTGTAAATTTGCATCCAGATTTCAATCATCATCATCAATTAGTATCTAGGAATCCAAGATACATTGAAAATGTATTTTTTTGTTTTAAAGGGGAAGTCAACCCCCCAAAAAATTATTGACAATAATATGTTCTATGCAGCCCCACTAGTCTAAATATGGTATTCTGGTTAATATATTACGTTAGTAAAATATGAGTTAAGCAGCAAAATCCAGCCCTTTTTATCCATTTTGCCACTTGCTGTCGACTGAAGAAGACATCAATGTTGCTCAGAGGGATAAAATGTATATATTCCACAAATGTAATATTAATCAAAATGTCATGTTTAGACTAGTGAGGTCACATATAAGATATTATTGTCAAGACTTCCACTTTAATTAGATACTCCAGAATCAAACTGTGGAAAATCACACTCAAATGTATGAAAATGTGTTTTCTTTTTTGATTTGATTATACCAACGGTACAGACAAATTCATTTGGATTCACCACAAATTTTACAAAACAAAAAAACTACCTTAGATCTCAGAATCTGTTCACAACTTTTAATCTGGTTCCAGAAATTCGGATCCGGTCAAAGTTGATCAATTTGACTGAATTCCTTTCCTGAATTCTAGATTTAAATCTACATGGAAAATGATACCAAAATACCAATGCAGAGCCTGATTAAAAGCTGATTTGTCTTCATTTCATACAACAGGTAGAAATCATATTTCAGTCAAAACGTGATGACATTCATCCACATTTTATAGATCTGACTGAATTTAACCAAAAGCTATTCCCTAATTTCATTGAAATGTGTTCACATAGTGGTCTGATTCATTTAATGACGACTCATAATGAAGTTAAACTGCCGTGAATATTTTGATATTTTGATCATGTTCAAAACTTAATAAATTTGGCTTTGGGTAAAACAAAAGTCGATCAAGATACTTTTGTAGTTAGAATGTAGTGTTAATGTAGTGTCTCCAGAAAAAAAAAGGGGGAAAAAAGAAAAAAAGAATGTAGTGTTAATTTTGGCAGTCATTTTTAAATTTAGTCTTAGTTTTAGTCCAGTTTCAATCACGCTTGTTAGTTTTTAATCATAGTTAGTCAACCTCACCCAGTTTTTATTTAGTCAACTTTTCGTCGACTATAAGTCTAGCATTTTAGTCTTTATTTTAGTTGTCTAGTTTTTGTCGACAATTTTTGTTATAGTCTTGTTTTAGTCAGGACAATCATTTTAACCCTGTATATTTTTTTGTCAGCAGATAATGTTGAACATTTTAAATCTAAAACTATTTCACATAAGAATTTCTCTCATTTTTGATGAAAAACAACTTGACATACAATTACAGTATATCAACAAGTGGCTACTATGGCTCCATGCTATGAGCTAGTAAATTAGCCAGCATTTGTTAGCGGTTGGATTAACATTATTGTTGGAACGTTATAGCTGTTGGATTAATGTTACGTTATAACTATATAACTATATATATATATGAATCCACCTCCTGTCTGTCCCATGTTTTTGTGCCAAGATGCATATTTGAAAGGGTGTGTGTCACGATGTGTCACATGACATTGTCACAGTGACAGATTAGCATAGACAGGATTTGCCAAAATTTTCACTCGTCTTTGTTCATCTACTAAAACGACAAGATTTTAGTCCCGTTTTTATTCACATTAAGTACATTTTTGTCTCGTCTTCATTAGTCGATTAAAATGCATACTGATTTAGTCCCAGTTGTTGTTTATTAATGAGTTATTTTGTCCAGTTTAGTCACGTTTTCGTCCAGTAAAAAATGTGTGCTGATGAAAATATTTTTGTTTAGTTTTCATTAGCAAAATTAATACTATTATAATGCAAGTAAATACACCTAAGAAAACATAAGTTGCTACATTGTTTGGGGAGAAACATGAGACAAAAACTCACTTGCAAACTTTCTCCTTGGTTTTGCAGTCAAAGTTGTCATATAAGCATTCTGCGTTGTTGCACGACTCGTCGCACTGACTGTTGTTGAAGACCCGCCAGCAGCGAGGGTCGGCGCACCGGGCCCAGGGGTTGACCGCCAGGGAGCAGTCGCCGCCGTCCCAGCGGCACGCCAACATGCTGCACTCCTTGTCGCACACGCCGTCGTTGGCTTTGCCGTGGCAGTCGGCCAGCGGACACGACAGGGCCGGGGCCTCGTTGACGCGGCCGGCCTGCTCGCACCGTTTGCCTGCCCAGCCGCTGGCACACTGGCAGTGGAAGAACGGGAAAGCGGTCTCCTCGGTGCAAAGGCCGCCGTTGCGACAGGGCTTCGAGGAGCAGCCTTCGTTGCTGCGGTGGGCGCATTGCGGGCCACCGTAGCCGGGCAGGCAGGTGCAGCGCGCCCCACGTGTGGTCAGAGCGCAGCCTCCGCCGTTGTAGCAAGACAGCTCACGGCAGGACATGCTTCGCTCGCAATTGGGGCCCGTGTAACCCTGCAGATGACAATCAGAATCATCTTTATTGGAAAAGTATGTTCAAACTCACACAAAAAGTAACTACGGTAGTTGTACGATAACCAGATGTATTTAAGAAATACAGCATTTTATTTTCTTGTCAGTTTTTTTTGGTGGCTTTTTTGGGCAAAATTGTGTCACTTTGGCACCATCTTGTGGAATCTCGGTGGTGTGGTTGTTGAATTCATTGATTGTGTTTTTCATCACTAACGTTTATTACTGTGTGTAAATTCCAAAAAGTGAGTTTATGACTAATACCGTTTGTGTATAGTGCTAGAACACATTTATTTATCAGCTCATGTATGACATTATGTGAGTTTGATCCAGCGTGTTATTTAGTATGCTAGCAAATACTTTTGTGTTTGTGTTGAATAACTGAACTCCTGAACAGTTGTTCATGGGTTTGTGACTGTGTACATTGGATGCATGATGTTTATGATGTTTATAATCCTCCTAAAGGGCTTTGACATCATTTTGTGACGTCTACAATCATTGTGAAGGGGCATCAATTATTCTAAAGAATTTTGCTATTTGTGTCAGGGCTGAGTTCCTAATCCTTCCAACTAGTGTGGTATCGGTGAGTACTGAAGATTTGAGTATTGGTATCGGTCTAAAAAAAAGTATCGAACGTCCCAAATTTAGACAATTACATAAATGTGTCCAAAAAGGTGGCAATAATAGCGATAAACAAATGATCAGCCGGGCCGATTATGTGTGCCGATATTTGGCATTTTGACAACAACAACCCCAAATTAGCTACAATCGCGTGCATTTGTCGCTCAATGAGATACAGGGAACTTTTCATTTATGTATTTATTGAAATTTCCACTTTACTTTATATAATATTATACTGACACTGGGAACTCCCTACACTTTTTATTTAAAAATAATAATAAAATTGTTAAAGTTAAGAAATTATGTTACATTTTTGGAAAACTTTATAGAAAGCTTTAGGTAGCTTTTCACTCTTAGTTTAGTTTTTAATTTAGTTAACACATGTGATGACCCCGGACACTCCCTGCAAGTTTTATCATTATTAAACAAAGCTGCATATTTTTTATATATTCAAAATTAAAAGAAAAACCTTCAAACTTTCAAAGTGTTGAAAATGTGAAAATTAGTTTTAACAAATATGCTTAACGGCATTTCAACAAAGGCAATTTTACTGCAAATGAATATCGGCTTGAAATATCAGTACCAGTATCAACCTCCTTGACTAATAATAATCGGTATCTGCCCTAAATAAAAACATACCGGTCTATCATTACGCAATACTGATCACAACTCAATCAACATATCATGGGCACACTAAAAGAAAGTGTGCGTTAATGTAGACAATAAGACATACCAGCTGACATGTACACGTGTAGCCGACAACAGAACTTGATGCAGAGCACGCTCCTCCGTTGTGACAAGGCTGAGATTCACATGCACTGAACCTGTTCTGGCACCTTCGACCTAAAACATACAACAACAACAAACACACACACAAAGAAAGATCAATCACGAGCACAGACCTTTGCCAAGGAATTAAATAATTAATTAATTTCATTTAATTAATTTCAATTCTGAACGAAATAGGCTGCATGTGAGAATTGGTTCTTTTGCATCACATTGCAAGTTCACTAAATCCTTTCCTGATTTTTGTCTCTCGGGAACAGCAATGACCTCATTTGTTTAAAGACTCAAAAGTGTCCAAAAAAAATACAAATAAAATAAATAAATATATTTTTTAATGTAATTTTTAACTCCATTACTCTCAATTGCAATCAATCAAACTGTAGCTGATTAAACTTTTTAAGTTAAGAAGTATTTATAATATATGTATTTATTCATTTAAAATATATTTCTTAATTAAGGACAGAGGCGTATCTAACCTGTGAAGCCGGCCTTGCAGACACATTGGTAGTCGTTGGGCATCTGGATGCAGTCCAGGCTGTTGGAGGGGCTGCAAGGGTTTGAGAGGCATTCGTTGATGTCCCCCTCGCACCGCTCGCCGGTAAACCCGGGTGGACAGTTGCAGCGGTACCCGCCCACTCGGTCCACGCAGGTGCCGTTGTTGAGGCACTTGGGGGGAGCGCCGCGAGGCCTCATGGGTGGGGCGCAGTCATCTTCGTTGATCTCGCAAAGGACACCTTGAAGGAAGGGGATTGTTATATTGCTAGTTAGTGCAGAAGTCATAATTACAGTAAATATTTGAGTCCTTAACATAAACTGATCAAGTAAAACACAGGAAGTAAGACGTTAACTGAGCCTGCCTTCTGCCTGTGACCTCGTATTTAGGGGCTGATGTGTTGGTCTTGTGTGGACATACCCAGAGTGCCAGGAGGGCAGGAGCAGATGTAATGTCCGACGAGATCGATGCAGGTGCCTCCATTCTGGCAAGGATGAGACTGACACTCGTTGATCTCCAGCTCGCAGTTCTGACCAGTGAAGCCTGGCATGCACTGTAAGGAAACGTTAAGGAGAAACGGGATTATTACATGACTTTAAAAAGTGGGCACACTCTTGTGCTCAAGGGTCACATGGGATTACAGATACATATTAATTCATCGATGTGGTAAAGTGAATATGATATCATTTGAATCATCTACTCATGGCACTCACATCACACTGGTATCCCCCAACGTATCCCCTGCAGGTGGCGCCATTGCGGCAGGGTTTGTCCTCGCAGTGGTCCACTTGGCTCTCGCAGTAGCTGCCGGTGTAGTCGCTGGGACACTTGCAGTAGTGCGTGTTGCCCGTGTTGACGCAGTGGCCGCCGTGGTGGCACAGCTCGTCCGTCTGGAGTCCTAGTGACACGAGAAGCGGACGTGAGCGACTCTGCTGCACGGCAAAAAGAAGGTGTATAAAAACGGGAAAAGTCTACCTCTTTGGCGAGCCGCTGTCTCACAGGAGAGCCTGGGAATGTCGCAGTAACGTCCAGACCAGCCGTGAGCGCACTCGCAGACAAAGGCCGAATCTTTTTGGCGGCAGCGTCCTCCATTCTGGCAGGGAGAGGAGCGCCTGCACCAGTCAACTGCCGTCTAGGAGCACAGGATAAAAAAAAAGAAGCAAACATTTGTTTATATTAGCAATCAAGACTTTCCGTTTTAAATAGTTTCTCCCCCAATTTGGTGTACCTGACAGCGCGTGCCAGCGTAGCCTTTGGGGCAGGTGCAGCGGAAGGACTCCAGGGCATCCTGACAGAGACCCCCGTTGAGGCAAGGCTGCGAGTCACACTCGTTGACCTCATACTGGCAGTGCGAGCCGGTGAAGCCTGAGCGGCACGTACAGGAGTAGCCGTTGATCTTATCTGTGCACGTCCCTCCGTTGAAGCATGAGCTGCAAATGTGGAAATAAGTCACGTTAGTGTATTACATTAGGGTTGAACAATTTTGAAAAATGGCATTGTGAATTATTTTCCCCCTCAATATTGCGATTGTGATTGAATATGCAATTATTTTTCAAGGTCCTGTTCCCATGTATTTTGGATTAAATTAATTCCAATAAACAATATCGGGTTTATACAGGCTTGGGGAATCCAGGTCCAGAAAGTAAAAACCCTTCAACAGTTTGGCTTTAAGGCACAGCTGCTTCTATTGAACGTGTGGAAACGAGTTCGTTTGCCTGTCAGTTGAGTAGAAGCACCAGTGACAAAGCCAATCTGTGGTAGGGATTTTACTTTGTGGACCTGGAATTCCCAAACCTCAATTTACAAATGTTTTGGTCCTTGAACAATGACTTAATATGAAAGACAGATTTATCAACTTCAATCAGAGTTGTTAACTTAAACACTTTGACTTGAAGTCTTTTAAGTTTTCACTACGATGACGTCACAAAATGTCAGTAAGTCATAAATCAGATTACAATAATGCAAACAAACATGTGGCGTTCAATATCTCATGTTCCACAAAACAATGCTATGTAAACATGCGGACTGCATTTCTTTAGCACTGACCTTATCTAGTCACCATATCAATAAATAAAAGAATAAACAAATAAGCAATATATACATATATATAAACAAATAAAGCCTACTGATCCACCAAAATGAAGCAGTTTTCCCCAAAAATTACAGCCTTTGCGATTTGAAAATTGCATTCTACTACACTGTGATGTGAATTATAATTTGAGTATTTGTATTTCAAATGCGCTAAAAAGAGAATTGTTTAACCAACTTAATAAAATTGTTTCAATTGGTAATACATGATTGAATCAAGTTAATCTAAAGTGAATGTATTAAGTTTGATTAATTATGAGTTCATTAAATGTACTGTACATTCACTTTGGATAAACTTAATTCAAGTAAATATATTAAGTTTAATGAACTCATAATTAAGCCAACAATTCTATTTGTAATCTTAAGTTGGTTCAACAATGTAGGTATAATTCAGTGATTCCTAAAATTACTGAGCAAAGGCACATATTTTATAATAAAATAATGAAGTAAAATCAAACCAGGACACCAAAATGTAACACAAAGTAAACTGTATATATTGACATAGTAATGACCACAAATTGACTTCACTACTCCGTTGTATGAATACAGGACCAATAAATAACCTTATTCTTGCCGGATCTCATTCATGTCGGGAAGCAACCCACCTTTCCGTGCAATCTGGTATGTTGGTTTCGCAGTGGATGCCGGTGAAGCCAGGCCTGCAGGTGCACGTGTAGGAGTTGACGTAATCGGTGCAAGAGCCGCCGTTCTTGCAGGGCAAACTCTGACATTCGTTGATCTCCAGAGCGCAGCGAGGCCCGGTGAAGCCCGGCAGGCAGCTGCAGTGGAAGGAGTTGACGCTGTCCGTGCAGGAGCCTCCGCTTAGGCATGGATCTGTGCAGACAAAGGGAGGGAGTGATGGGTTTGGGTTTGACAACACACACATTGACACCCTTGTGGGCCACTCACTGGGTGAGCAGTCGTTGATGTCTGTGTCGCAGGTGGGCCCGGTGAAACCGGGCCTGCAGGAGCACACGAAGGAACCCAGAGTGTTGGAGCAAGTGCCGCGGTTCTTGCATGGGCTTGATAAGCATTCGTTGATATCTCTGTTACACAGTTGCCCTGCGGACGGCAAAAATGAGTCACCATTAGGTCACAGTCTACAGATAATAATGCTTCCCCTCAGATTCTCCTGCGCCCACCTTGCCAACCGGGCTGGCAGTTGCACTGGTAGCCCAGGTAGTCTGGGGTGTGGGTGCAGACGGCCTGATTTGCGCAAGGGTTCGGGGAGCAGGGGGTGAGCACTTCGGCGCACGTGGGTCCGCTGTAGGGAAGCTCGCACAGACAGGTGAAGCTGGCCACGCCGTCGACACAGGTGCCTTTGTTCAGGCAGGGGCTCGACGCACATTCGTTGATGTTCACCTGGCACAGGTTACCTATCGGAAGAACAATTCATTGATTGTGAATCTGAGGGAAATACCAGTGATTCTCAGGGTGTGGTACTAATGTAACATGTTTGTTTTTAAACTCTTATTTGAGAGCAATTTCATTTGATTATTTAATGTACATTTCATGTAATTACTTTTCTTCTTATATTTAAGCAAAGTGTAAATGCTACCGAATACCATCATTGTGACTAACATTAAATTAAATGTTAGTCAAGATGATGGTATTCGGCGAACTATGTATTTTTTAGGTGGTGCTTGGTCTATAAAGTTTGACAATCACTGACTTATACCACAGGCTATGATCCCAAAACATGTTAATATAATTTGAAACTCATTTAACAACATTGCCCTTAAAAATAAATGGCTTGTTATTAGATGTTTTTGATTGTGATGAAGATTCCCCTTAACTTTCACTAACAACCCAGGCTAAACTTAGCTCCTCCCCTATATGCAAACTTTGTCACTCAGTTGTGATGCATTACTTCATTATATGTTCTTGAAATCAATTATAGTACTACTTTCCTATTTACGGCATTTCAGAAAGCAAATTGGTTAGTTTTTATTCCTCTGAATAGGTAAGGATAGGGACAGAGAAAATTTGTGAATCAGTCCATTTGAGAATAGTGAACTGCAAATATGAATACCGATTAAATTCATAAATCAAGATAATTGAAAGTCAGACATGCAAATTAATTTTTTGATTTTTTTTTAATGTTCAGACCAATAAAAGCTGCAGTGTCAATGAATTTACATTTTCTGTCTTTTATGTAATGCCTAGTCATTCTGCTGTTTAGTGTTGCACGGTGGCTCACCTCTAAAGCCCTGGCGACACTTGCAGGTGAAGCCGTTAAGTTGGTCGATGCAGGTGCCGGCATTCTGGCAGGGACTCGGCAAACAATCATTCCTGTCCAGGTCGCAGTTCTTTCCCACCCAGCCTGGCTCGCAGTCACAGCGGTAACTGCATAAAAGACACAAAATTAATAAATTTTTGCCCAAAACAATCCGAAAGCCATGCTCGCTAAAGTCGTCCTTGCGTGCATACCCGTTAATGTCATCCCTGCAAGCTCCGTGGACGCAGGGGCTGCTGCCACACTCGTCCACCTGCGAGTAACAGTACGGGGGTTTGAATCCCTCCGGGCACTGGCAGTGGAAGCCGTTCTCCTCATCCACGCATGTGCCTCCATTGCGACAGGGGGTCGAGGCGCACTCGTCTATCTCCACGTTACACTTGGGACCTGACAAGATAGCGAGTGTCAAGAATGCTGTGTACACAAAATGTAAATGTGGATGTCAAGGATGTCCAAACTTTTTTCAATGGGGGCAAAAAAACAAAACAAGTAGCATTAGCGTGACATCTTGTAATATTCAAAATGAATAATTTTTAATTAAATAAATTGCACGTAACAGTCAACATTTATATTTGCAAGATACTTTGTAAGCTTCAACTTGGAAAAAATAGTATTAGTGATATCTTGAAACATTCAAATATGTCAAAATTGTAACTAAAAAAAGTTTGAGGTGTGATGAATGACAAAAACAAAAATACTAAGTGTGATCATTCTTTCTGTATGTTTCTACTTTTATTTAAAAAAACTGTGTGACATTTGATTTTTTTTCTTGTAATCTTCTGACACGTGCCATGTTAAAATTTATTATTAAAATACGCCGTAGGCCAATAAAAAAAACGAACAGCAGACCGCAAATGGCATCCGGGCCGCACCTTGGACACCCCTTGAGTATAATAGAATTGAAAATGACTTACCGGTGAAGCCAGGCTTGCAAACGCAGTCGTAGCGGTTGATGCCATCTTTGCACATGCCGTAGTCGCATGGGTTACTGGCACAATCGTCGAAATTGATCTCACAGTTGGTGCCTGTCATGATAGCAAATGTTTTCAATTATTTTCCATCGCACACTTTAAGGGATTTCCATCAGAAAGTAAAGTGTAAAAATATAAAACCAAAGTTTAAAATGTAACTACGCGTCTAAAAATCCCTAACTAACTGCAAGAGGTGGTGCTGAAAGCACTGAATGATGGCTGTATATTTTAAGAGTAGATATTACTGTATATCAGCAATGGTTGTAAGTCTCGTACCTGATGTCCCGTGCTGGCACTGGCAGATGTATTTGTTGACCAGGTCCACGCATTTGCCTCCGTTCTGGCAAGGGTTGCTGTGGCACTCGTTGAGCTGGTTCTCGCAGCGGTAGCCCGTGTAGCCGGCGTCGCAGTTGCACGTGTAGCTGGCGATGCCGTCCACGCAGGTGCCGTGGTGGCACGGGTCGGGCTGGCAGTTGTTGATGTTGCTCTCGCAGAGTGTACCCTCATATCCTAACAAGAGGAGAACCACATTATCACTTGATCTAATTGTTAACATTCTAACGTATCTCTAAAACAGCCTCGACCTCAGCTTCTTCATTCATCCATTTTTTAGTCCTCATTAGGGTCGTGTGTGAGATGGAGCCTATCCCAGCTAACTATAGGCAGTTATGGACAATTTCAAGAAATCAAAATCATGGCTTGTGTGCCAGATTAGGCTCGACTCATGAAATTATAGTATTGTATAGAGAGTGTGGCAGAAAATCTCTATCAAAATTGAAATATTTGTAAAATATACTTAAATATATGAATGCCACAGTTTTCCATGACTTCAGTTTTCAAAGTAAATTCATTTTTAACATTATAAAGTATATAACAATCAATTGCAAACTTTTGCTGTGGACAAGCGGAAACTTATCTCATCTCCAAAAGCATCACTTGGGCATGTTTGTTGACAACAATGCATTGTCAAAGAGCACAAGCAATTCTCACCACTTAAGATTGGTCAATAATTTGTATAAAATACACAAATGGGGACTGATTAACAGTATAGATTTGGAGAAAAAAGATTAAATTGACCACATTTGGGCATAGGAGGTTTCAGCCCAAAATCTCATCATATCATCTGAGATGAGGTGACCCACCATACATGTACATTCAGTAATATACATGTATCCCCAGTCACAACAGCATTCCAAGGGAAACCATAGCTACAATGTGGTCCACTAAAAATTTAATTCATCAAAGAAACTAACATAAAAGCTGACTGCTCCACCACTATTCTATTTGTCAATACTTAAATTCCTAATGAATGTCCATTTCTTCGGCTTCATTTGCAATTACGACAAACTTTTCCTCACATTTGTCAATGAAAAAAAGGGTCTTTGCTCTTTGCAGCTTTGGATATGGAACTCCCTGGTTCCCATGACAACAGGTTGTCTGTGTGTCAGACAAGTGTTGGTTTGTTTGGTATGTGTACGGTGTGCTGCTGAGTTGGGCAGAGCAGCAAAGAAAAGTTCTACCCAAGGCCCCCCAGGCCCGCTTTTGTTCTCTGCGGCGGAGGGAACAATGGCGAGCTCCAGCACGTCAAACAGAGCCACTTCACCATGCAGGGGAGGGGGCTTGCAAATACAGGGAATACCAAGCAGCTTGCATTTGAAACAATGAAGCAGACCCATCTATAGGCAAAGGCCCAAATCAACACTTAACATCAACACATAGTTAACAAACGCTACAACACGAGCCAGGTGAAATGACGCATTTTTCATAATATATGCTTAATATGACTGCCGGGCATGATGTATGTGGAGGAATGAGGGACGGGGACACCATAAGGTGGTGGGTGGGGTTTGAACAGAGGAACAAATGAACAGATGTCGAGGTGATGACCAAGGTTCTTTTCTTGGCAAGTACTGGTGACCTTGTGATCTTAAGAGAGGCGGTGGGGTTCGGGGCGGATTAGTCAGTTTGCGGAGATTTAGATGACCCCCTCCCAATAAAACAAACCCACAACAAGGGTTTTAGGCTCTTAATGAAATGGCGTCCGACAAACTTACCTTCAGCACAGCGGCACTCGAAGCCGTTGGGGCGGTCGTAGCACTTGGCACCGTTCTGGCAAGGTGTGCTGGCACACTCGTCAATGTCGATCTGACACATGGTGCCGGTGAAGCCTGGGACAGTCAAACACAGAGGCGACAGGTCAGAGAGCAGCTTTGAGGGCGGTTTTGTCCCTTCTTTGCGGCGGGGGGCAAAGGTCTCCGGTGTGGTCAGAGACGTCTGGCTCAGACTGGTTAAGGATGCGTCATCTGTTGGAAATCCCATGACCTTGATGGCATTTCAAGGTCACAGAAAGGAGCTAATACAAGGTGCGTCTGGCAACTTGAATTGGTCCTGATCAGAAAACGGCTTCTAATAGTGTTGCTTTGAAAGCTTGAGAAACTGCGTAGCCTTGAAATCGGTGGGCAAAGTGCCCAGATTGGGGAGTGAATTGCTGCATTGGTAGCACGCTGCTCTGTTGATTAACAATGTGAGGATGGGCTGTGTGTTGGTGCTGATGGGGGGGTGTTAGCAGAGGAGACAGCGGGATTGTTTTCTCTTTTGGGTGACCCACCCCATGCCCCCCTCCACCTCCACCCTTTTCCTACATCGGCTCCACTGGCTCAATAGCGAGATGGGGAGGCGGAGGGGGGAGACGTCTGTCCCAGATGTAAATTGTGGACCTGGAAAAGAATCTCATTAGCAGGACTGCTGTTCCCCCCCTTCACCAGCAACACCAACAACAACCAGGACAGGTTGAGGGAGACTGCTGTCCCTTCTATATTCCTAAGGGGAGGGGTTTGGGGGTCACAATAGTGTCTTTGTTTAGACAAGAAGATAGGCAATCTTTTTTTTTAATAGTGGTGGGTCTAAACACTGCAGAGTGGACTGTCTCCGATTGACATTCAAGTTGTGTGCGCAGAAACGAGGATATTTTGTATTTCGCTTGGCATTTTAGCCTTTCACTGACAAAAAAAACTGTTGACTTTTTGGAAAGTGAGGCCAGAAGAACTATTTTCCAAACTCGGCCTTTGCCATTTTTTGTCTTTCAGTCACAGTGTGTAGTTATCCACTTTTGTATTCCAATGAAATATCATTATCGTGTAATATTGAGGACTAATGCTAGGTTCAGACCAAACACAAAATGTCGCGTTGCCCCACGTGTCTCTCTCGCGTGCTTTTGTTCGCAAGGGTGACTACACTGCTTCAAGCACTAAAGAGGAGGGGCTTTGAGGAGGAGGGGGTTTGAACATTGCTAGTCAATCTAGTGACTGGTGGTGGTGTTGGCTGCTAAATGCTATCTTGGTTGATGGTTCAACAGCTCTAAACAAGACAATCCACACACTAGATTGCTCGCACCGCTATCACCCAAATATGCTCCTTCCGGCCGGCACTGGAAGCTGGCTGTGTTGTATACCTCTGGCCCGACAGACCGCAATGATATTGTCCCACACGCTGTGTATGTCTTCTTTTTCTTTTCTTTTTGAACTATATTTGGCAGTGTCTGCTTGTGCTGCTCCTGTGTGTGACATTTGCTATCTGTAACACGACGCTGCCAAAAGTTCACATCCTAGGACGCCCAGGACGCAATTGTGCATGACCGCACAAACGGCATTGACTATATATGGAAACGCGCCACCAAAAACTCACATTTAGTTTGCCTGCAGCATAACGGCAGGTCAAAACTAACGTTGTTGCGGTGCCTTTCTTAAAAATACTTTCTAAGATGTTCTCTTTGTTTGTCTAGGTGCCACCTGTTGATCTTGCAACCAGTTTTCTTTTCCTGTAGCAAAAGTTTTTTGTCATTTTGTTGTGAGCAGACAGTTTTAAAATCCGCCTTCCCCCCACGTTTTTTTGTTTGAACTAATGACAGACACTCATCTTACCAGGTTGGCAGGTGCATGTAAAGCCATTGACCATATCCCGACAGATGCCATCGTTCACACACGGGTTGCTCTCGCAGTCGTCTATGTCGGTCTCACAGTACGTCCCCGTGTAGCCTACAAGACAAGTTAAGTTGCATGTGAGTACACATATTAAAGCAGGGGTCATATTAAAGCAGGGGTCAACAACCTTTTTCAGCTACTTTTTTTGATACACACTTGCTCAAATTGCCTTTATACCTTATACCTTTAATATAATGTTATATTCATTTATGTGAAGATGCTGATCATGTTAATGATTGCTCACTATAAGTAGGAAAAAGATTAACATCAATAGTCAACTATTTATTGTATTTTTTTTTTTTTACAACTCTCTCCCAGGGTTCACATTTTCAAACAATCATTACTGCAACGTTTCTGGGAAATCACAATTGTCCCTTTACTGGTGAGCTATTTTCAGAACAGGCCCGCGAGCTACTCAAGTGGTCCTTAGGGGCTACCCATGGGTCCACATCAGTGACCCCTTTGTTAAAGTACTGTCCATTACTTTGTGCGTGCGTTTATTTGTGTATGGTCTCCGCTCTCCAACATGGGAAAACGATTCTGTGAGAAACCCTTTTTTCATTCTCTCGTGGGGATCATAATGAACCACAGGATTCGCTGACCTGAAATCCTAAAACGTTACATTCCGAGGAGCATCGCCACACCCTGGGGTCAGCGTCCCATTCACCAGATGTATGCTATACATTCGCTGCTAGCAAACGTACTAAGAGCTCCCTCCATTGAGGTGAAGCAGAGTGTGGAAGCCTGCGGAGCGGCTAGCGTGGAATCTGAAATAATCAGCGACTCCACATGAGCTTTGCCAGGCTGCCTGACGATGAGGAGGGTAAGGAGGAAGAGCCTGTCTCTGGAAAGCAAAAAAAAAAAAAAGTGGGGGGACAGAGGGGGGAGGCTCTGGGAAAAGGCCTCCTCTCTGTGTGTATGAGGGTGCAAAGTGGAGCACAGAGGGGCCCTATTGTTCCGCTCCATTCCCACCACTCTACAACTCATTACTATTCACAGCACACCGCTCCCCCTAACTGCTCGCCCTCTCTCACATCCAGTCCTATAGAGCCTACTCCCAGCTCTAATTTGTATAGTTCCCAAAACCCCGGGATGCATGTAGGACTGTGCGTGAGAGTTTTACTCTGGTTTTTGTCACCCAGAGTCCAAAACATCACTTTGTCCGCACTAATACCCTCCTCTGTCTGGTTGTACAGTGCGCTGAGAGCAAGCAAGTGCCCCCTTGCCCTCCGACAGCAATGGTACTCTATTACATAATAGCCCACTCTGGGAGTCTGCACGGCAACAGAGCAGATTATTCCTCCTTTTATACGGTCCTGATACCTGGCATGCAGATGCAGGTGAACTCTCCGATGCGGTCGAGGCAAGTGGCGTCATTCTGACAAGGCATTGACAGACACTCGTTGATGTCGATTTCGCAACGTGGGCCCGCGTACCCCCGGCCGCACTGACAGAGGAACGAGCCCTCGGTGTTCATGCACTTCCCAAAGTGCTCACATGGGTTTGCACCTGTGGGTCAAAAAGGAGATTTGAGAAAAAAAAAAAAGAGAAGTGAGGGTGTGGGACTTAACAGGACAGTAATGGCTACAATCCATTGACAACCAACAAGTAGCAGACATACCGATGGAGCATTCGTTCATGTCCTGGTTACAAGCTCCTCCCACGAAGCCAGCAGGGCAGGTGCAAATGGCACGGCCGTTGAGGGGGTTGGTGTCGCACACGGCTCCCTCGTTGCAGGGGTTGCTCACACATGCGTCCTCCAAGTGGCACAGCAAACCTAATGGAGAGGGGAAAAAATTAAAGAATGTCCAATAATATACTGTATATTGAGCAGCCACAACCTGATGGAGTTGGATTATTTAGAGGGAATGTTTTGGGCAATACTTACATTACCCAGTGCAAAAAGCAAGGTCTGTAAATTTATTACAGAAGATTATTCCATTACAGTGTCGCCCTCCAAAATAGAAAATAATTTTTTTGTAACATGCTTTTAATTTGTAAAATATTACAGTTTTTGTGTCCCAATTAAATCGCCATGGGCGGAGCAGGTGCAGTATAATGCAGTCACAAATGAAGAAGAGTTTCAGAACTACTGTTAAGTGACTCAGTAAGCTATATCAATAGTACTCATTTTCTTGCAGAGAATGAAGAATATGCTTGTAAACGGGAGCAACTCTTTCCACCACTCATATAAACGTGTTACCTCGTTTGTTTCAGAAACCAGAATTCTGACCTTAACCTGAATATTGACTGCATGTAAACGTAGTCCATGTGATGCATTTGCTTACCCGTCTTCCCGACCGGGCACTCGCAGAAGAAGGAGGCCACTCGGTCGTGGCACGTGGCCCCGTTGAAGCAAACGGCTATGGCGCAGTCGTCGATGTTCTCGCTGCAGTCGTCCCCCGTCCAGCCGTTGACGCAGACGCACGTGTGACCCCCGATGGTATTAAAGCACGTTCCCCCGTTGTGGCAGGCGTTTGGCTGCATGAGACATTCGTTGACGTCCTCGGCGCAGTACTGGCCTGGCGTGGTGAGGTAGCGGTGTATTATTAGCTCACATTAATTACATGTAAAGCTTTCTTGAAATACGATGTGCTGTACCTGTCCATTCAGGTGGGCACTGGCAATTGTATGTGTTGACTCCATCCACACATATGCCTCCATTCATGCACTTGTGGCCGGGGCAGTCATCCACGTTATTCTCACAGTTAAGTCCTTCGAAACCTGGAGCGGATGGAGAGAAAAGGGTTATGATGACAAACACATTAAATCGCCCCCCGTCCTGCAACATAATCAATTTAACTCATAACCTCAAGTCACGTTTCCCACACTATGAGTGGCGCACGGCAGTAAAAAGGTTGAGAGGGTGTCTGACTGTTTACATCCACTCATGACGGTTCCCACACCACGCCGGCAACAGCGGCAATGGCCGCCTCGGAGGCCTGCGCTCCCCGCGGTGTTTGCTTGTTTTATAATCTTTCAGTTTCAATGACTTCCTTTCTGGCAAGAGACATTTCCTGTCGGCTCCCCAGTGGCAAGTCAGAAGGTCCATAAAGTAAATTCCTTCTGTTGTGGACATAGTGGAGCAGGAGCGCGGGCGGGCGGGCGGCCTCCTCCGACTTCTAACCACCGCCGCTGCTCCGTTTCTCATCAGGGGCTATAAATAGCAGGCGGGAAGCTGACCTGCAACGCAGGAGTAAATCCCAGCAGCGGCACTCAAAACTGCGTCATCAGCCCTGGGAAAAATCTTCAGTCTTGGGAAAACAGTGCGCCTACGCTCTGTGATAGTGATGGTTTGCATGTGTGCAAAGCCGAGTCCCCCACATGTGGGACAGCTACAGTGGGCTTGCTGCAATTTTCTTGCCTTTGTGTAACAATAACTGCGTCAACTACGCAGTGTGATATCATACCAGCGCAGCACAACTAAACGTATCTAAGTTCTAATTCTGACATTAAAAAAGGGGACATAAACAGCTTTGGCGTCTTTCCATGATTGCGGATACTTTTCAAAATTGTACTTTTCTACCAGCCTTTACTGACATATTTTACATTAGAAGGCTTATGAAAAATTATACATTTTGATGGTTGTAACAAAATATTGACAATGAAAATAAACATCAGAATTCAGGTATGAAGATGAACACATGTACAGGTGCATCTCAGTAAATTTGACTTTGTAAGAAAAGTTAATTTATTTCAGTAGTTAAATATAAAAAAAATCTAGCTTATATTACACATATTCATAAAACGCAAGGAATTACTTACAATAAGAATAATTTAAGAGGGGCAGTTCCTAACTATTTTCTATACTATTTTTCTTTTTAAAATGTTTTTCACGTAGAATTGTAATTTCTGAAAATTGAGAATTTGGCGTCGCATTAGCTGTTTGTTAAAGGGTGCTCTTAATAGTGTGCACCTTTTTTATGAAGACATAAATAATATACACATAATTGGTGGTGATTCTTATGCGGATCCGAGTGGTGTGGAGTATTGAATCAAAAATTTTCACTTGGATCAAGATTAACTCTTGTAATACTGTGTGTCTCTTTAATGGTGAACTCAATGTGTATGACTTAGCTATGTGGAGAGTTCACATTTAACACGGAAGTGGGTTAATTGATCCATAACAGGATACGTGTGTATGTGAATAGTTAGTGAACCTCTGTTGTTAGCCTCTCTCAAGCCATCAAGTAAAAGTAATAGTAAAAAATGAAAGCTGGTTGCCCCAGACAGAACGTCTAATCAGATAGTTAGCTTTAGCTTTAGGATGACGCTGACGCCTGTCGTTGTGGAGAATTTAATAGTGCTGTGCAGGGATGGGTGGTTTTTTGGACAGTCGTTTGAGTGGGCATGGCAAATTAAAAATCGAATCATAATTTGCGGACTCATGATCAGATTGTGTGACGTCACCTGAACCTGCGGTTTGTTTATATGGTAACTGTTTAGTCCACTTTATATGACAGTTGCAGACTTCAACCCTGTGGGAACGAAAGTTGACGCATCTTAAAATAGAATGTGTATGGAGTCCATACGCATGAAATCATATTCTACTCGTGTTCTTTTGACAGTGCTCTGAATCTTTTTATGGCACCCTGCAAATCGTCTCCGCCAGTGATTCGATATAAAACTAACACAAATGTGCATGTTGATCTCTGGGCATTTTTCTTCCCGGTTGTTAGTTCAAACGCTAACAGCGCAACAAGTTGCTAAGTTGTGTGGGTAAGACATTTTGCAATGCTATACAATCATTTTGAAAAAGGAAGCAATCACATATATTTAAGGTAAGTGGCTATCGGCATAGATATCTATAAACATAGAGCTTTCACTGTGAGTGGCTGCTGTGTTGAACAGAGGGTCCAGCTTGAAAACCCTGATTATAAAATGACACGTGGCTTATATCATAGCTGCATGTCTGAGGTTTGTAACAAACCAATCCGCGTCAAAATTGCTAAAGAATTCAACGACTTATAATAAAATTATTGGAGCCTAACACACAGCTTGCACTATAGTTAATATATCTATGGTGTCCGCAGTTAACTACTGTAGCAAGTAGAATTCATGCTAACCCATCCAGCATTCAGGAGGTTTGCCATGAGGACCATTATTTTACAACACCAAAGTGTGCAAACATTCTATCAATGGTCACGATGCAATGCAAAATTCTTACTTAAAGGAATACTTGACTCATTGAGCCATTTTCAACAATAAGAAGATATTGTCTATATTATAATATTTAGAATGTATAATTATGTGATATCTTCATTGTTTTTCATGAACAATATCTTTAAAAACAAATGTTGCCACTAGCTGTCGACTGAAAATAAAAGAACCTGTGCTCAGGAAAACAACCATTCACGGCTCAGTTTGCTGACTAAACCCAGAAAACAGGTGAGCCGTGATTGGTGATTTAGTATTTCCTCAGCACAGGTGATGTCATCTTCATTTGACAGCAAGTGGAAAAATGTTTTTTAAAGGTTTTAACTGTACATGAAAAATAATGAAGTTATCAAATGGACAAAATATTATCCTCATCATCCTGTTGAAAATGGCTCAATGAGTCAAGTTTTGTGGCGGCCGTGGCTCAGGGTGTAGAGACGGTCGTTCAGACTGCTACAATGATGAACGGTTGAATCCGAAGCTCAGCTGAATCCGAAGCTCAGCGGCTACATGCTACGAACACTGCACATGCGCAGCTAGGAACAAGCATGCACGACGTCGTTATGACAGATTGATTGATTGACGGGATCGGGAACCAATCGTTAAGATGATCCACCCGGAAGACGCAGCGACAAAAGATCCGTGAATACACCTTTAATCTATTTTTAATCAAATCGATGAATTTACTAATCAGATTTTATAAATATTGTTAAATTTCTATCCCTCTATTATTCAAAAACAGGACTGCTTTAAATTTATTATTTGGTTACTATTTTGGTCTCTAACATGTTAGAAAATAGGGGGAAATGTGGATCATTATTTTCCCCAAGTAGAAGCAGCTGTTTGCAAATGCCCTATACGGATTAAACATGAACATAATCACTAGTCACGTTTAGGTGGATACTTGTATTCCAATTAATATGAAACCAAATTACCAAATGGAATGAAAATGGTCCATATCAAACATCACAGGGCAGATCATAATAAACATTTATTTTGGGTTAAAAGGGGTGGCATATTCCTGCTGTAAATCCTGCTGGAGTATGAGTATGAACTTAATAATTCAATTATTCATTTCATTAAGTAAAATAAAAAGTTTTATAAGGAAAAGAAGAGTTCTTCAAGTAGGAATAGTTACCATTCAAACAGTTTTCAACTGCAGTTTCTCTATCCATTCACCGGGTGGCACCCACGTAATAACATTCATGACTTGATGAAGAAGAAATTAGACACGATGTCATATCGCATCACGCTCTGCTACACTGTAGCCTACATATGTGAATAAATTAGTAAATATATACAAGACTGATTATTGAGCAGCGTCCGTGCTTATTGTGAAACTCTTTGTGGAGACCTAAGGTTTCCAACTGCTGAGCGGAGCGCAATGAAGCTAGTTGCTAATGCTAGTCTAGTTACTGCTAGCTTGCTAGCACAACTTTCCCATAGGTAAAGGCAATGCACTTAAAATAAGCCATAACTCAATAAAACAAAACGTATAACCTTGGTTTTCTGCTTTTTTGAGATGCCATTGAACATAAAACACTTTGCCAGTAATCACACTGCATAGGCGTGTCATATCTAGCCACTCGGTTCCCAGAGTGCATTGCGTGGCGCAATACATTTAAGAATATATAAGAACAGTAATCCTTGTCATATTGATGGGTTTGAAATTGAATGTGACACTCTCTGTAATGTCACTCACTTGCTTCTGTGCTTGGCCTACCAAATGCCGAACCTCACTGTGTGACTCTTTCTTGTAGGGGTATGTTAGAGACAAAGTTTAAGTTCCACCACTTCCAGCAAATATCGATGACATGAAAGATCGAATAACAGCTGCAATCAACATGGTGGGCTGCGACATCCTGAGGCGGGTTTGTGAGAAACTCTCATTTCGGCTTGATGTTGTTCCTGCTGCGGGCAGCGGCAACATTGAGAAGTTGCAAAACATGAAATGAAAACTTGAAGGTATGTACAACACGTTGTTAAGTTTTCCATTGTTTTTCGTGTTGATTTTGGCTTCTACTTTTTGAATCACCCGGTATATATAGAATAAAGAGGCACATATTGGCAATTATAGACAAAATATGACAATAGACAAAAGATGCACCTGTATATCATACAAACGTGTGAGTTTTTATCCTACCTGGCAGGCATGCACATTCGTAGGAATGTTCACTAGTCTGGCGACAAGTGCCTCCGTTGAGGCACTGCGAGGGGGCACAAGGCTGGGTGGACATCTCACATGTGCGCCCACTGTACCCGGGCGGGCACTGGCAACCGAAGGAGCCGTGGGTGTTGATGCAAAGGCCAGCGTTGAGGCAAGCGCCGGGCTTGCGGCACTCGTCCACATCATTGCGGCAGTTCTTTCCCTGGAAGCCAGGTGGGCAGGAGCAGTTGTAGTGATTATTCCAGTTGGCACAGCGGGCGCCATTGGCACATGGACTCGTGGCACATGCGTCAATGAGCGAGCAGTCTTGGCCTGTAATTCAAAGGTGTGTTCAGTTCAACGTCTCTCAAGAGCTGATCTTTCTCCGTGCCAGTTGTGACGGGCATACCTCTGAAACCCCTGCGGCACACGCAGCTGTACTGTGGGATATCGTTGACCACCTGGCTTATGCAAGCGGCCCCGTTAAGACACGGTGATCGATGGCAAGGATCCTGGTGCTGACAGAGCGAGCCGATGAATCCAGGACGGCATCTGGACAAAATGATTCACACTTGAGCGTTAAGTGTTTGAGTTGAGCGCCAAAACAGGTAACAAGCAAAAACCCCAAAAAGCAAACCTCCAGATCCAACCAATTCCCATTACGTTCATTAATATACCGCATCTGGCATTCCTGACCCCATGACGTGCACACCTCCTTCTTGACTCATATTGTGGTGTGAGACTGGCGTCTACGCCCTGGAATTATTTCGTATTAGCGCCGGTTCCTTCAAAAGTGCAATGTGGTTTCGTGGAATGAGTGATGCACTCACAAACGGAGCCAGGCCATATCCTGAAGGACGGGATTGACCAAACACACAATTTGCGTCCTCTCCAGCTGGAGAGACCCATTTTTTTCAGTGTCAGCTAACATTCCTCCGTCGTTACGGCTTTTTCCGCAGGTCGGCTCGAAAGAATATATGAACACACCCAGTGATGGCTGCCAGGAAACCAAAGCGATTCCACCCCAGTTCCGACATGAGAAAAATGGGGTCTACACTAAGCACATGCTGAGCAAATAGGAAAAGGCAGCTGTGATATTTAGACGAGACACTATCTGTTTTTGCCTTTTACCTAAACATATCAACGTAGACACAAGAGTATCTGATTGCTCTCTACGGGCCGATGAGAGTTCAGACAAGGTTTGTACTAACTGAGGAGGTTAGTTTGAGTTAGAAACCCGAGACCCATATTGGAGCCTGCGGCTGGAGACAAGCCCCCCTCTTCAAACAGGCTGCTTGATGCTGATGACAGAGCAGTGACGGCTGGGTTCTGGTTCACCCCAAGACTCTGTCTTTTCTTTCGCTGGAGAAAACCCCCTGGGCATAATCAACAATGGATTTCCCTTTGTTCTCCTTTGTACAAGCATTATTTCACTCAATTATTGTACGCTCCTCTACAAAACAACCAACTTCTTCTTTTTTTTTTGCAATGCAGTTGGGAACAGGCCAGCCTTTCTTCAATATGACTGTTTTGATCTACTTTTGTTTGGCTCGCATTGCAGCGTTACAAAGACAATGTAATAAAGAGAATCCACAGGACTCGGCACAAAAGAGAGCACAGGCGTGTCTACAAGAAAGACACATGAGAGGAAAGTACAGTAGAGTAGTAACTATTAGTAGAGTCCAACCGAGCAGACTGCATCCTAGACTGGTTTCCAGACAATTAAAAGCTGTAGTGATCGGGGCCCTGAGTTCAAAGTAGGGATCGGTTCGGTTCCTATTCTTGGTAGCTGGAAATATACAGTATATGATACTGGTACTCAACAGTACCAATGTTCGGTACTTTTATACTATTGTGTGTTGGTAACAAATGTTAATTTACTTAACAATAATATTATATATATGTATATATATATATATATATATATATGGATTCAACATTTATTTTTCAACATATAAACATGAATTTAAAACAAATGAGCCCAGAGGTTAGAGTAAAAATAAAATTATAACATTTTATAATTATTAAGTATAAATAACACTAATAATAAATTTATATTACAAAATACAACTTGCGAAGCAAAGTTCTTTGCAATGAATAACACAAGGAATGAAATTACACAGTAATACTTGTACAAGGAACAAAGAAAAACAATTGTATTAGTGTTGTCTTGTTGTGCAGTTGTTTTTCAAAAACGCAAGGCTTGCACTGTACATGTGCAACGATGGTAAAGCCGCGCACCTCCCAGCATTATTTGAAGACTGACCTGTCGGTATCGCCGCAGGGCAGCGCAGCCAAGCTCCCCGCACGGATGGCTGAGAGGGAGGTGCCGCGGCATACTCCCTCTCAGCCTCGCAGTGATCGCAGGGAGCCGGGCACATCGCCAGTCCCAGCCTGGCACCAGCACCAAGAGATCCACTCTGCATCGCTCAATCAAAGCATGCAAGGAATTTGTAGGCTTTGCCATCGTTACAATATACAATTTCTTTGGTTTGACGGCGGGCAAGTCTTGTTTGCTTCCAAAACTAGAAATGTAGTTTTGTTTTTTACCTAGAAATTTAGTTATGGCGTGTGAAATCCTGTTTTTTGCTGGTGTGCATCCACTGCTGCATTCAAATGTGTCAGGGAAACTCGCCAACTTTTCCTCTCCGACAGTCACAGTGTGCTTTGGAACCGAAACATGGTTGATTTTACGTGAATGCTTAGTAGTCCATACAATATCGGTCCATACAAAAAGTACTGTCTTCAGGACCCATTCCTTGTTGAAAGGGGTTGCTGGAAAGTAGGGATGCACGATAATATCGATGGCCGATAATTATTGGCAATTATCAACCAATTTGACGTCAAACAGATAAACCAGATAATAAAGAAATCCGCCGATAATCGTATTCATGCCACGTTGGTACATCTGTTGTGGTTGTGGCTCAAGTTGTGCCCAACTCCTCAACTCCTCCCCTCTCTTATGGTAGTGTCAAATATTTGTGACGTCATAATGCGCGCGACCTCCTGTTCACAGAATCATCATGGCAACATTGCAGTCGACAGTGTGGGCTTTCTTTACTGTCCTGTTATGGACATAAGTTTATACTGTATTGTGGACACCTGTATTTTCTTTAAAAATGGTTTTCACTTCTTGTACATGAAGCAATATTGAAGTGACTTTGACTGATAAGCCTGCTCGGAACAGACTGCTTGCTTTCCTGTCTAGCTGACCCTCCCTTCTCCTTCCAAAACCTAACCAGGCTGCATACAAATCTTCCCATGATAATTTACTGCAGATTACTTCTTGTAGACTGCTCTGTAAGACTTGTGTATATTCGAAGCTTCTAATATAAAGAAACCAAAAAGACAAATTGTTTTCCAGACTGTTTTATTCATCTCGCCTAGCTACTGAAAATTCCACAACACTCCCCAAAATGTTACCCTCACAGTTTTTTGTTGCACTTTTAAATTAAAACAATACTTTTATTTTGTTTTGACAAACTTAAAATTAGTTAATGCAGGGTTTTTCCTGGCTCAAATTAAGGCAGAGGTGGTATAATCCTGACTATGATGGGTGACTACCAATGCCAGGTATCGGTATTGGTGCCAATACCAGTCTTATTTGCAATACCAGTCTTATTTGAAGGTATCGGTACTCGCGGTGGTGACCTATACCATTATTGGCCGCCCTCCTGCAGCCATTTTACGATCAAGGACTAGAAATTAGAAATAATATAAATACAAGTTGCCATTCATTTTTGCAATTTTTTAAAAACTACAATCATTAAAAATTCATCCACTAGTACATATTATTATACACTATTATGTTTATTGTGTGTGTGTGTGTGTGTGTGTGTGTGTGTGTGTGTGTGTGTGTGTGTGTGTGTATATATATATATATATATAAATATATATATATATACTTTGTTTTTATTACTTTGGCTGGAGCACGCCACCTCTGCCTCACAACCAGGAAATGGGCGTGTGCAACGGTTGTTCCATGATCTGTTTCTTCTTCGGTACATTAAAGTTAAAAAAAAAGAAAGGTCTGTGTTGCTGCCGAGCTCAAGAGCGATATCAGAGACTCAGGCTGGAAGTGGCAAGCAAATTAGGTGGAGGTGGGCGCTTCTAAATTTTGTACACAGGAAAACCCTGTAATAAAATTCAGCTTCATGGTGCTTTACACATTGTTTCAATGTATTTCTCCATGTTAGACTTTTAGTAGGATGTGAAAGTATATTTGTATTCAACTTAATTTTGCAAACAATTATCAGCTTACTTATCAGTTATTGACATTGGCACTTTCTAAATGATTGGTTTATCGTATCGGTTGAAAATAGCATTATTGTGAATCCCTTACTGGAAAGTCATCTATGCAAACCACTACACTAACATCACTCCAATGAAATAGTCGACCAACTACAAACCAAATATTGTACAATTTACAGTTGAGTGTCAGCACAGAGGCACTGAGAATGGTAGGTGAAGTTGGCTCTGCTACTACCCCCACCCTCACAAAAACGCCAGCTTGGCTCACCCCCTCCTCTCACTGCTAAGAGGTCAAATGCCAGAGGTCCCCTGTCTGATTGTGATGATAATGTCACTCAGGCTGCAGGGCGAGGGGTGGGGCAACGCCGCAGGAGAGAATGTCTCCGGAGGCTGCAACTGGTGGATGAAGAGGGGGTAAGTGGGGGTGGTCTGGTCCAGAGGGAATGCCATGTCATATTTCCTGTAATCCCTTGTCCACTGCTCTGAAAACACAGCGTTCGCTCCAAAACGCAGGATCCTCGTCGCCCTGGTAACAGCGCAGACGAAAGAGCAAGCCTGACACCCAACCAATCACCCGCCTGCCCCTTGGTACCCATGGCTATTTGTCATGGCTTGGCTGGGTTTATTTAGAGGCAAATTAACTATGTCTGGAATCTAGGAGGTCAGGACAAAAATGAAACGTGGAGCATAATAAGTGACTTGGCGAGGGCCCGAGACGACGAGGCGGCTATAACACAAAAAATATATAAATCCGAATTAACTCTTGAGGTTGTAAGATTTGACTCGAGTGGCAAGGGCAAAGGTTGTCAAAAGGTTTACAGAGCCACTGTTGTTTGAAACTTGCATCAGCTATTTGGCAGAAGTGCATCCAGCAGGGTTAATGTGTAAGGAACAAATTTGTACTAATGCCTGATAATTTTGCTTTCCTAGCAAAAGTCTTAGTTGACGATTGTGCACATTCTTACCGTTGAAATGTGCAAGTGGCACTTCTCCCAGTCTTATCGGTGGCATTTTCGCCATAGAGACAGAAAATAACGTGAAAACGCCGTAGAGAATTCAATGTATTCAAGTTAGGCCGCCTTAGCGAGTGGCATTATTGTTAGTCCATTCATATATAAGTCAGTGATCTTGACACGTTTTCTTTTGAAATAAATGCTTCCAGTGCTGTCAGCTGCTAGGGTGAGGAGTTTAATGCTGAACAAACTGTCATCTCTCCCGCACGCCATTTTGAATGGACTTCCACGCCGAAGACTGAAGTTGCTCACGAAGAATATGTCACAGCAAATAAACAAATTTCATTGCATGGTTTGTTCTGAACCGGGCCAAACAGCAGTCAAAGGCAGTGGCTTGCCAGGCTAGTAATTATCACCTTCTGGGTGGCGAATAAGCTACACTTCTATTCTGACAAGTACCGTTCTGACAAAGGGATGACGAGAAAAGACGGAGAAGCCATGATAATAGCTAAGCAAGGCTAAGATTGATACGGATAGCACATTAACACTGGTTAACGCTTTGGTTGATCGATTCTACTTTTCACAGATTGAACTGCGTTAAAGCGGAAAACACCAAACTTTAAACAACAAAATAGCAGGCGAATTAATAAGTGTCTGGACTTGGACCAGAGAGAATGTACTCGCTAAACAGAACCAGAACCGGAAATAAATTACGGTACGCTACACTGTCAGCTAGGAGCAGCTAGGAGGAGTGGCCTATAAGGTTAACATTTTAATATAGCATAAAATATCAATCATGTCAACAATATTATTTTTATTGTCAGAGTCCTGAGTATTGATGTTGTTCAACTTTTGAGGTCTGTTCTCAAATTACATTACAGGGGATGTTCCACAAATTAGAAAGTTGCTCTACAAATGTAATCAATGATTCGTTAACCTGCTCCGTAAAGAAAAAATATATCTATTTTATTACCTTTGAGTTAGTTTTTATTTTGTGTTTTTATTCAGTTAGTTTAAGTTTTAGTTAGAGCAGGTTTGTTAGATTTGATCATTTTATTTATTTTGGGGAAAAGGCTTTCTTTTAGTTTAGTTTTTAAGTTTTCTTTATTTGTTTAATACATGAAGTATTTGTAAATTGTAAATGTTTTTTTAATGCTTAGTTTGTTTTCATTAACTATAATAACCTTGGTCTAGACTTGACTCATGGCCAGCGTGCTTCTCTCATAACACGCAAACTTAACTGATACCAGCGCGCACAGCTTGGTCCTGCGACACCTAAACAGCTTCTTATTGGACTCGACTACGGATTCCACAGTGTCTGGGAAAGCGTCAAGGCCAGCAAGGGTGTCTTCGCTTCTACTCGGCCTTTTTAGACACATGCGAGCGGCAGGTGCCGGCTGCTTTTGTGCACTGGGCCCCCGGTTGCCAACTTCTGACCTCTTAGGAAGAGGACGCCAGATGATGAAGAGGAAGAAGTGTTTGAGTGGTGCAGTGCATGGATGGTCAAAGTGGCTAATCTCCCCTGTGTCAAAACATGAGGGATTTTGCCAGCTGCTGTCCTCTGGACCATGCATCTGTCCACATCTGTCACTGCACCACTGAGTGTCTAGCACTCTCTGAGACAAAATAACAACTGCTTTGTTCATGGGACAGACACACACACACATACACAAAAAACACTTCACATGACTGAAGAGACACAACACCCTAAAGAAAACATGCATTAACAGTTGCTTTTAGCATTCTGTTCACGCAAAGGCACCACTGCAACACAGCATGCAGACAACCACATGCCTGAATACAAAGTTGAGAAACTTACAACCAGCGTGGTAGCATGAGCCCACAAAGGATGACATCCAAACAGGGAATTGCAGAGGAAAGAAGAAGAAAGCATTTTAACATGATTTAAAATCTCTGCGGTATGGACATTTGATTTATGGGAGCGAATGCCGTCACTGGTGGAACCCAATGCCGGTTTTCCTGCTCTCCGGTTCAATGAAGCATGGGTAACCTGAGCTCATCCCTTAACATACAATAGCAGATACGCCGCCATGAGGTCACAGGGCGACTCACCTGTGAACAAAGACCCTGTAATCTGTGACACGGTTCATACTTGCAGTCAAGCTCCACAAAGCAACATGTATAGGTCATTGCCTCAGAGAGCGACAACAACAGACTTAGCATCTTCCTAATTTGTCATTTTGTAGAAACTAAACTCAAAATCATTCTTTAATGCGAGTAAGAACTACATTTCTTCTCCCATGAAAGGCCATAAGTGACACAGCGTTACCAACTTGAGCCTATCCACATCCCCCTCCTTCCAGCAGCCCTTGGCTCTCTCCTTCTCTGCAAACAGCCACATGGGGGGGGGGGGCTGTGGCCCCCAAATAAAAGCGCTTAAGTAGTCAGGACTCCTTTGTATGATCAGGTTGGAAGGAGGAGGGAGGCAAGGGGGGTGGGGGGGAGCAGTGACCCAAGCAGCTAGTCTTTCAGGTCTGGGCTTCCATGGACCCACAGGCCCATGTCGTCGCCTGGCAACAGTATCCCATGGAGAGAGGGAGCCTTAGCAAGTAGAAAAGGGGGTGCTGGGAACGAAGGTTTTGTGAGGACAGTTTGAGTACTTCGGAGGAACTACCGATGCATGTGCAGGAAGCTTACAACACACGACGACCGCTTGGATCTTGTAAATGGGTTATTTCCAATGTCTATCCCTTCCATCACAAGGAAGTTTGGTTTAACAAATAATGCTAATGCGAATGGAAACAATGGGAACCATCCTATTGAAGTTGTCAATGCATGAGCATTACCCTGCAAATATCAGTCACTTTAATTCTTCTTCAGTAAACCAGTCCCATATGACATCTAGTACAATCAATTCCTGCAACACTCATTCAAATTCGATAGATTTTTGGAGGCAGCTCCCTGACATTTTTCAAATAGTAGCAATAACCACATGACAAGCATCCCAAGGCCGAGGTCTTTCCAAACATTCTGCCTCAGACACAATTACAGCCCTCCTCCCCACCACCAAACCTAAACCAGATTTTTGCAAAAACATTTGAAATTTAAATCAGAACCTTAATTATTTTTTCAAGTCAACATGAAAGGCAAGGCCCTGCGCAGAATTCCTCCGACCCATCACCACAACAGCAACAGAGAATGGAGATAATTTAATTATCTTCTGAAGGCCTCTATTGCTGTTGAACTAAAATTAACCATACACCAAATGGAGGAGAATTTAAAGGTTTGATCTGAGAACACAGTCTAGACACAACCATATCCCGATACAAGATGAGATAAGGCACAAGGAAAGTATCCAAGTGGAGAGAAATATCGGGAATCTCAATGATCTCACCCTGCAGTAGGAGAAAATTTATAATACAAAACCTTTTTTTTTTTAAACAAACAAATATAATTAATTCTGTCACTTTAGTCCAAGATGAACTGAACCTGATGCTTGAGTAGGCTGCTGTGATTAGACAGGATGCTTGAAGCACAAAGGTCAGAAGGCAGAACTTCCTGTGGCAGGGCCTGGGAACCAGAGCTCCCAGTTTGTCATTATATACAAATATCATCCTCCTTATATTAGTTGAAAACCTAATGGTGATACATGAGCGATGAGCTTCCTTCTAAACCATTTAACTAAAGCTTTCTGCAATCCATTGTGGCATGACTCTCAGCTAATTGCAAAGTCAAACATTCCAAAGATCAAGCCTTCAATGAGACTGTATTGTCGAAGGCATTCCTGAATAGGTTTCCAGGCTGAATGGATGGGAGGTACAGACAATAACCTGTAACTTCCAGGAGGACAGGAGGAATCTTAGCCAGCATTCCTTTTCTAATCCGCCGTAAAGATGCCCAAAGAAAACACCGACTCGCTAGCCGGTGTTGTGGGCAAAGACATACACAGTCACTCTCCTTGTGTCCAGCCAGACCGATAGGGAACATGTGATCTGGCATGGATGCATATTGCAGTGGAAGCGCTGTTCAACTTAGTGCAAAAAATCAACAAACTGTCATTTCACTCAAAACAATCCGGCTCATTATTTTCTAAAAAGCTGTTACCATTTTATGAAACAAGAGCCTCCATACCACTGGGATGTTTGTGCACTATCAAAATACAAGCCTCATTACATCATGTCATGATCACGACAATAAGATCACGACAACACTTACAATTTATATGCTAACTCGGCAACTGAGGCCAAAGGCAACACATTCATAAATAAAACACACCATCAGCCAGCGCTTCCAATGCGGGCCGCACCAGGGGCGACTACTATTTTCTCTTTCTGGCTAATTTGTCTTTTACATAGATCTAATACAGAACTGATTTATGTCAGAATATAAGAAAATACATAAATAAACTTGTCATATAATCTTTAGTGTCTCGCTTCTTCCCCCTTTATCCAAGGACAAGCGCCATTCTTTTCATTGCACTAGCAACAAGTGGCAGGGCAAACAAGATATGAAGAATTTGTGCAATAAAACTGCCACTCACTGAAATAAGATTCCAATTGAGATTTTTTTTAATGTTAGAATACATTACATAGGAGAAATAGAAGATTCCCTACGAGGTGGTTTTTGACCCGCCATTTTTTTCCCCATGCAACGAAGGAATCCAAGCTGTCCCACAGAGGTTGATGTCAACATGTGGCAACTGCGAGTATCAACAGTCACTCTGTGAGAGAATTAACATGTGCTAGCGAGCTAGTTGGCTAGTCCGCTCCTCGGCGAGCTTGTCTTCCACAGCATGGGGGCCGGCATGCCCCTCAATGGCAGCACCTGGCACTGCGCTGTCCCTTTGTTGAGATCTGACTTCACTGCATTACCATCACAACATCCACCAGCTGTCCTCTACGCTGCGGCCCCTCCTTTTCCTAGCCAGACCCCCGCTACATGGTCACCACCCCCCAACCACCCCCCCGCCAAGAAAAAAGGCCGGCTCCTCCAGCTGGATCCTCTCAGAGCGACGCTCTCTCAATCTGCCTAATTATCTCTCCGCCGCTAATACCGCCGCCCTATCCAAGCTGCATGTTATTGAAAATGTTTGCTTTCATTCACTTTCATTGGAGTATTTTTGCTATATAACACAAATTAAATTAGCTGCATAATAGGATGTGAAAGATTGTGTTGATGTCCTCCTCTTGAATTTTAGATTCTAAAACATGCTCTAATAGTGAAATCATAGCATCATAGAAGCCCTTTTTCGACCTATGGGACCCCCCACGAAACTGCCCTAACCTTCAAAAGCTACATTTGTACTTCTATCCAATAAGCTGTTTCAAAAGGTTCTGATGTGCTTTAAAGATGAAATGACTTTCTGTTTTTCTATTTAGTGACCTGTAGCATATATTGTCGCAGTATTTAACTATTTGAAATGTGTGTTTCTTATCATTATACTGTGCATGAACCCTTTGTACATATATATATATATATATATATATATATATATATATATATATATATATATACAGTGTATACTTTTATTTCTTGTCATATGAGCCAGTTCTGAATTCTGATTTATTACAGCAAACGTTCAGTTTGACTAGTTTATGTCCATTTTTCTTTCATTCTTGGTCTTGTTTCTATTATTTAATCCTTTCTTCACATTTACCAACTTCCGTAGCCTATGTTCTACAGCCATTCAAAATGAGGACTTTCTGTCAGCTCACTTTCAAAATTTGTCATGTGATGCAATCAACACCTCCATTGTCAAGTTCAATCTCTGAAGTCTAATACATGCCATTCGTTTCACCGTTAAAACTAGTTAGTAAGGGTTGGACTCTGTTCTTGCAACCTTTAGTGACTCACCTGTGCAGGAAGTCGGAACACTGGAGTCATAAACTTTTTTTGATGTGCCGCCGCTAAACTGATACAGCGTGACCTCATGGCTGTATGGGACATTAGATACACCGCTATCTAGGGCAGTAACAAAGGCAGCTGGCATATAGAAAGTACGTATAGCTTTTGGGAAGGCCGGAAAACAAAATATATCAAGTTTGTAACTACTTTGTTATGAAGAGATTATTTAACCTACAAATACAGGCTAGCAGAAATTACATTTTGTAGGTAAGCATCCAAATTAAATCCAGTTTCTGTGGCTTTTCTTTCCTGCGCCCACTTTGTATACTCTGTATCAGGTATCTGCAGGAAGAAAAGGTCTTTTCTACTCCTGAACGTCTTTGTTCTTTTCTCCTGGTTTGGGGGGGGGGGTAATCACCTCAGTATCCAACTGGTCCAACAACTCTGTGCTTAGCTACTCTGCCCTGCCACAGTTTGATCTTTGATGTCCTCTGTTTGCGGCAGGAGACAACATTCTTTCTTTTTTCCAATGGCACTGCAGTGCATCCAGATGCTCATTCTTCATAAAACAAAGGGTCTTGCCATTTATTTTTATTTTTAAAGGAACATAAAAAAAAGTTTCTCTGTTTGTTTTAAGTGTTTTCCTGGCTGCATGAAATTACACATTCACCAATTTAATGGCACTCGGACCACATCCCGACCGCAAATGATTGATAAACCGTGGGCAGCGGTTGCTGCCCATGTGGCTCGGCATGCGGTCAAGTTACACATTGGTGAGTTTAGCTATGTCTGCCTATTGGTAACTGAGATTTACACATAGAGAGGTAGAAAAGAGGATTAATCTTATCTTATCTATTCCTGATGTGTCGTCTGACCTCTCATTCCACTAAAATGAGTGCCTTTTAGAGGGAAGCAGGTGGCGGAGGTGGCTTCTTTTGGACCGTATCTCCTCAGTGCAACACTCAAGCATGTTCCTCCTCAAAAAGCGGACAAGTGAGCCCCAGGCAAGATACTGTAGGCTATTTCACTTGACTATTGTCACAGCTTTTCCCACACAAACCTCCTTTTCCACCCCAACTGCCCCCTCCACCCTCAGCATTTGAAAAACAAAAGACTTATCAGTGTCGCCCAAAGCAAGCGAGAAATGAAGACACTTCAATTAAATGAAGGGGAATTAAATAAAACCCTTCTGTGTAATCGTTTCTGTGGAAACATTTAACAGGTGCAGCAGAGGCATGTGGAGGCTTGTTGATAATAGTAAGTAGGATAATCCATTAGCAACATCTACCACCACTTTTCTTGGTAAGTCAATTAAAAGTAGAAATGTTTATCCCAATGCTGAGATAAGGAGAGGATGAGGCTTTTCAGGAAAAATGGACACTTCTGTTGAAAGAGCTACAAAAAAAGTGTTGAGAGAACTTAATGACTCTTTTCTCATATGAGTTGCACTTACATGCACCGGGATGGCGAATCTATGCATGTCCCTCCGTTTTCACACGGCCTGGATTTATCTGTGCATCGAAAACCTGTGGGAGATGTGACAAATGACTTATATGGAACCCATGCAGCAAATCTCCAAATAATGAGACAGTACTGCAACTGGAGACAAACTGATGTGACCCCAGTCCTTCTCTTATCTGAGTTTAGCCACGCAACATGTGGCATCCTGCAGCTTTTAAGTTTACGATGAATTTTGTAAGGACTCAGTTGTAAAATATAAGATTCTACAACATACTTTTTGTGCCAACGTGCACATGTTTAAAGTTTTTGTTTCTGTAATAGCAATTCATGTATCCCTCAGCTTTAGTTTAAAAAAAAAAACATTGAAAAGTTTTTTTTGTTTTTATCTTTTGAACATACTTCTACAAGAAATACTTCCTTGATGCACCTACATTTTAAAAATATTACTGAGGTGGCGTTCTACATGCACGAGCACAAATACACTATTAGCATAAAAAACAGGTACATTAGCATTCAAACGCTTAATAGTCGTACTTCACAGCACTGCATTAATACAATTATAATAACAATTATAATAGTAATAGTATCATAATAGCCCATCATTAACAAAATAACTAAAACGGCAATACATTTATTGTGTGCACTTAAGATGCATGCAAGAGACCCTCTCTTTAAAAGAAGGTGACCATATCTCTACATGTCCAGGCAAACGTCACAGTGCAATAGAAACGTTATTTACCTTCAGAATGATGCATAAACAATAAAAAAGACAAAATAATCCACGGAATATTCCCTCCCATTTCGGTGGAAAAAGTTTCCGGCTCTTAGTGGCGCCCTTTCAGTCCAAATACATCCTTGAGGAATCAAATTGGCGTGAGAAAGAAAGCTCCGGAGAGTTTAGACCGTGAGGCGTTCTTTGTCATAAAGTCGACCGGGAAGAGAGTCGAAGTAAATCCCGAGGACAAAAAAAAAAAACGTCCTCCGCTGCTCAGCCACCGCGTATCCTCCTCGACTGGAGATCCCTCGGAAAACTTTTGACTGCACGATGAGAAGCTGTGGCAGCACACAGAACACACTCCGCCTTTCTCTCTCCCTCTCGTCTCTCTCTCTCTCTCCCTCTTGCACACACCATCAACACACACGCACGTGCTTCCTCGAGCAACCCCTTAAAAAAAAAAAACTAAACGGACAAAAAAACAAAAACGCCTACGTTTAAACTTGGTAATTAAAACGACTGTGTGAATTTATTGATTTATTTTTTTGTTTTTTTGTTAAAGCTGAGGCTATGAATAGGCTATGAAGAAAAGTTTGAGCAGTCCTGCAGCTTCATGCTAGGCAAAGCTAGTTGCTATGCTAGATTACTACACCTTGAGTTCCGCCTTCTGTACAAATCAGTCATGATTTACCATTTAAACACCTTACAATAAAAACAGCTACATTTGTTACCAGTGTTGTCACGATTACCTTGGAAAGTAACTTACTTACTTTAATGATTACTTGATTTAAAACATAACTAATTTAGATTACAAGTTACTTGACGATTCCATCACGACTCACAAATCAAAATGGTGGTCAACTCAGTGAAAGGAAGCTCTCGCTCATTGAAAAGCACTGGATTTAATTGTAATTTCATTTGTGAGGATTATTAATGCAACATTGTTGCATTAATAATAAAGATAGCCATTTTGAATAAGCATAATAATTGTTTTTGATTTTTAAATAAAAATAAAGAAGAGTCATTCTTGATTTCACTGAACATGATCTACTTATTTAAAAAAAAACAAAGTTTTTCTGAACTTCAATTAGCATACTGTAAATACATGCCTTAAATATTTAATATAAAATAAATGAACTTTTTTTTTTCTTTTAACCTGAAGTATTTAACTGTAAATACAGAAATATTAACACTCAACATTCATAATGTATGACAAAATTCAGGGACATCTTGCATTAGTTGCAGCTCTGCTTTAAACAAGCTGTGGGACTTTGTAAGCTTGACTGTACGGTTTCTTCAAATTTGATGTAGGTTATTTTAAAAGCTATAGATAACACTTATATGGAGTGTACAACAAGCAAAGTGTAAAATGTTCTCATCTTTCGCTGTCACAAATTCAACAGAAGGAAAGTATTTAAAGCTTGAAAACATAAATGTCTCTACTTCCTTCATTGGGATGAACCCGAGACGTCAACACTGAAAACATACCGTATCTACTTTCCCTGATAGGATGAATATCTATCTATCTATGCTGGTGTCGTTCTGCGGAGGCGGCCTGGAGGCCGAGATCGCGGAGAAGGAGGAGAGCAAGGAGTGCTTGGCCAACATCATCTCCAGCCTCATATAGCAGGGCGCGTTGCTTGCCTCCCAAACGGATCACACAGGCAAGATGGCTTTCCGCCTGGCTGCCCACTACGCCCGTGCTGATGTCGCCCAGAGACTCCTGGACGCTCAGGACAACACCGGACATTCGCCTCTGCATGCTGCTGTGGTTACGGATGCACAGGGAGTGTTCCAGGTACACATCAAAATGAGTGAAAACATCGTAAAAAGTTATCTTAAAAGTGCTAGTAAAGGACAAAAGATGTCAACCCGCTTTTGTTTCTATCAATTAGTGTCTGGAGTAGTAGCCCAAATCCACGTTTGCATGTTTGTTTATCATTTAACCCGAATCAATGTGAATGGGTTACTAATTGTACTTTTGCGAAATAACACATTGTCCTCCAAAAAAGAAGAGAAAAATCCAATTTGATCGTAATGGTAAAGTACGTGCTGAAAACAGAAACGTTTTCCTTTATAGTCAGCAGCAGAACCCAGTATTTTTGTTGTTGCTTTTGGTTAAGTTTTTAATCAATCTGTGTCATCCATCCATGCCATGTCTGTCGTAGCACCTAACTAGTGCTAAGCTAGCATCGATTAAGGTTCGTCTGTTCGGTCCAGCATCCAAGTTAGCAAACTTAACTTCATGCTAGGACAGCGCCAGAGGCCGGCTGCGAAAGAACGACAAAGGCGTTGTCGATGGGCTTTATTGACTGATTGCTATAATGCTCATTAGCCAGCTAAACATTCCCGTATATGCGGAAGCACTGGGTGTCAAGTTTTGAAGAGCGTGCTTCACACGATGCTCCGCACTCCCCACATACGTACATACATCACATGCATTGCCATTAAAACATTCTTGTGACACTAGTATACACCACAATATGCTGTGATTCATTTTCACTTCTGATTGCATTCATTCTTAGAGTAACTGCCAATTGTACGGTGGACGACAAGGGCCGCCACACAACGCAAGTTTGCCAGGACACTAGGGGGTGCGACTGTAAGGGATGGACCAGTCCTATAAGAGCAGACACCTATGTTAATGTACTTTTGCAGAGAGTGAAAAGGTACTTTTTACTTGATATATTTTTAAAGGTGCATTGTGCCGTTTAAAAAGGTAGTATTAAATATTTTTCTACATCATGCATACTCCACCAATGCTCAAATGAGTACAAAGAGCCCTGACTGTTTTACTCTGACTACACCTATCAGTTTTTATCTTCCCTTTATAGTAAAGTGTACGGACCCCGCACACTCCACAGTAAAAATAAAGTTGTTTCTACGCAATGGGCATACGTAGAAAAGACGTCACATTTGGATGCAGATTGCAATATCAGATTACGTAATTTCGTCAAGGTAATTTCAATGTAGTTTAGCGACATCTATAAGACGTCTGTTGAAACCGGGTTCAAAATAGGTCGTGTGGACGTCCTTTTGGTGCCTTATATAGACCTAATTTAAACCAATTGTATCAATTATTTAAAATGACTAAAATAATGGTGTTGTGAAATCATTGTATGAAAATGCTTAATACAGAATCTAAATATAGCGTCCTAACCCAGTTTGTTACAATGTATTTGAATAGGTTTGTTGTCGTATTGAATGCCAATGTGTATATGATCAAGCTGTCCCATGATATAGGATGTAGGGGCGTAGCAGATGAGATACAGTACAATAACCTCTGCCGGTCTCTGGCGGCATCCAGGACTTGACAGGATGGCATGTTTGTCTGTGTCATGTCGTCAACCCTCCCTGTGATGTGTTCAAGGCCGTACTACAATCATTGCCATGCTTCGAAATGTACATGAGCGCTTTTCAGGAGAAATGGTACTCAAATGCAACTGGCTGTAGATGTGCATCGTTGAAAACCAACAATGTACTGAACATTTTAGGACAAGTCTTTGTTTTGTAATGAACATTTATTTAGAAACACTTTTAAATATATTTATAATATATTTATTATATGTACTTACAATGGAACCTCAGAGTTTGAACGTCTCGGAACTCGTACAATTCGGACTTCAACCAAAAAATCGGAGTAAAAAATTTGTCTGAGTTTGAACTCATTTTCGGAGTTTGAACACCCAAGAAAAGCAAGCTAAGCCGCACATACCTTGAAAACGGGTAGTTGAGCGAAGCCGAGTTATGCCAAATACTCACTTTGTTCATTTCCAGTCAGATCGTGAATACTCCCGGAGGTGCTCTATACTCGCGAGTGCATTTTTATTTTTCTACGACAAGTTTCTTCGCCATGGGCCCAAAGAAAGACAAGAGTGCCAGTGGCAACAAAGAAAAACATACAGTGCTACGAACCACAGTGGAATTAGGAAGGAGATTATCGCGCTGTTGTAACTACCATGACTACTTCTGTAAACACTGGCACGAGGACCCTTAGCTGTTCAACAACGTGCCTGACGTTAAACAACGCACGCAAGGACCGCTTAGTAGTCTGACAATATGCCCAATGTAAAATACACAAACTCAGCACTGAACTAAAGCAAGCATTAACATAGCATTTATCATCCACTGATGCCATGACACCAAAACAAAAAAGGTAAGGTATATTTATTGTTTAAATACTGTACAGGGTGTAAATGTAAAAAACATAAATATAAATTAAAATTGGAATTTTCAGTTTTTAGAGCTTGGGATCAGATTAATTACATTTACATTATTTCCTATGGGAAAATGTTTTGGAGGTTGAACAATTCGGACTTTGAACACTTCGCAGGAACGGATTATGTTAATACTCCGAGGTATCACTGTACTATATAAAAAAAAAGGTAAATAATGTCCGAATGTATTATGTATTGTGACTCCTTCATGTGAATCCACCTCTTCTTGATGGTGCATGCTAAGGTGTTCCCCAACATGTTTCCGAATTGCGTCCTCTGTTGCTTCATTGAAACTTTGAATGTGTGTTACAAAGGGGGTGTACTGCACAATTCTCATAGTGACGAATATGCATGTGTTTATCCAAACAACAATGTTTATACGTCTACAAAAGCGGTAGTGCCAGATCATTGCAGCATCGAAACGAAAAGTATACATGCAGCTATCAGAAAATATCTTAATAAAATAAAAGGAATAGCTTAAATGTGACGTACCATGAGTAGATTGATCAGTAATTAAGCTCGCGTCCTCTGACGACGCACAGGTGGAGCTACGCAGGTGGAGTGAATCATGCACATATCCTTCGAAGCCGAAACTTTCTAACTCTGCACGATGAATTCTCACGGTATTTGTGAGAACTCCCGTGAATCACATATATCAATCTGCCTATTGTCAGGTTATCAGAAATTTCGCGAGTACAAAAAATAACAATAAAATATAAATTTGTATATTGTTTTTTTATTAATAAAAAATAAATAAATAAATAAAAACACAAGAAAAAATATACATAGGCATAAGTTAAAAAAAATATGTTGACGTACATAGAGTACCTTTTTTTGTATGTCCAATGGTGAGTATGGCACATCATATCAACGTCCATATTAGGCCATGTTAGACGCTCATATGTCAACGTATTTTGGCGGTCATGTGGACGTAGAAATGCGGTCCTTGACTGGCCGACGCGATTCGGACAGAATCTGGAGATCCATTGGACGTTGGATATTTAGTGGGTTAAGATCGTGCACGTACTCGCCCGCGCACCGTGAACGAGCCTGACAGATGCTGCAGTTATGCTTTGGGCCAGAGGTGGCAGTCGTGAGTAAAAAAGTGACAAACTGCACAAAGATCCTTTAAACACCTGGGCTTAATCTTTTACATTATTATAGAAGAGCAGGGATAAAAAAAAAAATAATAATTTATAGCGTAGGAGCATGACTAATAATTCAAATAGAATGACATCTACTTAATATGTAGTTCACTGGAAATGTCATTGTGGTTTGGAAGGGGTGAAATAAAGTCTCAAAGGCACCTTATAATGATTCAACACTGATCCTTTTAAAGGGTTCTCACTGAAAACCTTCCAAAATGGAATCTCTTTCTAATTAATTTTGAAACATTATCATTAAAATTTTAAAACTAAAGACATCTGTCATGACGAGCAAAGTCCAAGAAACAGCTCCCCAGAATAACAAAAAACTGCGAATAATAGTTCATGTGAATTCAATGTTGCAAAATTGAGAGACATTGCAGGAAAACAACACAACTTCATTTGCACTTAGCTTTGTGGAAGGTTGGCATGTGTTGGTGAGAATATAAACATAGTTAATGCAGACATTGGAATTGTTGGAATTGTTTTTTTTTCTGTGCTACTTTGGCTCCTGCCCTGGAATGGAAATGGTCATCATGTCTGTCCAACTTTGACCAATAATAACTGGGGAAGTTTCTTGCATTAATCAACATGGCAAACAGTAATAATCATTTTTAAAAAGATATGCATATGTTACACAGCATATACAGTGTATTGGAACACTTCCAGTACTGTGCATGACTACTCTCTGGTTTGTTTCTGTGTTTACAGTTTGTACATGACTGCTAACTATGTGGTTGAAAAAACAAACAAAAAACAAAAAACAAAACAAAGCCAAGCCTCCCTCTTCTAACATCCCCCTCCACACACCACACTGAGTCCCACCATGCACCTCATATCAGCTTGCACCTTGTATAGAGCCTTGGTTGTTCTGCGGCCAGCACGGAGCCGCTCTCTTCCAGAGACAATAGCCTTGATTTGAATCATAATAGCAGTCCGGCATTATGACACAGTTTCTCCCCACAGGGGAGGGCGGCACACTAATATTCAAGCACACTGCCCCGATGCCGCCGTCCCACCACCACCACCTCACCATCCCCACACAAGAGCTGGCCTTGAATAAATTACAAGCATGGCTAAGGCCATGAATGCCGAGGGATGGTTGGGAGTGAAGTTCGTTAGTGCAGTGATGTCATTTGGAGGGATCTGTGAAAATAAATTGTTGGTCCTTTGGAGACACCTGCTTCTTTTGGCACACAGCATGAGATCAAAGCTGGTTTTCAACCGAAGGAAGGGATTCTTATCACTCTTAGTTCTACATTAAGCAGGATATTTAATGCCGTAGCTTGTTAACATCTTAAGTGTGGACGTTTTAGTATTGACGTGCAGTCAGGACCTTCAGGCCTTCTCTGCTGGGCCAAACATGATCAGAAGAATGGACCTACACATACAACTAACATGAAATGCTAATCATTTATTTCAAACAATCTTGTTTTCACTTCATAGCATGTGTCTTGGCTGGACAGCTTTCAGTCTTTGTTTTTTGTCCAATCAGATTCCAGCTTTGTTTTGTTGCTATTCAAATATTTTCCTAATGCCTTCCGAATCCCAAGTTCCAGCATTGTCAGTTACCATTGAAATTGTGTTTCTTTGTTTAACCAATCAGATAGTTTCAATGCACATTTTTCAAGAAAAATGTAACTTTGTGAGGCTGGGTCGACATACACATGCTCATTTGCATGTTTCAACCTATACTTTTTTACACAGCATGCATGAGTGGAACAGTTCACTTCTACAGACAGGCGGGAGCAAAGAAAGGAGGTCTTCTTCATTTGCATAACGAACGTGAAGTGTTAATTAAGAGGTGGATTAGGTCACGTAAATACCCACTGAAGGCTCAGCTCTGAAACTCACTGCCCACCACTGCATTTTAGACTCCTACAAGTGCATGTGAAATGCAGGCAAGGCAGAAAGTGCAGAAAAGTTATGTTTAGAAATGTGTAGGTTTTTTTTTTTTGACTGGTAGTGAGTGATATCTATGACATTTTCTCCCTGGGGGTTAAGATGCTACGGACTTCTGATTTCCGGGTTTCACACATCAGCGTCGTTTCCGGCCACTGATGGCCGCATTCCAACACTCGCACCCCCACCCCTGCGCCCGCCCCAACCGCGCTCTCCCGCCCATCTCTGAAATGTTTCGGACAACTGAGACAGACACACTACACACTCATACTCGTCGACGGGAACACGCATCCGAGGGGCACAAAGGCGGAAGCGCAAGAACTGGGACGCGACCGATACGCAAACAGGAAACGGAAACAAAGCTGATGTGTGAAAAACAGGAAGTCGGAAGTCCCGCCTCCTCCGTGGCATATACCCACTGATCTATATATATGACTGGATAGCCGATAGGTCAAGACTTTTGAGGTCGCGAGGTCGCGAGGCCGCCATATTGCTCCTCCCAAGAAACGTTTCTCGGCATACGGTCCTATATATTTACAGTATCGAAATTGGAGAATATTTGAGACAGTACTTAGTAGAAATAGCATGATTTATGGTGTTTTAAATTTGTTAAACATAAACAAAAGGATATCAGACATTTTACAATTAAAGCAAAACTAAGGAACTTTCAGTTTATGTTGATTATGGCGGTGCCATATGGACAGAAGCGGTAATGGTATGCCTGAAGGAAGACCAAATATTGCATGAGACCAAGCGCATTGTGTTGTTTTTGAACTCCCAAACTCACAAATTGACTTCCGTCTTTGTAACGAATGGGGAAAGGGGGAAAGGGGGAAGTGACGTATGCCATAAAGCATTCAGCACATTTGTAGTTTTTTGTGTGGCAATGTTCCTACCATCCTCCTCACAGTTGCTTAGTGCCAGTAAAAATGATACAGACCCCCTCAGGCCATGGCAAAGGTACCATTCAACTAGTTTGAAGTTGATGTTTCATCAGAAGAGTTATGAAAATATTGTATTTAGGTTGAAAAGTTCCTTAGTGCTACTTTAAATAAATTATATGCTTAATGATGTTTAGTACAGGAAAAAACTTGTATATTTTTGATTAAAGAATAATAACTGAAATTCAATAAAAGATGGTCTTCAAAGCAGCACATACTGTCCACTTGTTAATTTTTCTATTTTTATTTTTTTTACTTATTAAAAAATAGTGACCACCCCGGCACATTTAAGAGAGAAAAAAACGAGCTCAGAATAAATCAAACATGACAAAATAACACTATTTAAACACAAAACGTACTTACCCATGGTAGAAGTCCCAGAAATAATGCCCAACAGCATATCGATCATGTGACAACAGGCGAGTGTGGCTATTGTTTACCAATAGGACTCTATATACACGGTTGTTATCGCATGAACTCAACTCTCCAGCGTGAACCCCGGTGATCTTGTGGTCTGGCGGGTGCAGATTTCCGGACACGGACAGCTCACGCAACGCACGCGGTGTGAATTGCAGTCCGTGCGGCGGTCTTTGAGGTAGGAATGGAGCCAGTCTAGGGCATTAACCAATGGAGGAAAGCCATTATAGGTGGATGATGTGTGAGATGGTGTCAAAGGCCACACTAGGGTCAAGGAGGATGAGGCTGGAGAATGAACCACAGTCAGATTTGAAGGGTATGTGGATGGGATGAAAACCAGACTGGAAATATCCATCCATCCATCCTCAAGGACTCATGCCCAAAAGTAAATGAGAAATGGTCTCTTTGCACAAATCCACTACTTCCTGAACTCAGTACCACTCCTTCATTTCCTGTCTTTCATGATTGGACAAACTGATTAATCCAGGTGTGCCTGACCTCAGTAACCACGACGACAATGGCTAGACACACCTGGATTAATCAGTTTGTCCAATCATGAAAGACAGGAAATGAAGGAGTGGTATTGAGTTCAGGAAGCAGTGGATTTGTGCAAAGAGCCCGTTGGCCATTTTGGGTGAACTCCAGGACTCATTCTTTGATAGATTTGTGCTAGGGAATTCTCTTAAATGAGCCCCACTTGGAAGCAGATATCTTCGATAGACAGACGGCACTTTTGGAAAGCTTTTTTGTCTACGTCATGCATCATGTAATGTGAGCTGAGCAGGGCATCTAAGTTTGACAGTCATTTCATGCATATGGCAGGTGTGCCAAGGCCCATTCGTAGCTGCTTGAAACATCTTCAGCAGTTTTCACACTGGTAAGCTAAAAGACCCTTTGCATTTTTGAGGACCTCTGAATAGAAAAAGTCCATTATAAAACTTAAGTGCTTGTAACCAGTTTACTGGTCACAATCTTTAATCAATCTTTTCCTGCCTTTTACGTTTAATAGCTATATGAAAGAACACTTTATTTTCCAGTGAATAAAATTGTGCAATGACATTCCTCTGCCCTCTTGCGAGAATGGATGTCAGACCTTTTTGAAACTTCTCCAAAGACTTTTTCTGAATGCAAAGATTGATTGCATTGATTGACTGATGAAACAATCCGAAAATTTTACTTCCTCCTCTGAAGTCATCACTTGAAAAGGAGCCGAGTTTTCCCTGTGGAAATGTGATCTGGCCTGTATTGTTGTATTGTACTAGAACTGAAAACACCGAACAAAATCACGTGTGAACAGCAGCAGTGGGACAGCCTCTATTCTTTTTCTTCAAGTAGTGCAGCCAGCAAACAGCGATTTCAATAGAAATCCACTAAAATCTCACAGGGTTATTTATTTGCCCTCCCTCCTTTCTCACACACACACAAACAAACATCAAGTATTAGGGTTTTGTTTGGACTGCAGCCAAGGTGCGAGAGTGGAAGCTATGGTGGCAAAGTTCTCGCGCTCGACTCAGGGGGATTCTCCTTTCACACAAACAAGCCCGTCTGCTTGGCGATTTATAACTCTGTTCTCTGCTGGAGAGACAATCCACTGCACTTCACACCATGGCTTACCTTCCATGTGACTGGGATACAACATCTTGACGTGCCCCTGCTTCTTTCCTCCTCCTCTTCTTTCCGTGAATTGACAAAATGTTTAATTGCTTTGGTTAAACATTTGATACGCTAGAATAATACTTTATTGTAGCATTCAGTGCCAACAGAATGGATTTTTCTGCCAGAAAAACATACAATATTGTAGATTGTGGTTAAGTGGGTAAACGCAAAGCATTGACTGTTACAGTCTTCCTTCAACGTGCCTCCTTGTAAAGACAATGCACAGATATAGCAATAGTTAGTTGGGCCAACCTACATTCTAAAATATATAAAAATACAAATAAAAGCATCATTATAACATTATAGATGATTTCATGCTTCCAGTTTTGTGGGAAGCCTTTTGGGACGGCCCTTTTCTGTTCCAGTACACAAAGCAAGGTCTGGAAAGGCATGCTTGGAGTAATTTGGTGTGGAAGGACCCCATCACATTCACCAAACAAACAATCTTTGATAGGCGGCGAAAGGGCAAAAATTACCACAGAAAGAACCCAAAAGTCTTTCCAGAAGAGTGATCCATGTTAGTATATGTCTACTGTCTATATAATATAATGTGTGGTTAAGGCTAATTACTGGTATGCAAAGTAATATAACAAAAATATACTTGCAATATCTCATCATTATTAAAAGTGAAGCTAATTTGCAATTTAGAAAATGGGAACAAATTGGTCAGTGTTAAATTTCCAGTGTTGGATCAAATATGCAGTAAATTTCCTTGAGTGTTGGGGTGGATGTTGGCTGTAACCTGAATAGCACTACCTTGGGTGTTAAATTGACCACACCCTAATTTCCAGTGAAGACTTTCCAAAATTCAAGCTCACTGTTGACATTCCAATAGCGATACATTCAGTTGTTGTTGGGGAAACGTGGTTCAGTAGAATGTGGGTCAGTAGTGCAATACTGTAAAAATGTTTAATACTGACACTTTGTAGAGTACTTTCAACACTACTCAGTGTTTGCCAGTGTTGATTTTTTAACTCTATACAGTGTTGGAGTAACACTAGTTAAGTATGGAAAAAAAACAACACTTTGAAAAGTGTCAGATTTACACTCATTGGTTTGAACACATGTTCGACGCATCTGTACTTGCTCGCTCGTGACTTCTAACTATTTTGTTGATATTGGAATTTTTAACTACATTGTTGCAATATGTCTGGCGGAGCTGAGGAAATTGAGGAGATAAAATCTTCTCTTGCAAAACTCAAAGAAATGGTCACCGAAATAATTTAAATGAAAAAGAGCATCGAGCCACTTGTGCAGGAAATTCCACAGTTGAAGAAAGAGACACAAGAAAAAGATTGACGCATTGTCACCTTTGAACAAAGAGTGGATGATTTGGAACAGAATCTTCGAATCAACGATGTGATAGTTACAGGTATCCAGATTAAACCGCGCCGCGGCCCTCGGCCGAGAGCTGCGGCCAGCACAAGTGCAGTTGATTCTGACCAAGCTTCAGCGAACGAGACTGTCGAACAGCAAGTGACAACTCAACTCAGAGATTTAGGATTAATTGTGGATCCAGCGCACATCCAGATGTGCTTTTTGCTTCCAACTGGGGGGTCACGACCACCTGCAGTTCTGATCAGGTTTGTTGACAGGAAGAAAAATATTGCTCTTTTGAGAGATGGCTACAAACTTAAGGTAAACATGTCTACGTCAATGAAAATCTCACAAAACAAAAGGCTGACATTGCCAGAAGGGCGCGACAATTGAGAAATAATAAATTTATCGAGAACACATAGACAAAAGACTGTCGGATCTTCATCCAAAGAAAAGAAGACTCATCTTCTCAGAAGAAAATACGGATCATGAAAAGAGTGGAAGGATTGGCGGAGTTTGAGAGACAATAACTTCTACCAGTAACTCACATCATTAAATTGTGGATTATGTCTTACCCAAATGAAATTATTGTAACATATTACTAATTAGCCCAAAACTGCAGCCGTCATGATTTGAATAATGTAAATATAGCATATAATTACTTGCTGACACTGCCAAGGTGAGCGCTCAGGAGTATCAAGATCTAAGCATCATCGGATGCTGGCAACAGTGGTGGCTGAACTAACCGGAATGGAGAGAACATTGCTGTGGACGCAATGGGCAGAATGCAAGCCCATCTACTCTTCCAGAAGCCACAAGTGTGAAAGCTGATCCAAGGTCTGCGAAGACACTACTGGTGAACGAGCATGCGCTCGCCTTGGCTGCTCGCCTGGTTGGGTGGGCCTGTTGGTGGCGTCCGGGAACCGATTTACCAATTCCAAATGATTGGTACTAATTGCAACTTACACACAGACATTACTCAAGACGAACTGAGCAAGGAGTGTGCAGACTCATGTTTGGGAATGATAACGATATGAATCAATAACTATCATAATCAATGTATATGACTGATGCGTATAGTAAGAATCGATGGGGACGGGTTACTAATAAGCCATGGCGTCTACCCGTCAGCCCTTCTTTCGGATGTCAATGTTGCAAATGATATGATGTGATCGATGTAACCTGTACTAAGGTGTCCAAAAGGGAGAAAAAAATGAATAAAACAAACAAAAAAACAAACACATAAACACTTTTCTAGTGTTAGATTTAACACTGTCAGTGTTAATCTAACACTGGCGATTTTGCTCTGTAGAGTCAGCAAACTCTGTTTATATAATTTTTAAGTTAATTAAAGGGCTGCGTGCAGAACTGACCAGAGAAAAGAGTTATCTTTCAGACAAAAACTGGTCAAATTAAGGTTTAGTTGCAATTTTTGACATATAGGGGCAGTTCATTATTGCACTTTTCCTAATTTATCAGTGTAACAGTGAGCTAACATCCCAGAAAGTTTCAGAAAGTAAGTAACGTTTGCGCTTGAGTGTAACTACATCCGCGTGTTAGTAAAAGTGAATGTTTTATTTCATGAAATTTTGATTTGACAAATGTCTGGACATGGACCACTATTGCACTCAACCATTTTTTTTTTTCAATCCCAGTGTGTTTATTTTCTGTAAGTAACGTAGATGACCAGGATGCAGCCAATAAAACTCTAGGCAAAATGATGACAGTACTTTAGTTACACATAAAAGAGTCAGTATGGCTCATTAAAATCTAATTCAAAATCCCCCATTTCTGTTAAACAAGTATTTAGAAGAGGTCATAATTGCCCTATAAATCACTGAGTTATCATTCTCCTAGATTTATCTGCAACCAAAAAACTTTAAACTGTTGATCCAGATTTGAGCAAGAAACATACAGTAGACACACAGGATTTGCTATTGAGGGCTACATAAAATTATATGGCGGGCCAGAGCTGACCCCCGGGCCTTGAGTTTGACACCTGTGCTTTAATGGATGAATGGGCAAAATGTCTCTTTGATGCTCTCCAAAATTCTGTAGAAAGCCTTCTCAGAAGAACGGAAGTTGTTAAACTAGTAGACATACCAATACTTTTGCCCATTTGTTTTAAAATAATGTCATTAAGGTTAATTATGCAATATTTCGCATATGCGTTTCAGTTGCATATTCTTAAAATAACACCAACACCAAGAAGGTCAGGAGCTATTAATTCTTTAGCAATTCGTGATCACCCACTTCTTTTAAATTAGTGGAGTGTTACCAAGCAGTGTGTATGAGTGTGCGTGTGCGCGTGTGTGAACACAAAGTAGACGTGATGACTTTACCACCCAAGGCAGACTGATTTATGGGCAAAATCTATGAGAGCACCCACAGAGAACGTGGAGAGGATTAAAAGCCCTCCGCCTAATAAAAAGTGGTCATGGCCAATCGTGGCGCCGAGACCCCCTGCAGGCACATGTCGCGGCCAATCAGAGCGCAGCAGCCGGGTTGATGATCTTTCATAATTTGGCCATCGCTTTATCTCAACAGTACTTGAGTGTCAAGTGTTGCAGGATTATGGAATGTAAATTAAAAAAACAAAGGTTTGATGATTTCATTGCCTACAAGCAAGGCATGCACGCACATATAGATAAGATAGCTGCCCTTTGTTGGTTCTGGAAAACTGACATCATCCATTGGGGAAAAAAACTCCACCTTTTCCTAAGAACTACAAAAAAAAATAAAAAATAACTAAGATAATGTGTACTGTAGCTGTATTCAGAATGAACCAATCACATTCAAACTCATATACCTGTACCATTTTAATGGCCTCTGATTAATTGCAAATGAAGTTCAGGTGTTCTAGAAAGCTTTTTCTGGCAAATTTTGTAGTCACAAGATACAATTGTACTGGATCACATTGAGAAGTGTTTTGGGATCCCTCGTTTTGCTACATGAGAGGGTCAAAATATTAGAAACAGTCTTTAAGTGTGATGCCATGTAGGTTCTATACAACCACAATAGTAACATTGATCAGAAAACTTTCCCAAAGTGAAATACAAACCCAATTCCAAAGAAGTTGGGACATTATACAAATTGTGACTAAAAGCTGAATGCTGTGGAAGTGCCAAATTTCAATATTTTATTCAGAATAGAACAGAGAACAGGTCAAACGTTTAAACGGAGAAAATGTATTATTTTAAGGGAAAACTATGTTGATTTTAAATTCCATGGTGTCAACAAATCTAAAAAAAGTTGGGACAAGGCCATTTTCACTACTGTGAGGCATCCCCTCTTCTTCTTACAATAGACTGCCAAATGTGCTCTCGAAGTGAAAGAAGTGGACTGCAGGCTGGCCATTTTTAATAGCCGGATCCTTTTACTCCGCAGCCATGATGTTGTAATGATGGTGCTGCATGTGGTCTGGCATTATCGTGTTGAGAAATGCAAGATCTTCTCTGAAAGTGATGATGCCTTGATGGGAGCATATGTTGTTCTCCAATCGCAATTTACCTTTCTGCATTGACGATGCCTTTCCAGATGTGGAGGCTGCCCATGCCACACGCACTCATGCAAGCCTATACCATCACAGATGCAGGCTTATAAACGGAGTGCTGATAACAACTTAGCTTGTCCGCCCAAGTTTTCCACAAAGAACTTCCAATCGTGATTCATCTGACCACAAACAGGTTTCCACTTTGCCACACTCCATTTTGGCCCAGAGAAACGCCTGCGCTTCTTGGTCTGCTTCTTCTTTGTACTGTGGCGTTTCATCTGGCAACGGCGGCTTGTGTTCACCCACAATGTTTTATGGAAGTATTGCAAAGCCCTTTCTGTGATTTCCCTTACAGTGCACATTCCTGTTTGCGGTGCAGTCACGTTTAAGGGCATCCAGTATATTTCGGCCTTGACCCTTACACACAGAGATGGTTCCAGATTCTCTGAATCTTTGGATGATGTTATGCACTGTAGATGATGATGACTTCAACCGTTTTGCAATTTTTCCCTGGTAAACACCTTTCTGATATTTCTCCACTATCTTTCTGCGCAACATTGGAGGAATTGGTGATTCTCTACCCATCTTGGCTTCTGAGAGACACTGCCACTCCGAGAAGCTCTTTTTATACTCCAATCAAGTTGCCAATGGACCTCATTAGTGCTAACTTGTCTTCCAGCTGTTTTTTTTATAAGTTCAATTGACTTAGCGTCTTATTGCTACCTGTCCCAACTTTTTTGAGATTTGTTGGCACCATGACATTTACAATCAACATATGTTCCCCTTAAAATGATACATTTTCTCAGTTTAAACTTTTGACCTGTCATCTATGTTCTATTCTGAACAAAATATTGAAATTTGGCACTTCCACATAATTGCATTCAGTTTTTATTCACAATTTGTATAGTGTCCCAACTTTTTGGGAATTGGGTTTGTACAATACAGATTTTTTCCCTCATTAAATACAGATTCCCCCCCAATTCAGATCTCAATATATAGTTCAGGTATATGTACTGAGACATCCAGTGAGGTTACGTATTTTTGCAATACAATAAGTTAATTCTTGTTTTGTTTTTCCACTGCCGCAGCAATAAATTTGTCATCTTGCACGTAGAAAGAAAATACAAAGGTTAAACTTTTGTATCCTCTTTCTCCGCGCTTTTTCTTCCCCTCCCACCCACTTACTTGGGACGCGCGCACACACACGCACAAGTACAGAGCGACTGGGGCTTTTTGACTAAAGTAAACACGTGCGAATGATGAATCTTCTTTCGGATTGTGGGAAAAAGTGTTTGACTTTCTCACAAGCTCTCTAAACGGCTATTAAATGCTCTTTGTGTACACACGCCCAGGGACGGGCTTGAAGCGAGTGGGGAATGAAAGAATGTTTTACCTATGTGGAAGTTTGTGCTTTTTTAGGCTTGTTCATCATGACACAGAAGCTTGGAATGGGATCCATCAGTGCAATCTGTGTTTGCAAATACAAATGAGGTGATGATTTGTTTACCCGTGTATGGGGATAATTGAGAAAAAAACGGAGGATGGTGTTAGGGGACTGACAGTGTACTGAGACTCACTGTAAGGTCGCTGGCATTTTGGAATACCGGTGTAGTGAGAATTGCGGGGTGGGCAGCGAGGGCGCAGAGTAGACATACTGCATAGGAATGTATCACAGACAGAGCTGGAGACCGGCCAGCTGGAGGAATCCCGAAAGCCACGACTGTGTTTCTCTGTGAAATAGCTACTTAAGGCCACTATGAACAGCTGCCGGACAGTGCCCCGTGTGCCCCCCGGCTCCCTCCCTCTTGCCTGTAAATCTTGAGGGAGAACTGAGGTGCCAGCGACTTGCTGAAAGGGAACCAAGGAGGATCCCGGGGTTTAGTGCTAAAGGTCAGCTGTGTGTAAGTAAGGCCCTGATGCTGATGACCCAACACACGCTCAAGGATCAGCCGCTGGACACCCATGACGGAGTGTGCACGTCCTGTTTGGATCAGGAAGACGCTTGCTGGATGAGGGCTGCAGCCAGAGGGCTTGTGTTAACAAAAGCCAATTGCGCTTATTAAGGAAATTGGACAAAAAAAGAGCTAAAAGCATGTAATGTGACAAATAAAGCAGCAGAACACCCGAGTTAACTTGCGGCGTGATTGCGCTGACGGCCTCGAAAGGTGCTTGAAGCGGCATATGCTCCAGTCAAGGCATCAAATAAAAGACATATTGAGAAAAATGACTGAATTACAACTGCGACTGATCCCACATTTGCCTGTGAAAACGTCAGGAGAAAGACGCGGAGGGGTCCCGAGCTCCCCGTTCATGCCGAGCCTCTTGAGTCAATTGTTGGGGAAGCGCGGTGTCAACCCCTCGCCATCAATCACCCCGTTTCAGAGGAGGGCAGACAAGGCAGGGACCCGCCCCGCAGGACAGGGGGGTGGAAGTTCTCATGCCCTCCCCGCCTCCCGAAGCCTCACGCCCCTACAGACTGGACTCGGACAGCTGGTCTGGCCATTAGGGTCGGCCCGGGACCCGAGGGCCCCTGCGCAGCAGCAACAGCTGCCAGCCCACTGGCCCCAAACACCCCCGCCGCCTCCACCCCCTGCGGCCCCCACTCGCACTACTCTATGAAACCCGTATTAGAACATTCCTTTGCATCGCCTCACAAAGATGGCGGTAGCAGACATCATCCTCCATTATTTGCACTCCTTCAGCTCAGTTTACTGTGAAATTGTTGGTGTCGTTTTTTTTTCTTTCTCTTTTTTGCGCAGTACGCGGTTTGCAAAGCACCATGCTTGCCAGGGCAGTCAACTGTCCATTTTGTGATTATTCTTCTCAGTGGGTGGCTCTTTCATAGCTTTCAAGCCATAATTCAACTCTTTACAAATGAAAGAATAAAAGAGTTTAAAAAAAAAAGGCTAAATGTCCTGCTGAAATTATTTTATTATATGAATGTTATTTTACAAAAAATATATATTTTGTTCACATCGCAACAGCATTTGAAAAAGAGTTTCATATTCGGCAAGCAGGGCGGTGCAAAATTCTGAATTTCAGAAATCAATGAAATTCCACAGATGAATTTGAATTTGAATTGACTCCACCCCACATGATATTATATTGAATTAGAATTTCAGGAAGTGGAATTGATTTCAATGCAATTTAGAGCAACTCATTCTCAACACATATTAGTGAGAATGAGCAGGGTTGGGCAATCCAGGTCCAGAAAGTCAAAACCCTGCCACAGATTGGCTTTAGCCACAGGTGCTTCTACTTAACTAGCAAGTAAGCTCATAGAAGAACCTGTTGAGTAGACGCACCTGTGGCTAAAGTCAAACTGTTTCAGTGTTTGTTCTCTCTGGACCTGGATTCCCCAACCCTGGGAATGAGCGCATTTCACTTGTGTGCTCCAAACACCAAAATGTTTGTACAGCTATTATAAACCACCATCATATAAAAAAAAAAAACAATGTCTTTTTTTTTCTTCAGTTTTGATATTTGTTTTATCTGAGTTGGCTTTGTTTGTCAATAAAAACAATGCCTACCCTTTAATATTTACTATAATTAAGTATTGAGTACATAAAGTCCTCACGATAAAATTTGCAAAAGAAATTAATGTTGTAAATAGGCTTATATACTGTAAAGCTCCATTGTTAAATACACTTTAATTTTGCATCAAGAATTGAATTGCAATTTAGAGGTCATTCTCAATTCATTTCTGAATTTTGTACGGCCGTGTTGCCAACTATCCGTCTATTTTCTATACAGCTTATCCTATACAGAGTCATGGGTGACCTAGGGTCTATTTCACAAAGCAGGTTTAGTGAGAACTCTGGGTCAAGAAACCCTGAAATGTGGGAAACTCTGCGTTTTCCTTTTCAGTAAGGGAGGTAATTGAAACCAGAGAAAAATAGATAACTCTAGCCTGTTTTATAAAAAGAGGTCATTTAAGCTCTAGGTCAGTTACCGCAGTAACATGTTCCATGAACCAAACCTGGTCGGTTGCAGGTTTTCCACAATGAACTTCGAGGTTTTCTCTGTCCCCGCCTCCTTTCAGCCTTTCCTCATTCATAAAGTTCGCTGCAGCGAGTTTTTGCGTAAATGCGACTATAGTCTATAGCGTAAAGTCCACTTTTGTCACGAACGTGGCATGTCCTTTTGACAATGACCCTATTGATAAAGGTGCTGCATTATTGCGCAGGGAATTAAATATTCCTCGTGAGATTGTTATCAGACCGTGCATAGATATGCTGGCATTTCCGGACAGTTATATTTTGAGCGGTACCGTTTCACATCACAGGCCATCATCTACATACACACCTTAATCCGTCCTTACATTTGCAACATTACCAGCCGTAGTCATGCGCTCACATCACAGCATAAATTTTGCTGCGCTCCGTTTCTTATAACCATTTGAATAATGTTTTTATATTTCATCTTAAGTCAAGTGCGCTTCTTCCCCGCAGGATTGCACCTAAATGAATTAATGATCTACCATTCAACAGGTTTCCCCAGTAATATTATTGTGATTGCAAAGGACTACATTTAAATGTACGCATTGACCCGACACCCGAGCAGCAACGTTCTCCCACGCCGCCTTCCTCTACGTGGGAGCTGCTGCGGTGTTGCACTTTTTTTTCTTTTTTTTTTTTATAAAGTTCAATTTCGCCATATGATCGTATTAAGATTTTCAGTTGAGAGGGGTGGAACCCCCCCCCCCCCCCAAACAAACCCGTTGCCATGGTGACTCGACGACTCGGGGCTCCATTGATGTGGACTTTTTAGTGTACTGGTAACGCCAGGTGAAACTACTCTGCGTTGATATAACTACCTCAAATCAGCTGTCCTGGAACCGAGAACGCAGAGTTTCCTACCTCAGGGTATGCCAACTCGCTGTTCAGGATGTCAAGCAAATGTATCTCAAAACTGCCTTTAAACTTAAAACAAAAAAGTGTCAGTGTAGATGCTGAAAACAAGACAAGCGCATTTGTGTTCACTTATATAAACGCCAATGCAGGTTATTCAAAAGATGTTTTCAGACACAACTTGTACACATGCACTAAGTGTCTTCAAAAAGGGCCGTTTACATATTAGAGCATTTTCAGTCCAGGCCTGTGTAATCACCATAAGAATTATTTTAACAATGTTGTCATCAGTATAAGAAACCTTTAGAAACTGCATCTTTAGCGTACTGTAAATGTACCCCATGGCAAACTCTTTTTTCCGTAACTGTGATTGCATCTATTATACAAATATGCCCCCATGTCGTTTTTGCGTAAATTGTGTTTTGCTGATTGACATAAGCGCACGAGTGTGCGGTCTTCTGTGTGTGTTCCATGAAGAGTGGGAGTAGAGAGCCGTTAGAAGAGATTACAACACAGTCCCTCGGGGTACTTGTTACTCATGCACTGCTGGCAGTAACGTGGTTCCCACACTTCCACGGTAGTGAGGTGAGAGAGGCTGCACCCACACCGCCCCCGCCTGCACCTTTACGTGTCCCAGCAGAGCCCATGTGAGCCGGGATCGTCCATCCTTAAGAAAAAAACAGGGGAAGAGAAGAAAAAAAACACTAAACCCGGCTTGTGTGCAATCCAAACAACTGCCAACGAGTCACAATGCAAGCGAACCACTAAGGTATAATTATTACTGAAGCATCCCATTAGTGAGTACACCCCTGGCATCCCCCTTAAACAAATCTCCCACTGCATGCACACTGAGCTCGACCAAGAGATTTCCGTAACAAGCTTGGTGGCTTCTCACATGAGGAATCACATAACGCAATGTCACTATTCCAAGAAACCGTCGAATGAAAGCGGTTATCATGCAGACACGGTGGAAAATCAGCCAACTCACTATCCTGTGTACATTCTCTTCTGCTTTTACATTACTTTTCAACTCCATGACATATTATTCAGAGCACTGTGTGCTAAGAAGCATGAATGTGGGTCTAGTTTTAGAGTAAAATTCCAAGTTATTCGACCAGTGAATAATGACACAGGACACAAGTGTGCCGTTTTCAACCTGTGGAGTATTTGCTGGGAGTTAAGTGCCTTGCTTAAGGGCAATGAAGCCAAACCAGTGGTTATAAAGGGTGGCGCCAATCCTCAGTCAGACCATAAACCGCATTCTTAATTACTCATTCATGGTTGCAAGGCTTCAGGCTGGGACCCCAGTGTGTTGCCAAAACGTTGCCAACCAAAGTATCACCTTTCTTGGGTAAGTACGTGTGTCAAACTCCAGGCAAAGGTTCTGGGCATTGCATGAATACTCAAAGGTTCACCTTGGCAGGAAAGACTTACCAAGCTTCACGGGATGTAGCCCAGTGTTGCAAAAAAAAGTTTCACCTGCCCGAGGTAGGCAGAAAAGAATACCCGTCACAAGGCTCATCTTCCCATTGGAGCCTCCCAGTGTTGAAGAAAAGCTGCCCAGCTAAGGTTCACATTTATTGACTACGTTTGACAAGGTCCCACGTCGTAAGGTTGGTTCATCTTTCACAGGTATAGTGGGTCTCCAGGTGGACTATGCATAGTCTCTCACACGGTGGCATATTTTGCCAAAATTACCCAATCCAAGACAAGTGAAATGACTCATTTCATGACCAATATCAACAGGCCTCTTCCCTGGCATCCCGGCAGTCTGTGATTCACAGAACACATCATGACAACGGGCTGCTTTCTTTATCTGAACCCATTGAAGCGGTGTGAGATTACATGTGTGATTCTAATCCCTACTTCATTATAGTGGATGTGCTGATTAGAGCCAAAGACATTTTATCAGGAGTTAACACAGCAGCTGTGGATGTACATAAAAAAGTAGCAGATGACGCTCATGGTTCGACACAGGGAGGAAAAACAAGGATCAGTTCCAAAAATATTTCTAAAATTTACGGGTTTGGATTATGATTTAAATGAGTGTGCTGCATTCCTGCTGTGGCCAGAAGCCCACTTGAGTGATAAGGGAAGCCGTAATGGAATAAGACGGGGTGGGACAAGAGGGAAGTGTTGGTGGTTGACATGGTTTAAGTGCTGTGCGCCTGAAGGCTAAAAAGAAAATATCTTTAAGAATTGCTGACCGCTGTGTTTGTAGATGACTTGAAACAGCCCATTCATCTATGTTCGTGCAGAATTGATATATTATCTGTATGTGATGTCCTCACCACAACGCTAATATGGTTAATTCTCGTTTTACATGGTTTGAAATGTCAACCAAGTGCAATCCTGATGCTATTAATATTTAGCTTCTCAGAAGTGGGCCACAAAGGTCAAGTGCATGTTTGGAGCAGGTAGCAGGGCTCTCAGGAAAGACTCGGTGGCGGTGAAAAAAAAGGGAGAGGTGCGGGGGCATGAGAGGGGTGGGCTGATAGTGGCAGACATTCCACCCTGGGCCCGAGGAGTGGGGAGGGCTTGCGGTAATTCCACTTTTATTAAAACACGAAAAGGAAAATAGCTAGCTAGTCCATGGGGGCAGGAAGTGAAAATCAGCATGACGGCAGGCTACGTCCACCCTCGCATTCATGATATGGATTTAAATATAGTGGGAGCTTGTCATCATTGGGGTACACACTGGACAGGGCACATATAGACAATAATTTACACTCCCATTCTCCTATGGACAATTGAGAGTCTTCAATGAACCTGACATGACAAGATTGCAGACGCGCTAACCATTAGGTCACTGTGCTGCCAACAAGATACGCCCCAATTGGTATAATTATTAGACTTCATTTTAACTTTACAACCTAAAAATGGTATCTGGACCCAGTTTAGCTATTTTAGGCTGGCAAATGACTGTTTAAACAATAGTTAAACACCCCTCCTCGCTCCCCACACCATTTCCTCTTTGTTTCTTCCCCCTCATGGGGTCCCTACAACACCCCACAGATGTTTCTCCATGGAGACTTCTGCCGTGCTCCTCCTTCCGTTTGGCCTGGCTTGTGTGTCCTGCGGCTTCAGGTTGTCTTATCTGTCTTCGGGTGGATCCTCAAAGGCTCGGCAGTGCTAATCTCTCCTAAATGGATGACTTTATTGTCAGAGCAACTTTACAACCAATCCCTCCCAGTGACCTGGTCACTGTCTCCGTGGCAACTAATACAGGAAGTGGAATCATGCAGAGAGGATGAGGTCTTACCTACCCCCAGGATAGCCTGACAAGCCTCCCCCCAAATAAATGGTTCCACTTCCTCGTGCTCAGCTATTCAATTCACGTTAGCCCGAACTTAATTTCTCCAAAGGGGCATTTCAAAAGAGTGCTTAGAATACATGAGTTCAGGAATGCACTGTGCCTCCTGTGTACACTGGCCCTAAACAAACTTGGTATTAGACCGCATCTCTTCTCCAAACGCCCCCTGGAAGAGAAAGCCAACGGAGACGATCCAGACATTCCTGCATGCCATTGTGTCCTCTCATACTCTCTAATTTAAGAGCAGCTGTCGGGTCCTGCAAACCCTCAACCATCAAAGCTGGGCAAGGAAGAAGATGAGGGGGAGGAGGAAGAGGAGGAGAAAGGGTCACGATGATCAAGCAGCCCCCTTTAACCTATTTTCTTAGCCTGACATACTGACTCTTGACACAACACCTGCGACAGGTAAGGATGGAGGCAAAATTACAGGGTACTCGCTGCAGGTGCTAAAAACATAAAAGCCCATTATCTGGAACAAGTTAAAAATATGCATAATTGGATTAAAATATGCAAATGATTCATGCATCGCAATGATCCTTGTCACCGCTTAACATTTAAAACTGAAGATTTATATTTCGGGAACATATACAAATACATTTTGACAAATCTTCCCTGTCTAATAGCATATCTAATTCTCACTCAAACTATGTCAAATTTGAATGAGATGTGCAAAAGTTAACTCGGTATAATGTAATGATTTACTTTCGTTCTTTCCATTGATTTTAGTGTTGTTTCTAGTATTATCATACACAGACGGCTTCTTGATTTGTTTTGACAGTTGGCAACATCTTCCATTTACAGCCATCTATGGGACTTCAGTAAAACTGCACCGACTTTTCATCGTAGTCAATGAAACCAAGCAGAAATGATCAAAAACAATTGTAAAGTGTAAATCAGTAAATGTCCAGCTTTAAGCTTGTAAACTAAGGCCCCGTCCAGACGGAAGCAAAGCCGGCTTCGTTCCTCAAACAAATCTCGCACACACAGAAGCATTTCAAGACTTGCGTGTGTCCAAAAGAAGACGCTGAGGACGTTTAATGGCTGTAATGTATATGCCAAGACTGGAGTGGCGCTGTAGCGCAGCCACAGGGAGGTAACGGAAAGCATAGAAGAAGAATCAGCGAAGAAGACGAACACTTTTTTTTTAAACTTTATTGCAATCTACAGAACAAACATGGCTTTGCATGTATCGAAACAACATGAAAACACAGGAGAAGTGACAATGGCGGGCGATTCAAGTACAACACCGCTTGTTGAACGTGGGAATAAAGAAGCAAAATATTTTGCTGCAAAAGCATAAGCAAGCTAAGGAGGCTGCACAAAACGCCTACGACACGGCTGACGGTTCGCGTGCAGACACGCGAGAATTGGGGCGTACGTCATCAATCTGTGATCGTCATCACTGGAGGAGTATCCTGCATATGGTGTCCAGACGAAAGCGTACGGGGCATGTATTGAAATCTTTCCACTCTGAAGCCCGGTTTCAAAAGTGATCGGTTTCAAGCTCCAAAACTGCGCCATTGTGTGGACGAACGGCTTAAACGGTAGGAAACTTGTGAGGATACATTGAAACTGGCTTTCGTGTGGACGGGGGCCTAAATCTTAACGCTAGGTTGGCTGGCACCTGTTCCTTTGAGGAAGAAACTAGCCTTGGAGTCACCTGTTGCTTATTTTTGTTTTGCGCTCGTTTAGTGAAAGTCGAGTGATGAGTGCAGCACATGTCATGGGAGCTCATGACTAGCAGGTTTCTCACACCAATTGCAACCTCCGCTGATTCCAGATGTCAAATGGAAAAACACAAAAATATTGTTATTAGAAGCTGCTGTATGTTGGATTAGACACACTGCATACAAACATACAGCAATCAGTATGCTTTAAACCAGCAAATTACATTCATTATGGTTGTATCTATGTGAGTTTAAATAGACTTATTTACATTGTGGCAAACTTGCGGTACTTGTTCAAATTAGTTTTGTTTTTTTGCCTTGTTATGTATACAGTAGTTTTCAAATAATAGCTTGTCCTACATCATACACACAATGATGGTTCTTATCTACGATCTATCTCATTGCATGCTCTGCAAGTAAAAAACAAACAAACTACACAGTCACTATATATTGCTAAAACCTTTGCATAGTACTCTATACAGAATACTGGTAAAAACAAAAACAAACATAGGATCTTGTTAGATTGTGCCATCGTACCTATTCGACAATTCGGAATTGATCTTAATATTGCTCAGTTTTGAGCTCCTCTGTCAAAGAGATAACAATTTAACCATGTGTTTGTTCTTGCTGTTGTAGTGCAAATGTGCTAAAGGGATAGGGCTAATGTGCTAAAAGTGCTAATCAGGGAATCTAAAATATTAATGCTCCCATCGACAAATACTCTAAGATAGCAAACCTATTATTTCTCACAATACCAGTCAAAATAAGCATGATTATCTTTTTCAAGCAATTTTGAATGACATCTTTATGGGATCTCGTACTGCGCAGGTGTACCTAATGAAATGCCTACTATCGTATTTCAACCTCTATGTCATAATACAGAGTTGCAATTGGCTGAGTGTCTCACACACAGTGACGCTTACGGCTTGAGGTTCTCACAGTCGTGTTGGTGGAGGACGTGTTAAGACAAGAAGACCCTCCAGGATCCCAGATGTGGTCCACACTCTGCTCGGTGCCAACCCCCTAATTACACCACGGACTCTGTTGTGGGAGCTAATTACTAGGAATGCTTGGGTAACTCAAACCAGCGGATTGATGCCACTTGATTTATTCTGCCTCGGCTGTCTCTGTTGCGCATGCATGCACTCCCCCACACACATCGCAGGCAGATGCTACTGCAATAACATTTCGCAATGTTTTGTCTAAATTGACAAATGCAGGAACTTATTGGACGCACACCAGAAAGTTCCCATTTTGATGTTTTTGCTGTTGTCAGTCCTGTAATTGTGTGAATCTTAAGACTGATGGTCAGATTTCCCACATATAGAAGGCAAGCCATCTTGGGGGTCTCTTTGACCTGCACTCCCGTGGACGTGCTGTTTCGACAGCTTGTTCTAATTCCGCCTCGCTCGCGGAACCCCTGGAGGACAAACAGGGAAGCGGAAGCACCGCGGTCCCATATTACTCCAAAAAGAGCAGCCCAAGGGGAGCGAGGAGGAAGAGGGTCAATGCAATCATAGCCAATCTGTATGCGCGGGAGTGAGGGGGTCACAATTCAGACCCACACCCTCTCATTTACTCGGGAATTCTTCTCCCTGATAGGGTCCAAACTCTTTGTGGTTTTTACGCAAATTAGTTTGCAGTCTTTTTCTTTTGAAGTTCTCGGGGGCGTGGGGAGGGTTAATGGGGGGTGGGGTGGTTATGGGGGGTCAATAGCATTCTGATTGCTTCGAGCATGCCAGTTCTACATTCAGCATAATATTTCCATTTGTGCTATTTCTGCAGAAATCCTAGCTTGGTCTCTTCTATATGTTTAAGGAGGTTAGCGAGAATTCATTGATATTTAGAAGTTGGATACATTTTGATGGGTTTGGGTTCTCGAGACACACCTCATGATTTTATAATTGGCCAATCTGGGGGTGGGCTAAGCCCCCCAGTTCACTTACATGTTCGAGAATTACAGTGTATGTATCAAACACATTTAGGATGCAGTGATACCGATTTTACCTACATTTACATAGTAACTGTACATACATTTCAGATGTCATCGGTACCAAGGTACCATTACTTTATAATGCCATTGCCTTTGCAATTGTGATGGAAACGTGTTTTATTTTAATCAAATATTGTTGAAAAGCATAAACTCAACAAATATTCAAATATAACACAGTGCTCTGATCTTTTAGTTTAAGACATTTTAAAATCCAACTGAATGTTTTTCAAAACAGTTTTGCTACACATTGCATTGAAATGTAGCCTGTAACACAAGGCATTTCAGTTATGTGGTGTCTGAGTATGAACACTAGAGGGCACAATATTAAACAAGTACATAGAGAAGAGATGAAGAAGAATGTAGAGATGAAGCACGTTGAGTCTGCTGGATACAGGTCAGGAGTACGGCTAGCAACTTACATGTGTGTATTAAGTGAGTAAATAGACATACACTACTTCTTGAGAATAGCACAAGTTATAAAATAATGCTCTGAGATTGTGAAGTGAAACATAGCAATAGTTATCTGGTACTAGCCAGAAAACAGTTAGCCTGGCCTTTTCATTTTTCAGCCGTCTGCATGTCCTGTGGCATCATACTGCCTCTCACAGTTTAGTCTTGGTAGTATGACTTACATTTGTTCCCCAGACCCCCCCCCCCATGGCGTTTGATCCCACGATGACAGAAACACATGCAAAATGGTGGTTTGGCTGTGGCCTCATGTGACTCAGCCTGGCATGCAACATATGGTAATGTTTTCCATGTCAGACCGGGCACCACCACACCTCCCCTCAAGCATGCCCCACACTGCACGCAATCAAGTGTAGCTTTTTGGACACAAAAGGAGCCCTCAGCCCTGAGTGAGGTGACTCCGTGTGGGAAAAACTACTCGATACGACCCGGATCAATGCAGGAGAGATAACAGTGTCCACTGACCTTGGCTGACATGCGTGGAAATCCTTTATTTGTGTGTGAGAATGTCCTCGTTTTGTCCACCAAAATGAACAGCAGCAAGGTCACCACTGCAACAAGCTACTTCTGTGCCCCTGAAAAAATAAATAAATAAAAGATGTTAGGGAGTGAGGGTCAGGGGTGCAGAACAATTAAAGTGGCAGTTTTCTACTAATGTGGCGCCCTGTGGCAGTAAAATAAAGTTTTAATTTACTTGCTGCAGCCTTGGAATAAACAACACATTTGGCCAGGAAAAAGAAATAAAAACACTGCAAATGAACTACAAACATTAAAATTCCTTTTTCAACATCACAACACGAGCCTGACATCGATTATTTGGATCTTGATTAAAATAGTTTAAAGTTGTCTTCTGTTGGCGTGTTCACAAGAACCTTCCACTGAGAAGGATCTGTTTTGTTTTGTTTTACTTAGAGAAGAAAATAGGCCCAGGGCGGAAAAGTATGTTGAAGTAGGACAGATTAATGACAGAGTCACTTGTGGTTTGCTATGAAACCAATGAAATCCGAATTGTCAGTTCATGCTTAAAAATGGAAATGAATGCTTCCTTTAAATAAAAGAAACTGAATCAGGAAAGTCTCTCTTGCCTATTCTTGCCTACTAAATACTACTACTATTCCACTCTTGCCTCTCTTGTCTATTTTTTCCTCAGAGAAAAATCTTGACAAATCTCACAAATTGGGAATTTTTAGCCCATCCCAGTCGTTCCCATCCACGCTGGCTGTGGGAACCAAGGGCACAGATAGCAGGATGTGGGAGCATAAGACAACCAGTGGGGTTAAACACATAACACGGGGAGGAGAAAGGAGAGGGATTAGCACACAACTTCACCAATGATCCTTACTGTGCGTGTGTTCCAAAGTGTGTTTCAGGAATCATAAGGAGATGGAAGGATAAGATGATCTTCCACCTACGTAATACTCCACTCAGCCATGTCAACATGATCACTATCTCTTACTCAAGTGGCAATCAACCTCTATCCGTACTAGCCTACTGCCATGTTATGTTAAGATTCAACTGCACAGAGCTGAACTACATGTACAGTTTATGGAGAGAAATATTAAGGCAGGAAGGGGAAGATATGTTGCTTCTTTTTTTCAATTTCCAAGTCTTTTCAGGCAGATTTATTCATGTACTATTGTGTGTTAATGCACACAAGTTTTTGTCTCCTATTTCAGTAGCAACTTTGTTGGCAGAATTGTATCTACAAAAAAAATAGTACCAATATTTTCTACCTCTATATATGTGATTCTGCACAGATTTCTCTTCCCTTTGTTAACCCAAGGAAGTCTCCTGACCGAAGAATCAAAAGCATGGATATCCAAAATCCATTCCCAGTCCAACACCCGATCAATCATTTCAGTGACTGAAGGGTGTGTTCCAAGAACTTTTGTCTGTTTACGGTATGCGAAGAATGTCCTCAACCTTGGCGTTTCTCATCCATTCTTATCAATCAGCAACAAATTCCGTTGCATGCTGTTGTGTCTGCAAATATATAGCACACGTGACATACCAGAAGTGGCATCACGAGTGTGTGTAAAGACACAGAGAGAGGCAATAAGGCATATGGTGGACAGAGAGGAGTCAATGCTGGAGTCTGTTTCAAATCAATGAAGATCCCAAAAGAGGCAAGATGAAAAAAGTCAGTGCCATGTGCATAGTCAACTCGTGAGCTTCTGCGAATGCTCTCGTTGGCCTTTGTGGTGGTTGAAGTGGGCGACTGTGTGTGGTCTGCTTGCTGGAGGATGGAGGAGATTTTTACTCTCTTCGACAGACAGACACACGCACACACTCTCAGATGAACACAGTGCAAAAGACACACAGGGCTAATAAACAGGGCTTATTTGATCACGCTGCGGCACAGCGAGCCTGTCAAGCTTCCTTTTGTCTTAGCGAGGACACTGCCGCCTTTGCCGCCTTCACACAGACGGCCGTCTTATCCACTGGCGATTTGGCCAAGGGCTCAAAACAGTGCAACAAATCCACAAAGAAGAACATCGGCTTAACCGTGGCGAATGCTAACGTTGGACTTCATTTCTCTCAGTCAAACAGCTGCATGAGACGCTTGTGCAACATGCTGGGGATTGGCTGCCGTTTGCGCCACATGGTCCACATCACTCGGCCCATGACTCAACTCATGAATCGCCGGAACCAGGAGTTTATAGTGTTGCAAAGTGCAGTATACATAGAGATAACACCATCTAGTAAATATGAAGAAAAGTGGAAATGGAATGGAATGGAAAGGGGACCGTCCTCTACAATGAAAGATCAATAATTGCCAAAATGTACACAGCAAATCGGTCAGTGTTAAATTTCCAGTGTTGGACCAAATATGCAGTAAGCAGTGTCATTTTAACATTGTTAGGATAAAAAGTTACATTGTCAGTAAATTTCCTTGAGTGTTGGGGTGGATGTTGGGTGTAACCTGAATAGCACTACTTTTGAGTGTTAAATTGACCACACCCTCATTTCAATAGCGATGCATCCAGTTGTTGCTGGGGCGTCGTGAATCAGTGGTAGAGTGGTCGTCTCCTGACCCGGAGTGCGTGGGTTTGATCCCAGGCCAGTGTGACTGTCAAAGTATCCTTGAGCAATATACTGAACCCCCTGTTGCTCCTGATGTCGTGTCATCAGTAGTCAAAATATAAAGCGCCTTGAGGGCCTTGTAAGGAGGAAAAACACTATTGTGGCTTTCACACCAAAAAGCCAAAGAACTTAAAATTCCTGCTACAGACAGTTCCTGGTCTTAAGAGGTTGTGTGTAGCCCGCTAGGTTGCGTTCACACACGACAACAGTGGCAAGGTAGTTCATTCAAATGAGACTACTCATCAGTTGAGTAGTCTCATTTGAATGAACTACCTTGCCCAGCATGGAAAGAAACAAGCTGCACTACCCCTTCTGTCCAGCAGGTAGTTGGAACAAAAAAAAAAACTATATGTAAATGAAGTACCATTTACCAGAGTTACATTTTTAACACTGACCCTAGAGCAATACACTCATAAGTTATGTGTAGTTTGGCAGAATTAAATGTTTAACAGTGAAACTAGTGTAGAGTACTTTCAACACTACTCAGTGTTTACCAGTGTAGATTTTTTTTGACACTATACAGCGTTGGAGTAACACTGGATAAGTGTGGAAATAGTAACACTTTGAAAAGTGTCGGATTTACACTCATTGGTGTGGACACATATCAACACATTTCTAGTGTTAGATAGTGTTAACACTCTCAGTGTTAATCTAACACTGGCGATTTTGCTGTGATTACTTCAGTTTCCTGTGTCCATGTTTCCATGTTAAATGACCTGCTTTAAAGCAGAACAGCAATCATTTGAATAAACCAAAGTGGGGTAAACACAAGGTAAGACACCAGAGCCAGAGTCATCTGCCGTAGTGGCAAGACTAACATTTGGACTGCTGGAAAATACAAAGAAAACAAAGAGGAGTAGTATAAGAAGTTGTCCTTGTCCTGTTTCTTGTGCGGCATATTATACAAACACTCATCACAATCAGTTGTCTTCTATTTCTGTCCGGTAAACATGTGAGTTTCAGACTGCTCCATAGTGGCTATCGTTCCATTTCAAGTCACAGTCATAGAGTCCGTAGACCGGCTGAACTCGGATTGTTGACGACATAGGCCTATATGTTGTAAGGATTTGTGATCACAAATATTGAACAGGAATAAGTTATGTTTGTTGGCCCTTTCCATTTATCCCAGCAGATCGGCGGTAAAAATGCTCCTACTTCTTTCCCGGTTTGCGATAAATAAATAAATAAATAAGCAGGAAGAAATTTCTATTTTTTTCCCCATATTTCTTCTGAGAAGTACTTTATATAAGTCAGTAGCAACAATATTTTAGAGGGGATTATTGGACCATTGCTGGCTGTAATCAGAAAGAGTTGAAAATACACACATTTAGCCCGAGTATCAGTAAGTGCGTACCACTTTGCACTTTACCAAATGACTAGAGCCCATAATTGATTCTAACTTAACACTGGAGTCTGTTCCTCATCCAAGTCTTGTAGTTTGTGGAAATTAATAACGTTAAGAAATGGAGTTGCAAATAATACACCCAACAATGTCAGAAAAAAGCAATTATTGGACAAAAATGTCAAGACCTATGTAGTGCAACACTTATTGTGTTACCAAAAAAAGATACAAGCAAAGCAAGCATATTGTTCCTTTGCGCATAAAGAGTATTCACTGTGGCTTTATTCACCTTAATGGACCCTAAGGCATTCCTCTTGTGTTTCCCATAAGCTCATCTAAGACCCATGCTGACTAAAGGAAGAAGCATCGCTTCATTTGTACTTAACGTATTCTGGTTGGAAAGGCTCCAACTGAGTATCAGACCTGAGGTTCTCTTAATGAAATACCGGTTTGCTGAATCCATCTTCCAAATTCTTCAAGCCGGAACCCGGCGTTCCTCTTTGGTTTTGAGGAAACTCTAAACTGAGCCCTTGGATCGGGTGCAAACAGCGCAGTTATTTCCCACAGTCGGGACTGTACAGCAAGCGGCCAGAGCCAGATATCTGACACTAATCACTCATTAGAAGTGTAATGCCATTGTGCAGCAGGCTGGTACGAGGAACAGTGACAGCTGCTGCTACTGCGTCCAACTCGCAGATTCTAGGAAGGCGTGAACTTCCCTAAAAAATGTGTGGTTGTTTTTTTCACGTCATTTGACTTTAGATGGCTGCTTTGTAAAAAAAAAAAAAGAGACAGTGGTCAACATACACAAACGGAGGCGACACATACGTGACATTACTGGTCATCAGCGTGATCCTCAGTTAAAACTCGTTTTTAGTGTGTCCTCAAAACGAACCATGAGGAGATTTGATGCTTTGGTCACAGATCAGCCTTGAGCTGAACAACATGTCATGAAAGTGGCATTCCGTGAGTGTCTGGAAAGAAGGGATCAGCGCTAAGCTAAATGGGGGTGGTTTTCGCAGAGGTTTTAATGCAGCACCTGTTGGGCCCTGGATTCTGCAACACCGCTGTCTGCGCAGCTGTGCTTCCGATCTCAACCTCAGCCAAGATATAGTCATAGTCATATCTCTTCTTTCTGGCCTCTCTTTTAACCGCTCGCATAACAATGGAATTGCTCTATGGGCGCACCAACCTCAATCGAGCGATACGGAACACAACTGCGGCAGGAATGCAGTCCAGGAATGCGAGAATCAAGAATCCTGGATTTCAAAACATTTTGTCGTGAGTAGAAGTTTGACGTGTCATAAATAAGTCAAAACAAACCGTAAACTCAGCCCTATTTTGATTTTTTTTTCTACTTTCAGAGCGCTTCAACAAACAATGAACCAAAGACTCGTTTCTGTCAAACTTAATTGACTGATGGAAAACAATGTAAGTGAAGGGGCCGTCTACATTTAAGCCGTTTTAAGTCGATGAAGTCATTTTGGCTGCTTCTTTACATCACAGCCCGACAATGTAAACATTTAGAAATGCCATTTGTTATGATAACATTTCTGAAGCAAAGTCTTAATTTCCAAACAAGTATATTCTCCCCACTCCATTCTTGTGGTTATTGAACATTTTGGGTATACAAAACAAAGAAAAATAATGTGTACGATATTTGGTTGTTGTCATGTAAACAAATGCCTAATGTCTACTCAACATACCCATGTATTTATTTCCTTCTCTTAAATGGAAACTAGCCCCTAGCAGGTCTCCCTCAGTGCCTTGAGAGAAAAGTGTGAGCGATGTGACTTTAGGCCTCTGGGCAGTCCTCGCAAATGCCCATTTGTAACCGGATTGGTCCAAACAAGCAGAGGAAGCAGGACTTGCACTTTCCCACAGTGCTGCAGGAGGCCAAATGCGACTTCTCCTTTATGACCGCATGGAAAAGTGCACCCCCGCTACGAACACACAGAATGGGCGGACTGGTGGACCGTGGCCAGATAACACAGGCCGACTGGCTCTCAATCTGATTAGCCAACTTGAAGCTAGCCACGCATGCTGATAGTGTCTTACTGTATAATAAAGGCTGGACACTTGTTTTGGTTGCTTGCTCCAAGTCTTGACCAACTCAACTCCCAGAAAGAAGCCCGCCGTGGTATGATTCATATCGGCAACTACAAGACATGTGGTGGTGTCACATGACTTGTCAATTTTAGGATTTTTAGGAACTTGCTTGCCTTAAACTAAGGACCATTAAATAACACGAATTGTGAATGTGTTATTTAAGCTACAAGTACAGTACAGATACTGAATGCATAGTGACTAACGTACAATTATACTCTATGTTGTGGTTCGGCAAGATTGTACAACTTTACTAACTTATAGAACAAGTAATGACTTGACTCGACTTTCTTGAAAGTAACTTATTCACTTACCTACTTATTAATTTAATAATATGCTTTATTTACTTATTTATGACCTACTAATGATATTTATTCATTTATTTTTCGTTTTACCTGTCTTTATCGAATGACTGATTTTTACTCCATGTACAGCACTTTGCATGCAGCGATAGTTGTTTTAAAGGGCTTAATATATGATTGAGTTGAGAAATTTAGTTAGTGGAACTAGTCTTATCAATTTATGTTACTGGATGACTTAGTCGACCCCTCTAGTGACTTTTATTTATTTTTTCTCGAGTATTTAGTGTGAGAGACACAACCGGTTTGTCAATAGTTGTGACTTGGAAATAATCATTATAACTACCTCCACAAAACAGGATTTCCTCAGTTTATGGCTGTGGGGCAATAAGCATGCTTACGTTTTGTCTTACCGATTGTTTTTCATTTGATACTTTCATATTTATGGCCGAGAAGTGATTTTCAAATCTATTTGAAAGTGATTTTTTTACCGCTTCAGCATACGTTAGTGATCAACTACGGCACGTTCCAACTTGCCTATAAATTCTATGCTATAAAGTGAGAAGCCCTTGTACAGATTTAAATGATGGACATTTCAATGGTGCGTAATCACAAAACTGGTTGACAGCAGATTTCAACTCAATAAAAGGACAAAACGGGAGGTCAGATTGGGAAAGGCGTGTTAATTATTCTCTCTGCCCAAACACGTCCAGGTTTGAAAATATTGCTCTTTTTGTGGATTACTGTGATGCTTTGTTCCAAATTCTATTCCGATTAAACAATTTTTTTTAACTCAGTCACTGTGTCAGCACAGCACCAAAAGCAGTCCAGCCGTATGCTACCCAAATCAACATGAGCTCTCTCTTCAAGACCCTTGTCTTTGAAAGGCTACTTAGAGGTTTTTAGCTCCACAACAGCCACATGTTGTCATTCCTCATGTTGAGGTCCCATGGAAGTGGTAACCTCTGAACGCGAGTGAGTGACAGGAAGGAACCGAGTCCTTTGAGAGGATTTACTGCGAATTAACACGGTGATTGCCACGATGTGCCGCAGCAAAGACTGACTGCCGAGGACCCCCGTACAGATGGGCGTATTACGTTTCAGACACGCACACGTCCGGATAAATTACAGCGGCGACGCTGGTCGTCGGTCACATCTGTCAACTGCGTTCCTTTGAACTTGGATTTGAGCAAAATGCATGATCCCAAAAAAAGAAGCTGCATCATATTTCACAAGGGAGGATCTCTGTTTACAAATCCAGATGGTATTCATTTACAAACACTGTATGGATGAGATCGGCATTGAGCTACATTTCCTGATTAATAATAGGGAAAATTGACAAGCATTTATAGATTTCTTGTAATTATTTTTAATGGGATGGGAGCGAGTGATCTGTCCAGATGTTGGCCTTAGCTGCTTTCATGTTCTTTAGAACAAGTTGAGAAGGACGCAACAATCTACTGTATTCCACACAATTTCTTAAGGTTAATTGAGCTATTCGTTTCTCCATCCATGTTTGGGTCGTGGGTAGGCTGAAGCCTATCCCTGCTGACTTCAGGCAAGAGAACTGGATTTGAACCTATTCCATTTGGTCATTTGGTTTCATTCTATTCGGAATAGAATTGATTCAGGAATTGAAATAACCCAACTAAAGTCATATTTCTTTGAATGATGCGAGTTGAGAGAATGATGCAGCGCGCCAATTCTCCTGAATCCATTTGGAGGGCAGCTGTGTAGCAACAACGGTTACCATCCATCCAGCTGGCTCCAAGTCTGGGAACCGGCAAGGGGAGCTAAGATGCACTTTGGACCATTACAAGCCTATGCATGATCTCGCCCTCCCTGCCGCTCTGTTTGTCTGCTCCTTTGCTTCTCCCTCTCTCTTTCATTTCTTTCAAATAGACAAAAACACAGCAGATCACCCTGCATCGTCAATATAATCAGCGGCTCTGTTCCAGGCCGTCTTCCCCAAAAATTACAGGCCATGTGGTGCAAGATTCCCACATGAGAGAGAGCGCCATGCGGCGATGGCTGCATGTTCCGTTTCCTGCAGATTAACTTTGTATGCCTCGCTCTTTTACTGTGACAGGCTGAATCAATCCAACGTAAATAAGCATGCGTAACCTTCAACAAACACATGCCCCCTAACCCCCCCCCCCCCTCTTTTAGTTGAAAGTGAGAGATTTCCACCAGTTGATGTAAACGTCCCCCGCTCTCCCCCTAAGATCTCATGCTCGCTTTTCCGAGGGCGCCCGGGCTTCACCGACTTTGACTTCCCACATTTAAGAGTTACTAAAAAAAAAAAGCATCTTCAAATTGCAACCATAAGTTTCCCTCGTCCCACGCTCTTTCAATTAGAACGGGGTCTCATAACACTGGGAACAGTTCTGTTGCCGATGCAGTTCCAACTTCGCTTTTCTAAGGCAGGGAGAAGAGGCGGCATGCAGTACCACCGTATGGGATGCATACCGAGCGGGTAAACAAGAGGAGGCTCCAAGGGGGAACCTTCAAGGTCACACACTGACTCATCCACACAAAGAAGTAGATCCACTTAGGGAAATCATTTCCTCTCAGCGTTGACAGGATGGGAAGACTTGGGCAACAGTGTAGCACCACAAGACTGAAATTTGAAAGACACCCATTAGAGTGGAACCCTCCGCCAAGGTTGAATTTATAAGAAAAATGGAAAATAACATCATTATAAAAGCGGAGTACTGTATTAAGGAGAAGGCAGAGTTGTTTCTTTTACTCAGTTACATTTATTGAAGTCACTTTTTAGATCAATTGTGTTTGTCTGAGTAGTTTTAATGCAACATACTTTGCCCAAGTAGATTGACCTACATTCCACTTGCGACTTTCGTCGGTATCGTTCTATTTACCGCTAAATATCATTAGCGGTTCTAAGAATTTCTTTTTTTTTTTAACTGAGTTGGCCTTATATGTTAGTTTATAAGATTTAATCCATTATTGTTTAAGAGCCATTGTCGGGCACAATCAGTATCAATCAATGGGCATCAATCAATAATATATCAGAAGATGTTAATGACCAGTTATTCAGTACGCTACTTAAGTAGAAATGAATAAGTAAAAACCCCCCATGCGCATATTTATTTAGATTTGTACCAAAATAAAACGTTTTTTTTCTCTCAGCATGTTGCTCTTCTTTGCAAAATTTCCTAAAAATTGGTGTTGTTGCTTCTCAGCAATCCTGCAAACTCACCAAGAAACCACGTCAAACTTTGTACTTTGTAAAAATCACACTTTTATCAGTGTATATATTTACACTACAGGTTTTATCTTACCCAGGAGGATTTATATTTATTATAATGTTGCGATTTGGAACTTGATCTCTGTGAGATAGTCTGGCAGTTTATCCTTCATACTCATCCCTGCAGTGTGTGTATGTGTGTGTTAGGTGTGTTATTGATGCACTTTCATTCTTATGCCGGCCCATTCAAGGGGCCTCTGTGATAAACCTGACATCAGAAAGATGACACTATAACCACACGTCTTATCTGCAGTGCAAGTGTGGAAGGCCCACATGAGGGTTCGTGTGTGTGTGCGCGTGCCTGCGTGCACGCCTTCATGCGTAAAGGGACCAGGGCCAGAAAAGACATCTTTGGTCACCGTGACAGATTAGACGGAGACGTCAGGGCCAAGAGGCAAGGCCAGAATACAGCTGGATAAATGTTGCTGGTTTCATAGGAGCTTGTCTAATTATGAGCTTTCTCTAAATTTCAGATGTGGTTTGCTGATGCGGCCCAAACATCTGCCTCCAGCGCTTTATGCAGAATAAGCATTTGGGCATGCCGTGCCTCTTCATTCACTGATGACTCGGGAAGTGCTTCCTATCACAATTTACTCCAAGTTTCCATAACGTATTTATAGTGTCATTAGGAATAAAATAGATGAAATATCCCTAATGTACATTCAGACTTCAAAAAAGCCTATTTCCTAAATTTGATTTAAATGTACACTGGGTGGACAAATTTAGCTTGCAAATCAATCTGAAATACAAAAACATTTCTTTTTTAAATGTATTTATTATTATGGTTGCACTTTGCAATAGTATACTGTATAATGGCACGGTATCGTAAGAACAAGTTATAGCAGTTCTTATAGCAGTTCTTATTGTATTGTTTTGTTTGATCAAGAGTCCCACCAAATTTATTGTTCAAGCCTCTATAATTTATGATGATTTCATATGATTCTCAACATGGGGGTATGATGTAACGATTAAAATAATAATAATAATAATAATAATAATAATAATAATAATAATAATAATAATAATAATAATAATAATAATAATAATAATAATAATAATAATAATAATAGATTAAATTTAAAGAAAAATAACTAAGGCAGCATGGTGGCTGACTGGTGAGCACGTCCGCCTCCCATTGCAAAGGACGTGAGATCGAGTCCGGGCTTCGGCCTTCCTGAGTGAAGTTTGCATGTTCTCCCCGTGCTGGCGTGGGTTTTCTCCGGGTACTCCGGTTTCCTCCCACATTCCAAAGACATGTATGGCAGGTTAATTGAACACTCCAAATTGTCCATAGGTGTGATTGTGAGTGTAGATGTTTGTTCGTCTCTGTGTGCCCTGCGATTGGCTGGCAACCATTCCAGGGTGTACCCCGCCTACTGCGCGAAGCCAGCTGGGATAGGCTCCAGCACCCCCTGCGATCCTTGTGAGGACTAAGCGGTTAAGAAAATGGATGGATGGCTGAAAATCAGCAGGATCAAAAGACATATCTGGTGTACATCTCTCATAAAATATGATTTGATACATATCTCGATATAGGGAGTGTGATACAATTCAAGGATACAATAATTTTTATAATGCAATGATTCGATTCAGTTTGTCAAATCAAGACTGATTTTCTGATTCAAATCGTTTTGTTTTGTTTTATACCCTTGGTAATGACAAGTAGGGTGTAAAGATTTAACAGTTTGCACTTCATTTCAAAAGAAATAACAAGTACGTAATAACCTCAAAATGGTTATATGGGAACACAAAAGTCACACTGCTGGTCTTCTTTTCCAAATGAGCGTCACAAGAAAAACAAGCATGAATATTTGCTATTGATTTCATTGTGACAAAGAAAAACACAGCGATGGAAAAATTCTTGTAAAAGTCTAAGATAAAGTACATTCGATAAGTAATTGACTCACAGTCGACAAGTTTATTTTATAACATCTTGTCAGGGCCTGCAGTAGTGCCACAAGTGTCACCAGTGTCACTGGCAAGCTCATACATGTTCCATCATCTGGCTGCACATCCGCATGAGGGTCTTAAAAGATGCCTGCAAGTATATTTAACACATCACTTTGGTACTTATATATACGTGCTAGATCCTTGCTCTTCATTAAACATTTGGGCTTCATGCACTTTCTCAGTAACGTCAGCCAAATGAGGTCATGGTGCTGAAAATGCGCTTCCACGCTGCACTTCCATGAGCACTTGTTGATTTTGGCGGGCGAGTCCTTCATTAGAATGAAACCAAATGGTACTTGGAATAAAATTTACTCAACTTGTCCGTGCTTGTAAGTTTCGGTGTCGCACCCACAATCGCAGTAGAAAACAATTCAAATTACAACCTCACTCTTGGCCTCCTGCAGCGGGGTTGTGAGAGCGGAGTTTCTATCCCTGGGGTCTCTCCCACGCCCCCGCCCGCCATCGTAATTTTCTGTTTGTGGGCATGCGCAAACCACAGCAATTTTGAAGGGGGGGATTAAGTGTGCGTACACACCTTTCGCAATAAGCCTCAAAGGTTGAATAGCAGTCATAATTACAGCAATATGAGTATGAAAGAATGTCCAATTCAATGACTGTACAGTCGTGCAGTCGTACCCCTCCCTAGCTCAGTTTAGACTCAAAGGCCAAAAACAACTGGACAAGACCCTCTCTTGGGCTTTAATGATTGAGAGGAAAGAATATCAAAAATAAATACATGAAGTAACCCCTGAATTTTTTGTGTGAGAGAGTTCAAAATTCCCCAAAATAGTCTTTGGTAAGGCTGCTGGAATGGCGGTCTGCATCCTTTCACCATACAAGGGCTTGTTCTGTGGACCCAGATTCAACCTCCGCGACACTGACCGCTCTCGGGCCACAACCACTCAACTTTCTTGTTCTTGTTTCCCTTTTACAATGACTAGACACAACATGAGGAATACAATCTCATGTCTACCAACATGAGCACGGATTTAAGCGTGATTGCTAATAACGTCCAAATGAGAAGACATATTACGACCAATTGACTAATTCTATTCTAATTGTTTGAATTGGATCTCCAGAGACTTTGCAGGTGCACCTTATGAAGTATCTGTTAATTGCCCGCCGGTAGACACCGGAATGTTTTCATTTCAACACAGTGTCCAAGATTCGCAAATGTTGGTTAATTAAGGAGTGATCCAGGGAGGTGACTGACCAGACGCTGCCTAGAGAATTGAAACACTCCCAAACACAGCAGACCTACTCGACAATAGAATGACTCACAAGCAGATGCTGATGATGTCCAGACGCACTTGCTTTTCGTCACGTTTATCTGGCTGCGGTGTCACTGCCCTCTGAAGCGGTTTCTTAGGCTTTGATCGCCATTTTCTTTCCGTGTTTTTCTTCCTCTACCTTCTTCCAGTGCTCCTTCTTGTCTAGTGACACAAACAGATGCAAAACACCAGACACGAGATCTAATAAGTCGTTTGTTCCTAAAAAAAAAGCTGCTCCATATACCGGCAGAGAGTTCTATCAAATCAATGGCGATGTTACAAAAACGAGACTTCCATGATAGAAAGGTAATGGTGCCACCTCCATCTACATAACACACTGAACAAAAGGGTTCACACATACAGACATTCGGGCCTACTTGAGATGGTGTGGTTGTAACATTCAAAGCGCAAAGCCAGGTCAATAGAGTTTAGAGATAAACGCAATTGATGCCCGAGAAGGGTGACTAGTAATAATAATCAGGTCCGGCACAAACATAATCAGCTCCTCTGCCATTGAGGTTTTCCAGAGGAGCCGATCCGCGAAAGATGCATCCAAGTGATACAAAAGCATTTGCAGTCGGACCCAAGCAAAATAGTCGGTTGGCACAAGAGGACCGTAATCCCGAGTTCCTCAACCTTCTAATCTGCAGAGGTTTAGTAGTGTTGGCACGTCTCTCGAGCTGTCAGATCAGCAGCTAAGGGAAGGAACTCTGGATTTAATTTGCGCAAGGCCTTGCCAGAACTCTGAGAAAGAAGGCAGAGAGAGAAAGGAAGAGAGAAATGGAGCCTGCACTATTTAGTCCGTGTTCCGGTTGCATGTTGTGTTTCTTCAACTTACACTTTGCATGTGACAGCAAAAAAGAGGCAGCGTAAATCTTCCGGTAGTTCACAGTGGAAAACGTGTCTAAAGTGTTTATATGTTTCAGTGCGTAGGCGTGTGCCAGTGAGCGTGAAATGAAAAGTTTATTACTCCGTAACGAGCACACAAACAGCAAACCCTGCGAAGGGAAGTAAAACAACACCTCCCGAAACAAATGAGCCGCAATATTTCTATATGGAAATATTTTCTCACTCTCAGGTTTTTGTGTCCAGACTTGTGCAGAGCAGTGTGTAGCCGCCCGTGAGTTGTGGGAAGAAAGTGACAGCTAACGGTGGTTTCTCTCGAGTATTTCAGGTTCTGCTCCTGATGCGAGGAGAGTCAAGTTTAGGCCTGTCCCTCTTTCTCTTCTTCTTCTCTCCGGCCTTGAGAACCAAAAAACCACCGGAGGCTGAGTGGCTTGCCTCAGAGCGTGGCAGCTTCTGCTGCAAGCCATTCCCATCCTGCTCATCTGTTTATTATTTTCCTGTGCGGGCTTGTGCCTTTATGAGGAAGCGGGGGAATAGGTCAGGATGAGGGAATACTCTCCCATGTTTTGTTGACAAGTCTTCCAGAGACTGACTTGATAGGTTTGTGAAAGAAACCATGCGTAGGATCTGATGGGAACTGAAAAACATGTGTTGTCCAAAAGGAGGTTTCAATTTGCACTGTAGGAAGGATATAGAAATAAACCTCCTAATCAATCACATCAGCACGAAAGGCAGCTTTGTGAACACTGCACAACACACAGCCCAAGCTTATAGCACATGGTATTCCAGAACACTTCAGGTCCTTACAGATGAGCTACACTGGGGAAGGTCTTTTTTCTGTTCCAGCATGGCTGTGACCCAATGACTCCAGTATCTGTCCAAAGTCTTTGCATTACAGAGCGGAAGCTGTTGGAGCTGGATCCATATTTGTTCTTTATTTTCACTTCCTCCAGGAGTAATGTCCACATCTATTACTACTCCTCATGTAAACCATTAGATGGTTTCACTGATGCAAATGTATCACAGGGGTACAAATGTACACATTTTTAACACCCTACCACAAGAGGCCACACGTCAAGTAAAATAAATTGCCATGGGTGCCATTATTTCTCTAATGTGTTGTGTAGTAGTCATAATAGACCCTTCTAGTGTGACGTCACGTTTGTGTGCCGCTCATGCTAGAGGACAGGCCGCAAACGCGAGTGAATGAGAAATCGATTAGTGAGGCGTAGAAAGGTGAAACTGTTTCTAAATCCGTGACAAATGCAATGGTAAACTTCTGCGCAGCCTACTGTAACACAGATAGGAAATCGTTCTTTCGGCTACTGGCAGTTAAACCAGGGGGAAAAGGAGTTGTCTTGCCTTTGCCTGTGTGTGCCTTTATTTGGAGCGCTGTTAATGTTGTACCCGATTCGGCCACTTAGGGGCAGTGTGGTTCCACGCGGTCTAATACACTGTTAAGTTGTAGCCACATTAGAGAGTAGAAGGAAAAAGTCACGATCAAGTTATTCTAATAAAAGTAGTTTTTTTGCAGTGTGGAGCCGTTCCTTCGAGTGATAAAAGTGCTGCGAGTAGGGCGCTAATTAGCATTAGCGTGTCAGACTGGAGTAGATCATTACGATTCCTTGCACATCTATAAATTGAAGCAAGAATCATTGTCAATCAAATCATTTTGAACCAAAAATCGTTCTTAATCGAAAATCGATTCTGAATCGAATCGCAGGCCCAAAAATCTGAATCGAATCGAACCGTGAGACATTCAAAGATTCCCACTCCTACTAACTAGCACCTGAAAATGCGATTTTAAGGCTTTACTACTAGTTTACAGCTGGAAAAAAAAAGTGCCAAAATATTTCCAAGACTCTCCAAGTATCACTAGCACCATTTCCAACTTTAAAACGATCACGCTCTTGGCTTGTGTACTTGAACACCTTGTAGTGCGTGACTGGGAAGACAGCTGTTGAGGTATCACATCATTGTTCTCCGCATGAATAGCGTATGAAATCCCCAATGCACTTCTCATAAGTCTTTCTCTGACACTTTATGACGTTTTTGCCTCACAAGAGGATGTGGCGGCGCATGTGTAGACAGTTGTTTTCACTGCTGCCCTCGGGGCTCCTGCATCAAGCATACGTTTTTATGTGCAACAGAGTGTGGGTACTCCACTCCGGCGCCCTCTGACCTTCCCACAGCTACAAGAGGGGAGGCCTTGTGACGGAAAAAGCCAGGACCCACACACGTCCTCTCAAAGTCACATTCCAGGGGACGCTTTTCCCACCGCCGAGCAAACACATCGCTGTGTTCGCTTCTGGCTTACGTTCAGGGGAGTGGGTGATCTTGAGTGGGGTCCTGTACGCCACTCATAACCGATCTGACCTCTGGCAAATGCCACAGCTAGTCTATTCTGTACAGGTCAGGGGAAAAGGCAGAAGGCCTGCATGTGGGAGAAAAGGACCTTGCCACTAATATGGAATTCAAACTCTTGGCTTTGATTCCACAGGAAACACTTGGCACTTGCAACTGTCCATGTGAAAAGCTTTTGCAGCATTCGTTTTTTCAACTTTAAATGCTGAGCGTACAATTTTAAATGTTAAGCAGACAATTCAACAAAACAACAAAAAATATCAAATAAATAAAAAATTAAGTATTTTATTTCATTACTCACTCGGGTTGTCTGATCTCACATTCCACAGACTATGGTTGTCCAACACCTTATTGTTTTTAAAATTCTGCCCATCTCATGGCATTCAATTCTGTAACAACAAAAACAACAGGAAAAGGTTTAAGTGCAATGCAGAACTGATCATTTATATCACTATAAAGCAGTGCTTCTCAAATAAGGGACACATGTGACCCCAGGGAGGGTGTTTTTAAAAAATTTTTTTGGTCGTACTAGAATAAAGTGTAATTGCACATCCACTACAGTAGGTGGCAGTGGCACTCTAATTGTCAGAGGAGTGTTAGATCTTGATATGATACTAAAGTTCCGGCAGAGAGTTTGGGGCGCAAAATATTTTCTTCCTTCTGTGGGGTGTCTCAAAACGTAATTGAGAAGCACTGCTATGAAGACATCAAACATCTCTTGTACAAATTTGGTGTACCTAATGTTATGACCAGCGAGTGTACCTGGGCGTGTTCACTTTATGTTACAATCAATACACACAACTTAATATTTAGAGACCAAAAAAGTTCTCATTAACCCATTCACTGCCAATGACGACTATAGACGTCAAAAATTCATGTGAACTATTTCTATTAGTTTAACATTTTTTTCATTTCATTTCATTTTTTATGAAAACCTAGAATTTTTTATTGTACATTTATAACATAAAATGATCATGCGATTAATTACTATTAAACTGCCCTTCTTTTTTATTTATTTTTTAATTAGGCCCGTCAGGCGATTACATTTTTTAAATTGTAATTAATCACATGACTTCACTAGTTAACTAACGATTAATCACAAATTTTATATCTGTTCGAAATTTACAATATTTTTTTTCTAGGTTTTCATACTCTTGTTAGCAAAAGTGGAAAAAAAAAGTTAAACCAATAGAAATAGTTTCAATGAATTTTTGATATCTATAGCCGTCAATGGCAAAATGCGCAACCAGCATTTTCTCCTCATCACTTCATTATTTCCTGTGTAAAATTGTTATCGTCCTTTGGCAACATATAACATCTTAACGCACGTGGAGATTCTACTTTTGACTTCCTTTTCCTTTATCAAACAATGTTGAACCACTTCAAGATGTTGAGTAAATTATCCTCCTTATGTTGCGGCATTTCCTCTGAGGAGGAGTTCACTTTAGCAAAGTTGTGCTGGGATTGTGTGTGTGTGGGGTGGGGGGCGGGGGGGGGGGGGGTGTTACACCAAGTCTAATAAGTGGATGAGATAAAAAAAAAAGAAGAAAAAGAAAACAAGATAATTAACAAATCAAAACTGAAACCAACATACCACATTCCAACAAGTGAAGGGTGAAAAAATAGAAGTAAAAATGAGCGTAATCTAATTTGCTGTAGTTAAAAAGACATACGTGAGGGGGGTGGCAGATAAGGGCTGAGAGGGAAAGCGGCCAAACGACAGAGGAGTGTTTGTCTTCTGATTAGGCCCAGCCAAATGGAGGCGGCGCACCAATGGAGATAACCAACAAAGACGTCTCTTCACTGAGGACAAATCGACGAACATCTTTTCACGGTCAATAGATGGAGGCATTCTTTTGTTTTGATGAGGGGACGGGGTAAGGGAGTAGGACGGGGCGAAAAATCAATGGACGCGCCACACAAAGATTCCCTTCATCCCGCTTGCAGTGGAGGCCGTGATCAAAATATGCACGCTGGCTGCGCAGCATGCACTAAAAACATTTTCATTGCGCTTCAAGTGCTTGTCGAAGCTTCAGATGTTCAAATAAACATGGGAAGACCTTTCCGGCGACACAAAGATGCTGAGTTTATGGAAAAAGTTAAAAACAATACTCCAATAGTGGCTTGTACTGTATAATGAACTAGAGAAATGGAGTCCTTTTGGAGGATTTTTGAAGGAAAAAGGTGTGTGTGTATTTAGTCCAGTCCAGGTATGGCGCTCGGTTCTTGACGTTTGCCAGATATTTAAGGGGGCGTGTTGATGGTGATGGGCAAAAATGCTGAGGGGTGGACGGAACAGGTGTTTGAGAGCCCTGGAGGTGGTGAAAAGCATACACTACACTTCCGAACCACCCCCCACTGGACTCCCCGAGGGACACGGTCGAACCTCCAAAACATGTAGACTGATTGAGGACCTTACCGAGGGTGTAGAGCTGGTCCATTGTTCCATGGCCAGGACGGAAACCACAATGCTCCTCCTGGATTTGAAATCCGACTTCCCGACGGACCATCCTCTCCAGTCCCCCCGAATGCACACTCTACGGCCCCCCCTTCTTAAAAACGGGGGGCTGCCACCCCAGTCTACCAGTTCAAAGGACCATCCCCGATGTCCATGCAATGTTGTAGCTGTGTGCCAACCAGGACAGCCTCACAACATCCAGAACCAATAAAGTGGTGGCTCATGGAGCTAATGCTTTCTCTAAATTATACCTAGGTGAGAATGGTTGCTAGTAGAGGTGAAACAACTAATCGATTCAATCGGTTATCAAATGAGTTGCCAACTACCACAGATGTCCGTTTTTCCGTGTTTAGAATCATTGTGCATTAGTGCAAGCCACTGTGTGGCAGTAATGAGTCACGGGCGGTTGTAGGCAACCAATATGGCAGGAGAAGTAGCGATTAGCCAATTCGCTTATTTTGCATCACGTAATCACGAGCGGTAGTGGTGAAAACGCTCAAACAAAGAAGAAGAAATGTGAAAATACTGGAACTTTACAAAACAAGTCTTCTTAACTCATTCACTGCCATTGACGGCTTTAGACGTCAAAAATTATTTTAAACTATTTCTATTAGTTTAAAATTGTTTCCACTTTTGTTAACAAGAGTATGAAAACCTAACCTATTTTAACAGATATAAAATTTGCCTGACGACCTAATTTTTAATGATCTTTTGTTTTTTTAGATAATCTTTTTTCAAAAAAGAAAAGATTATTAAAAATTAGGGCGTCAGGCAATTCATTTTTTTAATTGTAATTAATCGCATGACTTCAATAGTTAACTCATGATTAAGCACAAATTTTACATCTGGTCTAAATATACAATATTTTCCCACTAGGTTTTCATACCCTTGTTAACAAAAGTGGGGGGAAATGTTAAACTAATAGAAATAGTTGATTGCCATTGACGTTTATAGCCGTCATTGGCACTAAATGAGTTAAGTATGGGAGCATTTTTTACTAAATCTTTCAAAACGGAGAGTGACGTGCAATATATGCAAGAACGAGCTGGCTTGGCATGGCAGCATGACTTCTCTGCGGGAGCACGTCAAGCGTAAACGTCGTGTGCATTGAAACGGAGGAAGATAAAACCTTTATGGTAGCTTAAGTTGCTCATCCTGTAGCCAAGACTACAATTTCTTTGCAGGTGGTTCTTGTAATCACACAGCTTTTCACTTTTTACTGTTTACAATGATGAATGATGCTCTTGACTGTTTGTGTTTAACTGAACTTAGAGTGACTTAGCATATTCTCCTCTTGTTAACTTTTTTTTTTTTTTTTTTTACAGCTTAATGCAGCCGTTTATGCCATGGGCACCTTTTTTGAAATTTGAAGCATTGTTTATAGAGTTTTGTTTACAGAGCTTGATGTATGTAAAAGCTTATTTGGTTCCTCCAGTTTTGCTGGGTTTACGAAAGGATTTTTTGTGTGTGAACTGAATGCTTGCTTGCTTTCTGAAAATATCTTATTAAAGCAGAGGGTGCAATACTGCCATGGTGAAATTGAATGGGAATGTTGATGTAGGCATGTGCAAAATTGAACAAAACAGCACTCCAACTATATATTTTTAAAAGAATACAACATAACAAATCGAATAAAGGCAAAACTCAGAAGTTAACAACAATCAACTCATCGAAAAGATAATCAACCAATTAATTTATTGTCAAAATAATCGTTAGTTGCAGCCCTAGTTGCTTGTCTATATTTGTCCTGTGATTGAGTTCGGGGTGTAACACTGCCTCTGGCCCAAAGTCAGCTGGGAAAGGCTCTAACCCAAAATGAATGGAGAGATGGAAAATTGATAACGAATCAGCAATGGTTTGTGCTAAAAAGTGCATTACTGTTGGAAGTAATGGAGAGTATAGGAGAGTATAATGTAATACTCCAGAGTCCAGACTGATAAACATTTCAGTACATCACTGACCATGTTTTCGTCGTTGTGCTACTTTTTATCTTCCAACAAGAGTTTCAGGTGCAATATTACACTGATATTACATCACTGTTCAGGATTAAAGTGCAGCATCACATTACCCGGTATCAGATGACATTGTTTCCCAGCCTTGCACAATTACTCGTAATTCTCTTGTTGGGTAATGACAAAGCTGGCACACGCACGCGCACACACACAGGTTTGTTTTACTATCTTTGTGGGGCCATCTCATTGACATAATGCATTTCCTAGCCCCTCCCCCTTACCCCAACCATCAAAAATGATTGCCTACCCCTATTCCTTACCTTAACCTCAACCATAACCCAATTCAGACCTAAACTCTAAAACCAAGTCTTGACCCTCAAAAAGAGGTCTTGAGCTGTGAGGACTGGCCAAAATGTCCTCACTTCACAAAAATGTCCTCAGTCTGTTGGTTAAAGACGTATTTTGGTCCTCACAATATTGTATGTATAAGTAAACACACACACACAGGTTTGTTTTACTATCTTTGTGGGGCCATCTCATTGACATAATGCATTTCCTAGCCCCTCCCCCTAACCCCAACCATCAAAAATGATTGCCTACCCCTATTCCTTACCCTAACCTCAACCATAACCCAGTTCAAACTTAAACTCTAAAACCAAGTTTTGACCCTCAAAAAGAGGTTTAAACTTGTGGGGACCACCAAAAGGTCCCCACATGGACGGGTGGGCCCCACAACTGTGTGAAATTCCGAAATGTTGGCCCCGCTATGTAACAAAAACAAGACCATACACACACACGCAAATCACAGCCGCGGGATCTGAGAGCAGACTTAAATTGTTTGTGTTCTGGTCTGAGGAGAAAGGGACCGAGCTAATCACGTCACGCTCGCCTCAATAGTATTTCTGTCTGACAAACAATGTGTGTGACTCATCTCTTTTGAAAAATGTTCCCAAACGATCTCGCGAACAAGCGTCTGGACTTGGGACCGGAGCGAATGACCCTCCCATTTCTCGCCGCGCGTGAATAAACACGTTGGGTGTGCAAGAGGTCAGCGCACAGCGGAGGTAAAGATGGACAGAGGGGAAGAGAAGGCAGACAGACAGTGGAGTCAGTCGAGATGGATGTGCTCAGTTTGTTTCTCCCCGCCGCCTCTGTTTCTTTAATGGACGCCACAGGACAACTTGGCCTTCTCCTTGTTTTGACTTGAGAAAGACTTATAGTGGTTCCCTTATACTCCATATTAGGTCAATGTATAACACAGCTTCCTCTTCTGAAGTGAATGTCATGATTTTGTACCAAAAATACGGCAATGCTCTTCTAATAGTTGAAGGCGTGAATTCACATTGCGCGCACATTGAAACAAGGAACATACAGTACCTTGATTAGGGGATGCAAACAGTCTGATAAGGAGCGCATACGGAGCTCGTAGTGATCTCACAGTGACACAGTTGAGTTGTGGCAGGTTCCGTCTCAATTCACATGAAACCATCATACCTTGTTAATGTATTGCATACAGTGGAGGGAGTTTATACACAAACACAAAACTGACACTGTTGAGCAGTGTTGATTTCCAACCAAATAGTCACAATTTGGACACACCTCGTTTACGGAGTAGATACAGATATTGTGGTGATAATTGTTGAGCTGTGGCGAACTCAACTCACGTGAAACTGTCGTGCTTCGTTAGTGGAGTGCATACAGTGTAAGGAGTGAGAGGTCGCACTGTTGCTGTTAAGCCGCGTTTCAGTTCCTACTAAATTGTCATGAAACTATCAGACTTTAATGGAGTACATACAATACAGATCTCATGGTGACAATGTTGAGCTGTGGCGAGTTCCGACCCAACTGAAACTGTCTTACCTCATTAACTCATTCACTGCCATTGACGGCTATAGACGTCAAAAAATGATTGTAACTATTTCTATTTAAAAAAAAAATTGTACATTTAGAACAGATATAAAATTTGCGATTAATTGTGAGTGAAGTCTAGTGAAGTGACTAGTGAAGTCATGTGATTAATTATGATTAAAATTTTTAATCGCCTGACGCCCCTAATTTTTAATAATCTTTTCTTTTTTTAAATCGCGTCAGTCGATTACATTTTTTAATTGTAATTAATCACATGACTTCAATAATTAACTCACGATTAATCACAAATTTTATATCTGTTCTAAATGTTAATATTTTTTTTTAGGTTTTCATACTCTTTATTAACAAAAGTAGAAAAAGTATAAAACTAATAGAAATAGTTAAAATCATTTTTTGACGTCTATAGCCGTCAATGGCAATGAATGAGTTAATGGAGAGCATACAGTATACAGAGCGCATACAAAGGTTTGTAGCGACACACAGTTTTGATTTTCTACTAAATTGTCACAAACTGACAGCTTGTTTAAGGAGTGCATACGGAGCTTGCAATGACACCGCTGGGCTGTTTTGCTGCCAATGAATTAAATTGTTGCAAATAAATAATGAGCTGCTACACCTAATCACTTTTTAAGGAAATATAGGATCTAGACTGTCTTTTGTGACGATATACCGCCATGTCCAGCAGAATGTCAACATAACATAAACATAACAAAAAGTATGATTTGCTACTAAATGCTCATGAAAACATCTGGCTACCTCCAGTCACATTCAAACCTGACCTGCGCCTTCTTTCTGCATGCAGTTTGAATGTGAGTGATGCAATAAAAGTGTGAAGCCATGTCTGCTGCTGAGCCATGCTGACCTGGGATCAGGCTCAAGCACTCCGTCTAGACACCCGCTCCTTTTAATGCTGGCATCCCCGAGCGTCGCGAGCCTTTTCTCTGCCTCGTCTGGGTCCGAGTTATCCGAGCCTGGTTCTCACAATTTCCTGACCTTGAGTCTTTGTTTTTTAGGCCATCCCGTCCTGCTCATCATCTCTCTAAAGCAGACTTAGGTGAGGTGCTCCTATAGGGTGACAATGGCTGAAATGAGGATGCTGGGAAGTGGATTAACCAGCAACACAAGAGAGCAGGCCAATTGCATGCACATTAAATATTCTGCCGGCATGCCAAAGACAAATATGGAGGCTCCGCTCTTTATAATGTGGCCGCGCTGGTAAACAAGTTCACATTCAGCTCTGTGAGTTTAGCGCGTCTGTACATGTGACAGGGTGACAATACGGAGGAGACCTCAACATGACATGCTGCCCTCATTATGTTGCAATTAGGCTCTTGATTGTGAAACAATGGTTTGATGAGCGGCCGGTTTCAATGAGACTTCTCTACATCTCCTGTGTTCATTCAATTAGTAAACAGCTCTTCCATTCAGGAAGCCCAAATTCCCACTTTCCCAAATCCGATAGACCCCCCCCCCCCCCCCCCCCCCCCAATGGGACCCTGCCCTTCGCCTCCAGCGTCCCAACACTGGCATCCTCAGAACCCTCGGGACAAACAGGACTCCCCCGACTCCCCTCCCGCCCCGAACCTACTCCTACTGCCGCAGCCCCCTCCCACACACACCCATTTGATTGTGATTGACAGTGCCTTTGTTCCATTGTGGGGAGCTGTCGCCTCTGATGAAGACACATACACAGAGGCGAGGAGCTCATTGTACGGCGAGCCGAAACAACAGGTCTGCGACCGGTTGCGTCGTCCTCTCATGGCGACGGCGACCGTGTGTGTGAGCGTGTCACACTTTGGACACAGGGTGCTACGGGGTGTCACGATCGGGACAAAAAAGCCTGAAGCGGGGTCCCGGTCTGGTGGGCTGAGGCGGCCAGCTGCCGAGGGGAGGCTCGGGGCCCGGCGGTGCGTCTGAGGAGGCCGTCATTAGGGCGCACCCCTCCTCGGGGATGGGAACCAGGTCACATTCTCTCACACGGCACAAAGCGGGGTGCATGCCCGAGAGGGGCGGGGGGTCCGAGGGAGGGGGGGTTTGATGGGTAGCGGGCCATGACCTCTTTATATCCATCAACAGATCACTAACTTGGCCCACGGCCGTGCACATAAAACGCATTCACACACACAAACACATGCTAATGGGCATGTGCATATGGACAAATGCTAAAAAGTTTTTCTGCACGAGGCCTCTTAGCTGAGAACTCAACGATGACGTTTTTGTTGACACTATGCACCTTCACAATAGCCTACATTGTTTTATCAAATCAGGGTTAAGATTAGATTTATTTTACGAGTTGAAAATGTAAGCAAGAGAGCAATATACTATCTTCAGTTTGCTTCTTTTCTCCGTAATATAGTTAATAGCTATCAATGGATACGACAGTATAATGTTACCACTTAAGTTAGTTTTGAATTCAAAACAGCTATTTCATGATCTACAACAGCAAATCCAACCAACGGAATAAATTAGCATACAATTATTTGAACTCTTTATCTGCTCTTAAAGAGCATATTCCATTTTATTGCAAACTGTATCCACTCAACTTTCTATTGTTATTCGTGATTTTAATTGAATCATCAGTGACGTTTTGGCAGTGTTTATGTTCTGAGTGCCCAGAAAGAAACCCAGAAGTATAATACTATATTCACAAAACATGACTATGGTTATTATTGTATATGAATTGCAAGTGGATCTGTCCACTTGCTGGCGACTCTCTGGGGGAAAGGCTGTGAAATACTGCCATCTATCGCTCATAAAGGAGCTTCACAGCAACCTGGCCAGTCTCATGTGCCATGTTGACAAATATGCTCGTAAAGGGTCAATCAGATTTTTATTTATATAAAGGAAAAAATCAGTATGAAAATTGTATGGATATGTGATCTACTCTTAACTCATTCACTGCCATTGACATCAACAATTCAATATTAATATCATTTCTATTAGTTTCACATTTTTTTCCCCACTTTTGCTAAAAAAAAATTTGTACATTTAGAACAGATATAAAATGTGTGATTAATTGTGAATTAACTATTGAAGTCATGCGATTAATTATAATAATAAAAAATTAATCGTCTGACACCCTTAATTTTTAATAATCTTTAGTTTTTTTTAATTAGGGGCATCAGGCGAATTTTTTATTGTAATTACAATTACTTCACTAGTTAACTAACGAGTAATCGCAAATTGTATATCTGTTCTAAACATACAATACATTTTTTTCATACTCTTGTTAACAAAAGTGGATTTTTTTTTTAAACTAATAGAAATAGTTCAAATGAATTTTTGACGTCTATAGCCGTCAATGGCAGTGAATGAGTTAATAAGCCTTGAAATGCAGCAATTGATCAAAATTAGTATTCCACAGCAGTTATGACCGACGTGACATTAGGTACGCCACACAATAAGATTTATTCCTGGTATGCTAGGCTATACGTTAGCATTATTATGACTTTTTAAAAATTATTATATATAATTACTTTGCTTCGATCTTGCGGCTGAGTTCACCGTTGTGCTTCGTCGAGTGTCCGGGGGATTTGGCGCGTTTCCTAAAGTTCATCCCCTGCTGCAGTGATGACTAAAGCCCTGGCTCTTAATCTTACGTTCAATAAAATATATTTATGTATCCGTGCATGTATCCACAGTCAGATAGATCAAGGTGCCTTTTCTTTGCCTAATGACTGATTGCCGGCGAAAGAGGGTGATTGTCCTCAGTTAGGCGAAAGGGTGCGTCGGCGCAGGCAGCTGCACGTCAGGCACTTGAGGATGCTCATGGTGATGTGCATGAGAGGTCCCAAATTAAAGAGCAGGTTGTAGAAGGTGTTGACCGACAGCCCGCCCGTCTCGTCGGCGTACTTCAGGGCCACGATGGGCGTGTACAGGCTGTTGGTCAGATTCCTGAAGCGGGGGCTGCTCGACTCGATCACCTTCTTAGTGCACTGGAGGGGACCAAAAAGCCACGTGGGGTCAGCGATGGGATTTCTGCCACAATCCAAAAAGTACAACATTCTTACTCACTTTGGCTATGTCCTCCGCCGTCTGACCCATGGCTTCGAAGATATCCATCGACGACGGCAGGTAAACGTCTTTAAAGTAACGAACCGTGTCGGCGTCCACGCCCGGGTACTCCATCTTGGCTACGTCCTCCATCATCTTTGTCTCAAACTCCGTGTGCACCGGACCCGGCTCGATCATCGACAACCTGGCAAAGGATATACATGGAGCCATAAACAAAGGAAAAGAGAGTTGGGAAGGGATGAGTGCTCGACTACATTTTTGTCAGCTTAATTGCTCAAGTGAATTTTGAACATTTACGGTTCAACCTTTGCAGATTACTAGGACATGGGTAACTAAGAATACAGAGAGACAGTACATACAAAAAAATGTATTAGCAAGCACAGTGGTATATTTTTTTTAAGTGAAATTGTGACAGTAAGTTAAAAATTAATTATGCTACTAGGCTAACGATATGTTACATGTACAATCAATCTTTTAAAGAGACAGTGTGAAGACCCCCCACCCGCCCCATTTTTCACTGTTTCTTTCACTATTAAATTCATAATATGCTAAAAAATATGTTCAATCACATCAACGTACATTTTTAAATGTAATTGTAGGCCTAGTAATTGCTAGATGCATGCCGTGCCTTACAGGAGGCTGCCATGTTTCGCCAGCATGGTTTTGCTACGGCTATCCGAAGGTGAAGAACTTAGCGAACGTAGTAATTGGTGGCAGGCTTGCGAGGTGTGGTCTCTCTGAGGCACCATAGTGCGCGTGCTTCAAAATACACACGCTTTGAACTTTGTTTTTTGCATTCTATTAGTTCACAACTAGATGGCACTAAATTCTACACACTGTTTCTTTAAACAATACTTAAGGCAGTCCTTCTCAAATAGTGGGCGGGCCTCATGTGAGAATAGTCTAATTGCACATCGACTACAGTAGGTGGCAGTAGCGCTCTCATTGTCAGAATGTGCCCAAGCAGTATCCATCCATCCATCCATTTCCACAACTTTAATAAAGTTTAGTCAGTAGATTTCTGTTTCTATGTTAATTTTCTTTAATGTTAATAAAGATACCATGTTATGCAACAATTTTGTAGACAAATGATAAAAAATATTTGCTTCTTCCTGGTGTGGGGGTGGGGGGCTTTGCAACAGAAAATAATTGAGAAGCACCGACTTAAAGGGAACATGACTGTGAGCAAGCCATTCAAAACTTGACTTGACCTTATAAAAGTATCACTGGTGTCGAGCCAAAACCTCATAAGTCACAGTTTTTATAAATTTGATATTATTACAAAAATCCTTGATTGAGAAGGATATTCACATGGAAAATTGTTCCATCAGCCATACAGAAAGTCATCCTACCACCTAAATTGAGTTGACAAATTAAACATATTACATTTCGGTAGCAACACACTAATAAATAATGCACTCTAAGCGTAAAACTAAACAAAACAAAACAAATATACACTTACAGACATTACATCTTAAGGGATGCAATTCACACAGAGAAACAGCTGTGCATGTTAGTATTGGTAACTGGTATCAACAGCCTTCATGACACCTGATCAGGCTTGGGGAGTAACGGAATACATGTACCGCCATTACGTAATTAGATTGCAATTTTTTAAAACTGTATTCCATTACAGTTACAGTAAAAACATGTCAACGGATTACAGGTACATTTATTAAAAATTGGGATTACTTCGAGGGATTACATGTTCTCGAATAAGAGAGACGGCAAGAGAGAGAAAGAAAGACAGAGAGTGAGAGAGAGAGAGAAGGACAGAACGAGAGAGACCGCAAGTGGGACCGTTGCTACATGTCGGGGAGGTGGGGACGACCGAACTGACTAGTCGCGTCCTCCACATGCGCGCAGTTTGAAAAAGCTTCATGGACGGGAGGAGGTAATGGCGACCGGTATTCGGAGCGAAAGTTTGAGCTAAGAGTCCAGCGGTATGCTACGCACTGTAGCTTCTTGCTAGCTAGCCCGCTAGCCTACAACCGTAATGTGAGTTACACCTTCCAAACAAATCTTCCTCCCACCATTTCACTATTTAAACATCATACACAACATATACACGGCTAAACTTGTGACTGGGACATGATCTTCTATATCTATCTATCTATCTATCTATCTATCTATCTATCTATCTATCTATCTATCTATCTATCTATCTATCTATCTATCTATCTATCTATCTATCTATCTATCTATCTATCTATCTATCTATCTATCTATCTATCTGTCTGTCTGTCTGTCTGTCTGTCTGTCTGTCTGTCAAATTGTGAAGTGTGGTTGCTTTCAGTGACAGTTCGAAAACAGCATATGGCCAACAATCAATCAATCAATCAATCAATCAATCAATCAATCAATCAATCAATCAATCAATCAATCAATCAATCAATCAATCAATCAATCAATCAATCAGTCAGTCAGTCAGTCATTGCTTCCTTATCCCTATTGCAATCACTCTACAATTTCTCTCTCTCTCTCTCGCCACAAAGGGTTGAGTCTACCCCCCCCCCCCCCCAAAATAGAGGCTTCTTAACAATTAACAGACATTACCTAACGTTGAACTTCATCAGCTGCACGGCCATACTCTCGCAAAAGCCCTCCATGGCAAACTTGGAAGCCGTGTAAACGTCATTGAACACAACTCCTGTTCCAGGACCAGCAAAAAAAAGAAAAAAAGAATTAGTCCCTCACCAGATACCATGCAGATTTTGATCACAGGGGAGAAAGCAAGATCAATAGACGCCTACCCTGAAGTCCCATGACGCTGCTCATGACCACGATGTGTCCGGACCGCCTCTTCTTCATGTCCGGCATCACCTCTTTGATCATGCGTACGACGCCAAAGAAGTTGGTCTCGAACACTCGCTTCATCTCATCGATGCTGATGCTCTCCACCGGGCCCAGCAAGCCCACGCCTGCGTTGTTTACTGCCGGCGTCACAAAAAGGATTGCAGTGAAACCCGACTACATGTTGCTCCTCCTTTAGCTTTGCTAGATGCTACGAGATGCTGCCAAAGCAATATTGTTAATTCACAAATCACAAGAGTTTACTGTCAAACTATCATAAAACAAGAATACTATTTTTCATACGAAAAAACACAATACCATTTTTTTTGGTAACAAATTAATGGCATTTCCATATATTTGAATGGGAAAAGATGATTTGAGAAGCGCTTTTAGCTCAGAGCGTGGTGGAATAAAACACTTTACGTGGTTGTGGTTTTCTGGGTGCCTTAATTGAGACTACCACAAGAGGTCGGTGTAAAAGCACAACAAAGAAGTGTGACGCAACGGCAGGCTTTGACAAAGGCCTTGTGGGTCTTGAGTAATGAGGTGAAGGGGCTTTGGACTTTGCACAAGATGCAAGCAGGCTTTTAAACAGAACCTTTATACGCACTCAAGCCTTAGCACATGATCTGACTTTAATATTAAAGAGCTTGTTTGGTGCATTAAAGGACAAAACGTGTATTAGACCTGCTACACTGACCTTAATTCCTCATGTTTGTTGCCACTACATTTCAGAGAACACATTGTGTGTGCTGGGGTATGGATGGATAATATAGATTTTAATTGTATGGAAAAAAATAGCTGTGATCAAGTTTGTGGGGGGATATGTTAAATAAGCCAGTGGTGGCTTTGTGCAAGCGCCATTCATTTGCAGTCTGGTCAAAGAGGAACATCTCCTGCTATGAAGTGAGTATCGCACTCTCAAGAAGTCTACAATAAGACCACAGGAAAACATTAGATTGTTGCTCAACATTTTTGGAAGAAAAAAAATAGACTCTGGAGTGGTTTGAAAAGTTGCAACATTTATCAAAAAGTGTGACAAGCATGCTGTTATTTTGTACCCTTTGTGTATTCAGAGACATCTTCTTAAGACAGCTAGGAATTGTTTAAAAAATGCAAAAGAATTGCATCCATACCGTATGTCTCTTTTTCCAGTGGTGCCTTGATTCATTTGTCACCACATTCCTAATCGTTTCCAATTGAAATTCATAGAAATGCCATTGTCTCATTCACTCCCAGCTATTTTCACTGAAGCAACCCCCTTCGCTCTGTTTTACTGGATTTTGACTGATTTTGCAAGGGCCACAGAATATTGTGTTCTATTGCTATTAAAACATGGAACCTACCAAAAGAAAGATTAGAGTCTCTTCTTTCTTCAGGAATCTCTTTAAAAAAATCTGTTTTCCATTTTGCAGCAATTAGCATTAGAATAGAGCTCAGTTTCATCATTATTCACAAACCTGGTGAAAACACTGGGGAAAAGAGCTTGTTGCAACATTTCCCTGGTTGAGCTCTCATACTCTGCTGCCACCTGCTGGCCGTTTTTTGTAATAACTAGCAACTAGGTTGCTCTTCAGGTCAGAGGCTGCATCAAAGCCTTCTGTATGCTCTAGCATAAAAAACATAAAAAAAGGTATAAATACGATTTTGGGACCATGGCAATATTTGAAATAGAACATTTTTATATGTTTTTGGGAGCAAATGAGTTAAGCTGCTGTACCCCCCCCCCCCCCCCAAAATAAATAAAAAATAAAAACCCAACAACATTTAACCTTTAAATTTAAACAAAGTCAAATTTGAACAATTGGATCTAAGACACATGGATCAGATGGATATCCTGTTTAGGCCCCTTGAGATCTAGGCAGGCATTTGCCAATCATACCCCACTGCAAGGGTTTGTCCCGCCTAGATTTCAATTAGGATTCATAATGTCTCTCAGCGTTAATATTAGTCATTCTATGCAGAGGCTAAAGAATATATGACTGTGAGTACTGTTCTCTGTCTACATTTTGTGTTCAGTCCATAGATGTTATTTAAGTCATATCTGACTCCAATCAGATTCCTCCTCAAATCCAAATTTTTAGGGCTAACTGTCCAGTTTATAGCAAGTGTCCAAATCACACAGTATTGACCCATCTAACAGGTTGCTGTAGCAACGACGTCAAAAAAAGGCAGCACCTTCATTTTGCTGCTTAAACTCATATTCTACTAACGCAATATTAACCAGAATATCATATTTAGACCAGTGTGGCTGCGTATAACATATTATTGTCAAAAACAAAAGTTGGGGTTGACTTCCCTTTAAACAAGGTGTAATTCTCTTTGTTTCATGTTCAGTTTGAGTGCAAACTTCAACTGGGAGTGGCATTAAACAGCCTGAAGCCTTTTTTTTTTTTTAATGAACGGTTGACTGTTTGCCAAACGGCGGCTTATTGTGAACTTTTCGTTACCTTCTGTCTAAATTCAAATCCAGCTTTACAGATGGCGTATCAAGATGTAATTACAACCACCGGGTGGTTGCATATTTATTTTTCAGTGGAGGGTGAAAAAAAAGTGTCTATTTGAGGTGCTGTTTATTTATTCAGGTGGACCATGAATTGAGGTACTATGCTAGGAGAGAGATTCTCAATGTGTGGTACAAGTACCACTAGTAGCACTTGTGCTATGTGGCCTCTCTCTACTAGTGCGTGAACTAATTTTGTCCTTTAAACCTTTAAAACATGAAATGCAAACAAACATATTAGAATTTAGCTTCTAGCTGTACATACACTTATTTATTTTTTTGCAGTACAGTACTTATTTACTTTCCATATACATAATTTCAACTACAGTACTATATATATATATATATATATATATATATATATATATATATATATATATATTAGGGGTGTTAGAAAAAATCGATTCGGCAATATATGGCAAATTTTTAAACATCCATTTTTTATGGGAATATTCAACAAAACGTCTTACTTAGGGTTAGGATTCACACATTAAGCATGGAAGAATGTTATATTAATGGAACATTAAGCCTTAACTCATTCACTGCCATTGACGGCTATGAACGTCAAAAATGCATTGAACTATTTAATTTAGTTTTCCCACTTTTGTTAACAAGAGTATGAAAACCTAGAATTTTTTATTGTACATTTGGAACAGATATCAAATTTGTGATTATGAGTTAACTAGTGAAGTCATGCGATTAATTACGATTAAAAAATTTATTGCCTGACGCCCCAAGTTTTTAATAATCTTTTTTTTATTCATTCACTGCCATTGACGACTATAAACGTCAAAAATTAATTTGAACAATTTCTATGTATGAGTATGAAAACCTAGAATTTGTTTTTATTGTACATTTAGAACAGATATAACATTAATCATAATTATAATATTTGTGATTAATCGTGAGTTAACTAGTGAAGTCATGCGATTAATTACAATTTAAAAAAAATATTCCCCGTCCCCTTCTAATTTTTAATAATCTTTTTTTTTTATAATGAATTTATGGCAGTGAATGAGTTAATATTTTATTTCAGTGCTGTTCAAACATGAAACAGACTGCAATCTGTTAAATGCAGCGGCTCAGTTGTAAGCCAGAATTTTCAGATAAATAAAAAAACATTTTATACAAATCTTACAGTGTCCATGTACAAGTTTACTGATTAGTATTTTCGAAATTTGAGATAAAAAAATAAAAAAATCGCAATAATCAATTTATATATTCATATCGGGATTAATCGGTATCGAATCAAATCGTGACCTATGAATCGTGATATGAATCGAATCGCCAGGTACTAGGCAATTTACACCCCTAATATATATATATATTTGTTTTTGTTTTTGTTTTTACTGTTTTAGCCAATAGGAAGTGTCTCACTGTCAACAAGCTCCTTTTCTTTTGGGTCATGAAAGAGCCTACATTGCTGGACGACCTTATCAGATGTGCTCAAATGATAAATTGGGACATTGTGCAGATGTTAGTCATGCAGGCGTCCAACTCACTCAAGATATCAATATGACGGTCCTTCACGCTGTTAATGCACTGCTTGACAGATTCGTCGCTGCACACGTCGAGCGGCAGCAGCACCAAGTTCTTCCCGTACGCGTCTCCCGCCGCCTCCACGAGCTTGTTCTTCTTCTTCAGGTCCCGCATGGTCGCGACGACTACAGGGGAGGACGATGACACAAGTTGTTTAGGCTTTTTTTAATTTCTCTTTGGAATGTGTTTGTTGTCATACTTGATCAAATTAGATGGTGCAGGTGTACCTAATGATATGTTAACAACATTAACCAACAGGACTGAGGTGGCACATGGGACTTTGAGCCCTTTGATGTGAGAGGCCATCGCTATGCGACTTCCTTGCTACACACCATCAAGCACACGCACGCACACTAAAAGTGGCTGCCGGGGTCAAAGTTCCTGCGGCAAGCATGCCTCACAGGACACAGAGCTGATTCGGTTTGAACTTTACATGCCGTGGCCACATTAGCGCACAATGACGACAGGGATCACATGATTAGCGACGACGTCTATCAAGTCGGCTGTGAGGCCTCGTCCGTTTCGCTGAGTCGGCCGAGTGATGTTATCAAGGGGAGGAAAGCATTCTTACACAACGCCAGTCAGCCGAGGTAAACAAGGAGTCGGCCTCGACTGATAAACCTCCAAGCGTCACCTCAGTTGTCTGTTGGTATTTTTAGATAAAGGCAAACTGCCTTTGAGGTTTCTTACAAGTAACAATGTGGAGGAGAAACATCCAGAGCGGACGCTTCTATTATAAACGACATCAAATTGTTTCACCGTTATGCTCCTTTAAAGCACGTCTTCATTTAAAACAAATTTTACACAGAGTTAGCTGTTGCTTAGCATTGTCACTACAATCAAAAGTATGCAATGCCATACTTTTATCCTCTAAATTATTAAATTAAATTAAACAACCAAGCAAATCTTTTGATATCCAGACAGATATTTTGTTGGCTGGTCAAATTTTCTGATAATTAGCATATGTGTAAGATAACAAATCTGTGACTTCTTGACATTCGGGGTTCCTTCCTACTCACTTTTTTCTTTACGCATAGCCACTTGCCTAGTTGCAATGCCCTAGCTTTGCCCATGGTAGCAAAAGCACTACTTGCTATCAGCAGTGGCTAATGTTGACCTGTAATGCTAGCTTAGTAATGCTAACGCTGCTATTTTGTTAAAGCTGGATATGTGTTTTCTCTTACTATTTATTAGGGGTGGGAATCTTTGAATGTCTCACAATTCGTTTCCAATTTTTGGGTGTGCGATTCGATTCAGAGTCGATTTTCGATTACGATTTAGTGATTTAATGAGGCTACATTGCTAGCAGGTCAGACACGGCCAACTCCGTCTTTAACGAGCAGTTGACATAAATTGTTCTGTATAACTAGATTGTATTCCTTCTCTTAATTTTACCTTGAGTTGAAATGAAACAGCTGAAGTGAACTTTGAACTGCAGATGGAACTGCAGTGTTTAAGTCATTTTCGCAGCACGATTCAAAAACGTTCCTGTTTCCATGTGGCTGTTGTCGTGTAACAGACCCCAAAGAGACGCGATGGAGATGTCACATTGAGTACTGTATTGAGGACATTGCTGTGTCAGGCAATGTGTGCCTGTAAGTACTCAGAAACGCTTTGGATATCATGTCACAACATGACGTGAATTAAGTCTAATGTAGCAATTTGCAAGGCTCTGGAGCAGGCAAGGAAATGTATGTTTGGCTATGAAACGAACAAGAGGGCCATTGTTCTCCAGGACTCCTGCAGGAATTACTGTTGGGCCGCTTTAACATTCTTGTACGAACCACACTGCGTTCCAAACACATCCGCCTCTACCGGGTCGCTCTGTCTTTAGCGAACTAAGCAATATTTAATCTTCTTTCCCGAAGGGTCTAATGAAATTGTTGGGGCACCACCACCGTTCATAGGGCGACCTCTCAAAGGAAGGCCACAGTGGGAAGAAAATACTCTGAAGGGGACCATGAAAGAAAAATAAGATTACCTTGGAGAAATGTTGTGGTTGGACAAAAATATGCACAATAGGACTGCTCTATAAGTAGTAAAGACAATGCCTTTAGAAATGCTTTAAGGTCCGAAAATCCATGCCAATGTGTGAAAGCTGAGAGATTCACTCACACAAAAAACAGCAACGACAAAAGTTGAAACATATTGAATAAAATGGACAAATAAGCTAAACAGCGAGTGCCAAACCACAAGTATGGTAACAATCATTATGACTTGACAGCAATACATGACAAGCTGTTTCTAACCCCTTAAATGCCTCCAATTTCATATACTGTAAGGGTGTGCCAAAAAATAAATTCTAATAAGAATCGCGACTCTCATTTAGTACGATTAAGAATCTATCTTAAATGTCCCAAAGTCGATTTTATTTAAATTATTTTATACTTTCTTGCCTTTGTCTGTGTTATTTGGAGCTGTTGTACCTGATTTGGCCACTGAGGGGCAGTGTGGTTCCACGCGGTCTAATACACTGTTAAATTGTAGCCACATTAGAGAGTAGAAGGAAAAAGTCACGATCAAGTTATTCCAATAAAAGTTTTTTTTTTTCAGCGTGGAGCCGTTCTTTTGAGTGATAAAAGTGCCGCGAGTAGCGCGCTAATTAGCATTAGTGAGTCAGACTGGAGTAGATTATTCCTACTTGCACAGCTCTAGATTGAAGCAAAAATCAAAGTCAAAGTCAATCAAATCATTTTGAACCAAAAATCGTTCTTAATCGAAAATCGATTCTGAATCGAATCGCAGGCCCAAAAATCTGAATCGAATCGAATCGTGAGACATTCAAAGATTCCCACCTCTAATATACTGTACAAGAAAGCATTGCTCCAGAGGAAAAACAACCATTTATTGGCACATTAGAGTAACACTGTATTACGAATAAGGTGCTTTCCTGGGGTAACAAGGTGACCCGAGGTGTGCCCACGATGAGTGTGAATGATTGACACCTCATCAGTCACACCTTGTATCTCTGATTGGTTGTTTATCTTCAGGTGCAGTGTTTTTTTTATTTAGCAGATTAGAGGCACAATTTGTGGCCAGAGATCAATAATGTCAATTCATAATGAGCATTTTTTCAATGATGAAAGTTTTTAACTTCCAATTTAAGAGCCTCAACTGCAAAGTCACCAGGCAAGCAGGGATGGAGAAGAGCTTGAGTGACATAAGCGTGGGACACATCCCACCCACCAATGAACACTTCAAACGGGAGTGAGCCTTCGCTTGTACAGGTCTCAAACTTTACCCCCTCCTGGCTCAAGGCCTGGCACTGTAGGCTCATTAGACACGGCACTAAAGCGGGGCGAGTGGTGCATAATCCCACAATGGGCAGCGTTGAAGGGAAAAAAAATACGAGGGGGGGTATCGTGGGTTGGAAAAGTCACATGAAAGAGAAGTGACAAGCCTCCTTTTTACGATGGTGCCTGGAAAGCCACGTCCCTCCGAAGCCCCCCGGCACAGGAAAGAAGCGGGCTTTCACATGATAATGGTTCAAGCGCAACACAAAACTGAGGGGTGACTGATTCCCGATCCTTAAAAAGGGGGGTGGGTTGGGTTGGGTGGGGGGCTAGATACCATATCCGCGCGAGGACGTGACACCGACTGCGTAAAAAGTGCGTAAAAAAGTAACTCGTTTTTAATAAAGCCCACTCATGTGTCTTGTGTGGTTGATAAAAACGGAGAACGTAACAGAAAACTTTACCATGGTAACGCTTCTTCTCATCTCTGGCCAGCGTGACGGCGATTCTCAAGCCGATGCCGGAGGAGCAGCCGGTGATCAGCACAACTTTCTGCCCGCCGTTCGCCATGATGAGTGCGGATAAGGGCGCCGTGCAGCCTCGCAGCGCTCCTCCGGATGCTTTCGCTCGTTCGGCCCCAACTAAAAGCGGACGGCCGCGGCGGCCATGTGAGCGTCTAATGCGGTCACATGCTCCGGCAGCGGGATCCCCGCCCGCAAAGGTGGCATCGCGCGCAAGCCCGCGCACAGTGACTTATTAAAAGTTATAGTAATTCCTCATAGAAAATCAGGGTTGAAAGTGGTATGTGCGCGCGCGCGCGCACGCGACAGAGGGGGCAGTGCTTATGTGATGACAAAGCCGGACACGATGTGACACCTTTTTTTCCTTTTCTTATTACAGTACAATGTTGACACGTTGGTTTGTTTATAGCAGATAGTTCCGGATTACGTCACAGTCACTGAAGCATTTTCATAAGACAACTGATTTTATTCATTCGTGTAGTTAGTCTTAATTGATTAGAAGTTCAAGTTTAAAAGTTTACACAAATGATTATTTTAACATAAATAATTATAAAATGCGCAATTAAAATTTTGTATTTGACTTTTTAATGGGAGAAAATAAATCTGAACAGTTTTGTTAATTACCACATGTTCAAACAACAAATATTAAGTATAAACATGATGGAATAAAACATTTATTCTTTAAAAAATTTTTTTTACCTTTACCTTTTACCTACCTTTACCCATTTCTCAACCAGTTTAAATCTAAATCTAAAAATATTCACGTCATTAGGACGTCCTTAGGACGTTATTAAAATTCAAATTTTTTGTCACCATTCCACATATTACAGGACAATGAATGAAAATATGAATAAATAAATGGAGACAAAAAACACACACAACATGACCTTAAAGTAACACATTTTCAACTGACTCAAACCTTTCTAACTTCCAAATGTTCAACATTCCTGAAAAATGATTCCTATTTTTTGAGGAATTTCACATTTTTCATTCCCAAATGAATATTAAAAAAAGAAACAAAAAACACATTTACAATTCTTCAATCAACTCACTCTATTTGAACATCATCATGTTTATCGTTCCACACAAATTAAGAATTTCACATTTTCCATGAACACATTTCTAAACTAATGAAGAAATTTCACAATTTTACGTTTATCTTATTACTTTTTTTTTAAGAGTCTCACATCATACATGTCAATTCATTCTATAGCTCTTCAGCATTCACACACAATTGATTCACAAATTGCATTCTCTAGTTTACAATATGCTGCTACCTTAGGTTGTGCTGCTGTCTTGTGGTCAGAAGGTATATCGCAGGCTCAGTGAACACAGCCAAGCCTTTTGTAAGCATTTTATCAAAAACAAAATCACTGTAATCCAAAAATGAGGTAAAGGAAGTGACGACAAATCCCATCCAATTTATCAGCAATAGATCATTTTCCAGGCTTTGCTGGCACCGTGAGCTACGTTCCGCCATGCCAGTGATTGATGTTGAAAGGGGTCAGAGTGCATCTGATAAAAGCTCAAACAGACTTGTTATTTTTGTCTACCGTGAGAGGTCAAAGTGCAAGAGCGCGAGACCACCGTGTGTTGTAGTTGGTGGGGACATGATTTAATGTAATCCACCTTAAATCAGGGTCAGTGCCAGTTCTGGCAGGGACACCACTCAAGAAGGCTTAATGTTGCATCCTGCGTACGAAAAAGTCCCAAGGGCCCATGCTCGGAATTGATGAGGAAGGTTGTGATTTTGGGCAGATTGCATGGCTTGTAATTTACTCCTGCTGTAGGGAATTCGCACAAATGAGCCCCCAATCAGAAGCAGGGATAATAGACAGATGGATGCAGCAAAATTGTTTTGTTTTTTAAATTAATTTATTTATTTTTAATAGAGAGTGAATGACTTGCTGACAATACCTCACCCATCAGCTTCTGTCCGAGTTAAGAAGACAGTAACTTATCATGATAACTCATTTTCGCTGATCTTAAAGCATTTCTCAACCCACCAATGGGTTTCAGCTGTACTAATGGTTCTAATGTGTCATCCATTCATGTTTTGTACTGCTTGTCCTGTTTAGTTTTGCAGTTGAGCTCAAGCCCAAAAAATATATTCAACCAACCATAACCCCACTGATGAAAACCCACAGCTAAAATAGGCCTTCTCTTTATGCCAGGTAAAGTCTATCTGGAGGACTGCGCTGGAACTCCGCATCGACAGAAGCTCGATTCAGCGAATACTTGGTAGAGTAATAAAGCTTTACCCACTTTAGGTTGTTGAGCATTATAATATTTTGTTTTGAAGCATTTGAACAACCTGAAATCATGGAAAGTTGCCATGGATAGCAGAAATTATACGACACATTGAAGCAGTGTGACAGCCATTACGTTTCTCAAACTACTGTTGGACTGCAGTCGGGGACAGAAAAACTTGCCAGGCAGCAATTTTGCAATGGGCAAGGAAATGATGTGCTAACAGAAATGCAAATTATAAACCATCAAATGCAGATGCCTCACATCTGTCCGGATGATCCCTGAAGCAAATAGAAAACAGCAAATGTATACATTACACAGGAAAAAAACCACTCGCTGGGTTCGATTGAGATTTACCCAAGGTTAGGTTAATTATTTTGACCCAGCAGATTGGGTTGAAGATTGGATTTGCGCAGGCTTAAGATCTGAAGCTGGTCACTATTTTGGACAGTTTTGTTGTGGATATTCTCATTCATCCAAGTCATTTCTTTCTCAGGACATCGACTCGATTGCAACTGGACTGCTGTGTTTGACTTTGAAGATGTTTTGCCTCTCATTTGAGAAGGCTTCATCAGCTCATGCAGCAAAGCTCGGTTAGGATTAACCAGCTTGAGTTGGTGTGGGAAACCCAACTATTTATGCCCTAAATTGGGGGGCACGTCCTTCTACCACAAATGGTATCATTATTTTGGGATGCAAAGCTTACTATCGTTCTGAAGTTGAAGTCAATTTAATGTAGCATTCTTTGAATAAGTTAGTGCCGTCTGGATGGCTCTGTGGGTCATTCCGCTGGCTGGCGTCTGGGTTCAAATCAGGGGGGACGTCGCTTTTTCTTCTTCTTGTTGGTAATAAAATTAGTATTATTTTTTAAACCACAGCTGGATACACAATCCATGTATAGGAACCTTTAACTATTTATTTATTTTTGACCCATTGTTGGATCAAAATCTCGACCCAACATACTGGGTCAAAACCTCAACTACACTGGGATATAAATAGCTCAGGATTGGCTTGGTCCCACTTGGACTGAGAGCTGGGTTAGCTAGTTTGCCATATTTGGGGTTCTTTTGACCTGACCGTTTTAAGAATGTACTGACTTTTGGCGCATCCTTTATATTTTCATTTTGCCCTTCAAAAAAAACAATTGTCAATTCAAGCACATAGTAATGATGAATACAAAACATGTCAAAACGTTTGCAAAGCGTCAAGGTCATTGTTTGGCCACAGCAGGGAATTATGTAAAGGGCTCACGCCGCCAGAAGGGGCTACAGTATGAAGGCCGGGAGATGTTTATGTGCTCTGGAGGTGAAAAGTAGCCTCCGCTGTCGGGGAGCAGCTGCTCATTTCCATCATAACGCTGAAAGGAGATATTCTCCCAGTCGTGCGGATCTATCACAAGTCACCACACTAAGCAGGCTTGTGGCGTACAGACAAGTGAAGCCTTGCTATGCGAAAATAAATCATTAAATGTAACCCAAATATGAATATAAAAAGCTGTTAAATTGATTTACACTCAACACGGTTGTGATCAAGCTTCTATTGTTGCCACAACAGAAGCACAAGCTTCATTTTCTATCGCGGTCTCTTTAAGCTGACATCTGTAGAAAATAAATTCAAAACTCTCTGGGATTTCCAGAAAGCTTATTGTGTGCTCAATATTCGCCTTTGCAAATAGAACATGCAATTCCATCCGGAAAAAAAAAGAAGCCAAAACAAAACACCTTTCGCAAAACCAAAAGGACAAATGAGATGAGTAAGGTAATGCTACGTCATAGCATAGTGTAACAACCACGAGATACCATAACATGCAAACAAATGCGTAACAATAACGACAACAAAGAATAAAATAGCTCATCCATCCCTCAACAACCTTTTTAGAACAAATGAGGGGGGAACCCTAACAGAATAAGCCCTTGGACAAGATTAGGGACGTTCCTAGCATTCCTTTGCATGCAAAGAAAGTGGACAGGTGTAGATGGAGATGATGAGGCGGTGCGGGCCACTTTGTGATCCCAAAAAAAAAGCTGCCACTGTGGAATTTCAAAGAATCGAGCCATTATGACACAAGAGTGAGCTGGCGAGACAAAGAGGAGGAGGTCACGCAAGTCCATACATGTGGACATTGCCCCCCGACACCAACCAGCAGCAGCCCCAAGCAGCCCACCTCTTCACTTTAATCTTTTTTGTTTCTTTCCACCGACAGCAGCTAAATTGTCGACAACAGCCTCTCAGCACTGACACCTGAGAGCATATTCTTTACCTGGACGCAGTGGGCCTGAAATCATCCACAAGCTTTATTTCAAGAGATGTTTCTCCATATCTGATGATCCCCCACACAGCCCATCCCACTACAACCCTTTTTTTTTTATAGCTTTATTATCAATTTCCTGTGAACGGATCGAGGATGCACGTGCAGAGTTTTGCTGTCCTCAAACTGACTTCGAAGCCAGACAGTTTGAGTCTTTTTAGTGCTAGAAAAATATTACTACAGCCAAGTGCATGGACTTTGGTTTGTTTCTTAGTTAGATTAATGATGCAAAATACAAAAAAAGACAAACACAAATATGCTAAAATACATTTAAAAATAACGTTTTTTTCTTTGTAGATTTTTTTCCCCCCTCACGAGACCCACCCTTCCCTAAATCACACATTTTATGGTCCTGTTATTTTTTTTCAATCTATCACAACTTACTAACAGATACGTTTATGCAAGGTGGTGACATTTTAATGCAGCTCAAATAAAATACATTAAAATAAAAAAAATTCTGGCTAGCTCATAACTTAAGACTATTTCCAACAGATGGACAGACAAACTACAGTGGATATAAAACCTCTACATAGAGCATGCCAGGATTTTTAACCTCGAATGTAACCCAGTGGGTGTGAACACTTTTACAAGGACATTCTCTCAGTTGTTTATGTTTACATTCCCGAATAAAACTTGTAGTCAGTGTGTGTACCCTCTCATGGGTGACATCAAGTGACAGTGTGCCAGAGAAGGATGACGGCCAGGGCCAAGAGTGAGCGGATCTGAGTGGAATGTTTGCTGCAGGTCATCAGTGGCGCTTTCTGCTCTTTTGTGCACAGTCTGCAGGGGAGGTGTGGAATGCAAACTTGATGAGAATAGACGCAAAAAAAGAGATGGAGCAATAGAGTAGTTGGGTTGCGAGTGGAGGGGTGCTGGCTTGGAAAGGGAGTCGCTCAGTGGACTTGGGGGGGGGGGGGGGGGGCAATCTGTTGTTTCAGCTGCAGCAGACCAGATTCAAAAGAGCACAGCAAAGATCATCAAAAGTTGATTTAAGTTAATCAGAGTGAAATAAACTCATGGCCAAAAATATTAGCTCCACCTGCACAGCCAAATGAGTCAATACAAGGTCTGTATTAACAGAAGGCCAGTACCAAAGCCCAGCCAGAGCTCAGACCCAAATCCAATTAAAAATGTTTCAGGTGTTCTAATGGAGCTGTGATGTTTAATGCCACTCTCAGTTGAATACTAGCAAATTCAACATTAAACAAGAGAATTGCATGTTGTGTATTTAACAACCCCATAAATCCGCAATCTTCATGCTAACACGTGAGAAATACCACAGAGGAGCTAACGAATAGCATTTATACTGGGTTTACATGCAGACTATTTTGACTGAAATCAATCTGGTTGACGATCTCAGGTTAACTCTTTACATGTGAAGGGATGTATTCAATCTGGTCTATAAATATGCAACACATGTATCCACAGTTAATGCAAAAAAATTCCGTCCATTTTACTACTGATACACTTTTGAAAATAGTTCAATATTAGTTCTTTGAGCGTTTGTGTCAAATACAAGCGCTGCATTGCAAACCATTTTTTTGCGTGCTTTGTATGGGGGCGGGGGCGGCGGGGATCTTCAAGTCATGTCACTGCACATTTCTGTCAGGATAGAGCATGCGCAGACAGAGCGCAGCCAGTCAAAATTCCGATTCATCATTTACATACAAAAATCGAATCCGTGAATCCGAAAAAAATCCTAAATAAATCCCATTTGGATTTGGCCTGTTTATTCCAATTGTGGTGTTTATATGGACCTTTCCATTCGGTTTGGGCTTCTAACCCGATTCTAATCTGAATACAAAGTTTTATGTTTATGTGGCAGTGTCATAATATTTGAAGCAATGAGTATTTAAGTGCAAATGGTGCATCGACCCATGTAGACAGACAACATAACAATGCACACAGGTATATATTCTTTATTCTCTGCAAAAAAAAGACAATATAATTACAGTTTAAGTTACACGAGTTGTAAAACTATTCATCTGTAATTGTGTATCTCAATGCACCATTATATTGGTGTTTACACATACACACATACAAATATAGTATTCTTTCTAACTTTCTAATAGAAGTGGGTATAGCATTTCAAGATACATTGTTACTTTATATTTGATTACTTGAGTTTGGAGTTGAAACCTTTTGCAGTGTTTAAAATGCAAGACAAGCAAAAGTATTTCAGACCTCTCTGGTCTACTCCAAAATGTGGAAATAAGATGAACAAAGTGCAGGAAACACAAATGGACAGTGAAATTTGATCTTAAGTGAACAAAGTGCAAATTTGCATTCCCTAAGGAAAGACGTTGTTTACCCGCTGCACAGTCTTTTGTGCGCTTTTGATTATAGCGAAAGTTACGCTGATTTTTATACAGAAAGATGGGGTAAGAGGAGCGGCTTTATTATAGTTTGGGAATTTTCATTATAGTTAGTTTTGATTTTGTTTAGATTTTTGTTTTTTAAATTTAGTTAGTTTTAATTAGTTTTTAGGGTGGTTCTGTTAGTTTTTATTAGTCTTAATTATTTAAAAAATGCTTACTTTGAGTTAGTTTCAGTATTAGGTTTGTGTTTTTTTTTTTTTTTTTAAGTGTATTACTTGTGTACAATATTTGATAAACAACATGTTAAAATAAAATAAAAAGTAACGTATTTCTTTCCTAGAGTTGCATTTCGGCTGAGTTAAATGACCCCCCAAATAAATAATTAAATATATATATATATTTAAAATAAACCCCAAAGGCTCATGTAGTAAATTAATTACCAAGGACAAAAATTAAGGACATTTTCACCATAAATAAAATTAATTTTGTAAATGTCAAATGTAGTTTCAGTTAGTTTTCTTCTTCTTCTTTTTTTATTTTATTTTTAAAGCATTTTTATTTTATTTGATTTCGTTTTACTTTATTTTGTTAACAAATCTTTTTTATTTTTTTAGTTAGAGTTATTTCGTTAGTTTAGGGCAAGCTATTTGTGGGAGTTGCTCATTGAACATTGACGTGCTCCTTCCACGTTAGCTTAGCTCTTCCTTCAAGACTAATGATCACAATTATCACCACAATGGCATTCCCCTTTTGTTGCACAACTGCAATATTTCCACATTCTGAGGGTTTGTGTGTGTGTGTGTGCGTGCGTGCGTGCGTGCGTGCGTACAATTTAATTAAAAGCAGCTAGCGTTTAGCTAATGGGCACAAGTGGGAATCATTAAAAACAAAAATGACATAGTGTCATTATATTTTATGAGCTCCAACTATTCAATCAAGCATAAGCTATATCGCAAATTAATAACTTTAGTTACAATAGCAGGCTCATTTACTGCAGCTTAGTCGTGCAATAATAGGAATAGCTGATCAATTGTCATAGCCACAATAAGGACATCAACAGGCCACATTTCCTTATGTAATATAAAACACCTTGAACTCAGCCCCGTCAGATTGATGGTGTGAAAAAATACACCCTGCCCTTGAACAAATAAAGTACACATAAATCATTTTCAAATTAAATCCGTAGCGTCAGTTGATTATTTTTTTCCCATTGAACCTTCCTTCACATGCATATTTTCCCTGGCTGCTTGCCTGTTGTCCTGTTCCGGCATGTTTTTTTTTGTTTTTTTTCCACACACAGAGCTGATCCAGGGGAAGCTCAATGGAAAGTCCACTCCAAAAAATATCCTCCTAATTCCCGACGTTCCTCAAGTCCACTCGAGGATGGTTAACAGTCAAACTACGCCTCACAGGTGCCCAAAATACTGACAGATGGACGACTTTGAAAAGCGATAAAATGATTAACAACGCCAGCCATCTTTGACACTCAATGTAACCTGTGTCACATTATCAACATGGGTACAATAAAAATATGTCGGAATAGAAATGGCAAAACCCAAAAATAAATACAAAATGAAACCCATGAGTATCATTTGGCTTTGTAAATTAATGTTTCTCAAGATGTGTGCTTATAAAAACAGAGTCTGTTGGTCTCTGCTGATTTATAATCAGTAAAAATGGGCCCCATTCATTCTTCATGTTAACCATATTTCAAAAGCATTTACTGTACTGTACAAAGGTCGTAGGCGGTTTTAGACACAGCATTTGATCAAACTTATAACAACCACATTTGTTTCAGTAACTGCTATGCAGTCGCTTGTGTGCTTGTGCATGTTTGTAATGTGTCGCTTTGTTGAAACATTAAACACGTGATTTTTGTGCCAAAACTTGACTCAAGTACAAGTGCAATTGAATATTTTTGCTTTTTATTTGGCGTTTTGGTCACATTCACATCTTACAGTGGTTAACGTATTATTACACTTGTCTTGTCAAGGAACAATGTTTTAAAAAAAAAAAGGTTGAACTGTTCTTCACAGCATTATATCAACAGAAGTGTGATATATGAAACTCGACAGGCTTCTGGCACAGGAATGGATGAATAGCTCCGTTGCTATACATTTGTTGTGGACCTGACAAATAAATTAGGTCCAAGTTGGACTAATGTACACAGCGCAAGTATTTGTCACCCACGGCTCAGACTGTCCACTGGACTCTCGGTAACTATCTGCTAAAAGCTGCTAGGAATGTGCGCGGCTCCCATTCGGGCGGCCCAAGCTGCTTATGAGAAGAGAGACAGCGCCGGGAGGTTGGCGATCCTCCAGGTCAACCGCAATATGTCCACAGACATGGCTGCTTCAGGCAAAATTCTATTTTCCCGAACACTACACACAAAAAATGAGGGCTATTTGGGTTTTTGATGAAATCACAGGACGATCCTTTCCAAGTGAACTTAATTTGACCTTCTCTAAACTTGCACACATCCTACTGTTCAATGTTTCAGTACTTTTTATGTTCTGTATCAAGGAGCTGAACAGAAAAACAGGTGTTTTATGTTTTTTTTTTTTTGCCTTTCTGTAGCCCTTCCAATCTCTCTCAACGGCAACGGACTGCTGATCAGTAATTCGGTGTTGTCTTGGCCTCATGATGTCAGATTGGAACAACATGTTGAACGGTACTGTTAATATTGATTCTAATTTAAATTTATTGGTCAAATTATGGATCAAACAAGTACTTTGTATTTTTTTCTTTTGTCAAATTAAATTGACCCGGAAAAGTTTGGATTAGGACCCACTTCCCTGACGGCATCTTCTTGCAGTACTTAATACAACTTAATAAATGGACTTTTGCACTATTCTAGTTCATATTGTTTAAAATCACATGCTATGTAAACTGTTGCCCATTCGGGCATCCATTGCAGCCTGGTCATCCAGGAAGGGGGAATTCTACATTTGCGATCCCTTCTCAAGGTTTCTTATTTTACCCTAATGTTTTTTTTTTTTTTGTAGTTTTTCCTTGCCCTCTTGTGGTTCGATAAGGGGATGTCACAAATATTTGTCAACTGTGGGCATGTGAAGCCCTTTGAGACTGTTTTGTGATTAAGGACTATATATATATATATATATATATATATATATATATAAAAAAAATAAACTGGACTTGAAATGTTACCGTGGTTGATCCCAGAATTTCACCCAATTTGTAACTTTTTGTCAGGAGTGTATTTTTAAATCTGCCTTATACAATCATGTCATACTAAATTTTATTGCATTATACATTCTATTGTATTATATATATAATTTTGTATCTAATGCAGGGTCAGCATAAACCTTTTTTGGGCCAAGTTGCGGTGGCTCTGCCAGAATTGGGACTGGCCCTAATTTAAAACAATACTTAATGAAATTCATAATTATGTATTTTGGCCTATCTTTGGATGAAATAGTGAGGCGGCTGAGGCTTGTAGTCTCATGGGCCAAAATGCACGCAAGTACGGGTAACCAAGGCAGCCACTTACAAAATATCCACACTCTCATCTCCCTTTGATATAGATATTGATTTAAAACAATATTTAACCAAATGTATAATTACTGTGTATTTATGGTTAAAATATTGAAGCATCTATTAGTAGCGCACAATGCAAAAAAAAAAGATGATTGATCTATTTAAGTGTTTACACTTAAAGAGGAAGTCAACACCCCCCCCCACACACTTTTTTTTTTTAACAATATGTTTTATTCAGCCCATCCATCCATCCATCCACCCATCTTCTGCCGCTTATCCAAGGTCGGGTCATGGAGGAAGCAGCTTTAGCAGGAAAGTCCAGACTTCTCTCTCCCCAGCCACTTCAACCAGCTCCTCCAGCGGGATCCCAAGGCGTTCCTGGGCCAGCTTAGAGACATAGTTTCTCCAGCGTGTCCTGGGTCGTACCCGGGGCCTCCCGCCAGTGGGACATGCCCGGGACACCTCTCCAGGGAGGCGTCCAGGAGGCATCCGAACCAGATGCCTGAGCCACCTCAACTGGCTCTTCTCAACGCAGAGGAGCAGAGGCTCTACTCCGAGTCCCTCCCGGATGACCGAGCTTCTCACCCAATCTCTGAGGGAGAGTCCGGACACCCTGCGGAGGAAACTCTTCGGCCGCTTGTATCCCGTGATGTTGTTCTTTCGGTCATGAGCTGTGGGTCGTGACCGAAAGAACCCTGCCGAGGGTGTAGAGCTGGTCCACTGTTCCACTGCCTGAATCCGAGATTCGACTTCCCGACGGACCCTTCTCACCAGCCCCCCTGAACAGACCTTATGCAGCCCCAGTTAGAGGATTATGAGTGAATCAGCAAAATCGAGCAGTTTCTTAATCATTATTGGAAGGCGGCCATTTTGCCACTTGCTGTCGAGTGAAAATGACATCACAGTTGCTCAGTCTTCAGATAACAACCAATCACAGCGCAGCTTCAGAAAAAGGTGAGCTGCGATTGGACATTGCTTAGCCCTGAGCAACTGTGATGTCATCTTCAGTCGACAGCAAGTGGCAAATTGGCCCCTGAGATGGATAAAAACGGCGGCTGGATTTTGCTTCATAACTCATTGTCAAGAAATGTTTAAGGTTGACTTCCCCTTTAAAATGTAAAATATTAGATATAAAAAATGCAAGAATGTGGTAATTTCCTCACATTTATTTTTGAAAGTTGTACTCGTGGCCCAGCATCACTAAACTTCTGGCCCAACGCAGTCACGTGGTGGCCATGGCCCATCAGTCACTGTTAACATCGGACCCCGTAATGTTTTGTAGCTTACAATGTGATCGTCTTGTAACTACCATATTATTTTGTACATGTTGAACTGGAATCTCTGTCACAGTATGCATCATATTGTATCTGTAAAAGATCATTTTTGTTCATATTACAGACAGTATCATGAAGAAAATGTCAAATGTGGTGAACACTGAGGCCCCTGCTTTAGATGGCAGACTTACAATGCACTTGATTGTGCACTTTTTTTTTGACAGCAGACTTGCAAGCGTCTCTGGAATTACGGTTATTACATCAAGCCACCAAGCAAATATCAGATTTTATAGCGGCCAACAACCAGACTAGATTAGCAAAGATGATTTGTTTGTCAACTCTTAACTCTCTCTTGAAGGGAGACCTAGCAAATGATCCTGTCATTTAAGTGATTAACGGCGGGGGCTTCCTCTGAGCTTGGACACAATGCTTGTCCAAGACGCCCACCTATGGGAGGGGAAGGGAGGAGGAGGCGAGCAGAGGGAGGGAGTGATGGCGAGGAGGAGAATTTGAATGAGAAGCCTTTGAGAAGAGCTTGAGAGGAGCCACCACAACAAAACAACCTCTCCAACAGTCCAGCCAGTGGAATCAACCACCGGCTTTAATTTTAATTTTTTTTCTTCTTCTTTAACTTTTTCTATGCATGCATGGCTGCTTAGTGGCTGAAACTTGGCTGAAAGGGGGGGCCCTCAAGGGTTGGAAAGATGGACCACTTTTTAAGAAATGGGACAATACAACTCTTGACTTTTATTCTACTGCACTTCACCGCCACTCAAGCTGGTAAAGTATTGCTAAAGTAAATGTGGGCTAATGTACAAATAGCAACAAATCAGCAAATGATTGTTCGTTTTTTTCTGTAAATTTGGCTTCGTCAGAAAAAGTCTCCTCAAATTGAGATGAAAGTCTCTTAAATCATTTTAGATTAAGACAGTGCTTTAAGCGCGTAATTGTGAAGAATTCCCAGGAAGGCATTGCAACGTTGTTGAGAAGATGGCAAGCCAGACAGGCAATCCTCGTGCAGGTTGGGGTCAGGTGTGCGCTTGTGCAAACGTATGACGTCACGCTAGCGTGTGCGTGCGAGCCGCGTCGGTTGACTGCGAAAGAGTTTCACGTTGGCTTGCGAAAGAGCTCAACAACTGATTTAAAGGGAGTAGATTAAAATTCCTGGCATGGATCTGTTGCGTGCTCGCGCACTGTATAAAACTGACTCACTTAGGGCTATTTGGCAGTTTTTATTGTAGCCTCCTTAATGCCTGCTCAATCATGTCTTCTGGTTACAATTATACAGGCTAAAATAGAGCATAACAGTGTTTAGGCTGCTACTGTTTGGGTCATTTTGTAATGTCAGACTCTTTAGTTTACCAACATCCACCTTGTATATATGTAATCATCTGTAGCACTCTCAAGGGGTTTAATCAAGGCCGGATCAATGCAAAGGCCTAAGCCAAGGGGCCCCGTGAAGGAGTCGTTTATGGCCACACTTACTAAATACAGTGGCGCCCTAAGATACAAGTGACCCAATTTACTAGTCTTTCAAGATACAAGCTGTTGTTTAACTGATTGTTTTGCTTAGGTGGGAGTGAACTCAACTTAAGCACATTTTAAAATAAGCAGCAGTTTAGCAAATAGTGAACAATTGGAAGTGAAAAAAAGAGGCTTCAAGTTGTTTAAAGCCAGTACTAGTTGAAATTTACAACAAAAAACCAAAGCAAAATACCCTGCGTGTGTTTAAAAAAATTATTAAAGAAATATCTCATGAGCTTAATGTTAATGCTATCTAGCATGATGTGGTGGTTTAACCCTTTTAAACGATAGACTGAAAACAGATGATTCAGCAATATGGACGGATGATAAGTCATAACACTTTGCACAGAACAACTAATATTAGTGCTGTACTGATGAGCTCAAAGAAGAGTTGAAACGTTATCAGAAAGGATACAAAATGCGTGTTTTTAGAAAGTACACTAGTACACTATTAAGGAGTGCTACTTTTACTATAATACATGTTACAACAGTTTTTGGGGAAAGGCTAGAATAGATTAATGAGATTTGCATTAATTTTAATGTGAAAAGGTTATTTGAGGTGCAAATGCTTTGAGTTGCGAGTGTGAACATGGAACAAATTAAACTTGTGTCTCAATGCCCCACTGTAATATGAGACAGGGATGGGCATAATGATAAATTTTTGATCATTTATGTCTTGGAGCAACCATCCATCCATCTTCTTTAGTGTTTGTCCTCAATAGCGTGACTATTTAAATTCTTCCCATTTCCCACAAAAACAAAACGCTGGCTTGATTGAATCCACCGGCTGAAAAAAATAATGCGATAGACGCAGGAAGCGAGCCAAATGTTGTAATCATATTCACAGCTGCTGCAGTGTCCACTGCCGTCTTATGAGGGCCTGTGAAGTGACGCTGACTTGGACGTAGTGCTCGGATTTAAGGTGGCGCTGACTGATAACATGGCCATTGGCGGTGCACTTCTTTGCAGGTGTTAACAGTAGGAGAGTGGACTGTACACGTCTGTGTTTAGTCTGAGTGAGACTTTTATTGTGGATTTTCTGACATTCTTAAATCAATACCTAAGTTACATTGACAAAAGACACACACAAATGTTTTGTAATGTGTTTTATATATATATATATATATATATATATATATATATATATATATATATATATATATATATATATATATATATATATATATATATATATATATATATATATATATATATATAGCAGAGGGAAAAAACACTCAACACAAATTGCTCAAAACTGGAGAAAAAACAGGGCACTCAAAAAAAAGGGACAACTAAAGGCGCTCCACTCAGTGAGGGAAAAAGGTACAAAAACAAGGAAACCCTTCCATGCGAGGCGTGTGACACTTCAGCACTTGGAGGTGGCTGATGCCGTCTATTAATTAGGTGGGTAATCGGAGACAGGTGGAAGCAATCAGAAACTGGAACTGAGCATGGTAGGAGGAAGGGCAAGTGACCTGGAGTGAGAGTGGTGATTAGTTCTTTCAAAATGAAAACAAAAATGGATGGACAAAAATAAGAGCAACACAGGCCCGCTTACTGTGGCGTGACATTACCCCTCCTCTACGGCCGGCTCCCGACGGCCCAGGCAGGTCGGGATGATCCCAGTAAAAATCCTCAATGAGCGAGGGGTCCACTAAGTATTGGGAGGGAACCCATTGATTGCCGTTCTTCGGGGCCGTAACCCTCCCAATCCACCAAATATTTTTTCTCCGACCCCGGTTACGAACATCCAGCAACTTCCTGACCTTGTAAACATAATTTCCGGGGAAGGCGTCGTGGAACGTGGGTTGGGCGCGGAGGGATCAAGGCAGACGAAGGCGTACGGCCGCAGGACCTATGGACTTGGAAATGGGGTACGGCCCCACGAATCTTGGGGCCAGTTTTCGGGCAGGGTACTTTGAGATGTAGGTTCTTGGCAGACAGCCAGACTCGCTGAACCGGCCGATAGTGGGGTGTGGGTTTCCTTTTCCGGTCTGCGGCCCTCTTTACTCTGTCACCCTGGCAAATTCGGCGACATCGGCGGATCATGGCGAGGGCGGAGGGTACGGTCGCCTCCTCTTCCAAGTCGGCGAAGTAGGGAGGGTCGTAACCGTGGACGCACTTGAAGGGTGAAAAACCTGTTGCAGATGTGGGCAGAGAATTATGAGCGAGTTTGACCCACACCAGGTGTTTGCTCCTGATTGCCGGGTATTGGGACACCAGGCATCGGAGTCCGGTCTCAAGCTGCTGGTTGAGGCGTTCAGCTTGTCCATTTGCCTCTGGATGGTAACCGGAGGTCAGGTTGGCCTTGGCTCCTAGTGCCCTACAGAACGCCCTCCAGAATCATGAAACAAACTGAGGTCCACGGTCTGATACGATGTGGCGAGAAAAACCATGGACCCGGAATACATGGTCTATCATGATCTCAGCGGTTTTCTTGGCTGATGGTAGTTTGGCTAGGGGGATGAATCGTGCCATTTTCGAGAATCGGTCTGTAAGTATTGTGGTTTTACCGTGGGAGGCTGGGAGACCAATAGTGTCCAGGGAAATGTCGGCCCAGGGTCTGGAAGGAATGGGGAGAGGCTGGAGGAGACCCATCCGCGGTGGGGTGGACGCCTTGTTCCGGGCACATACTGGGCAAGCTTCCACGTATTCATGTGCCAATGCCTCCATGGCCGGCCACCAGAATCTCCGGGCAATGAAGAACAAAGTCCTGCGGACTCCGGGGTGACAGACATGAGGTATGTGCGCAGTGGATTACCTGCGGCCGCAGCCCCTCCGGTACATAGAGACGACGTATTGGGCAATTATTGGGAGGGTTAGAGTTCTTGAGAGCCTCCTTAACGTCGTCCTCAACTTGCCATCCTACGGCTCCCACCACAAAGTTCCGGGGAAGGATGGGTTCTGCTTCAGTCTCAGCGGGCTCGGGGTCATGGATACGTGACAGGGCGTCTGCCTTAGTGTTCTGGCTCCCGGGCTTGTAGGTCAGAGAGAACGAAAATCGGTTAAAAAACAGGTTCCACCTGGCATGTCGGGGGTTGAGTCGTTTGGCCTACAAGTTTCGGTGATCGGTCCAAATTATGAAGTGTTGTTCTACCTCGCTCGGCCTTGCAGAGCCGCCTGGACAGAAATGCACAGGGATGGACCTTGCCATCCTCCTGGCAGCGTTGGGATAGGACGGCCCCGATTCCGACCTTGGAGTCATCCACCTCCACCACAAATTTCGCGCTTAGGGTCCGGAACCTTGAGTATCGGGGCCTCAGTGAACTTGAAGTTGCTTGAGAGCATTGAAAGCGGTATCAGTCTCCGGGGTCCAGCAGAAGCGCACCTGTGGAGAGGTCAAGGCATGCAATGGGTCAGCGATGGAGCTGAAGTTCCGGATAAAGCGACGGTGAAAATTGGCGAAACCCAGGAACCGTTGGACTTTCTTCCGTGATTCTGGCGCGAGTCAGTCCCTTACAGCGCTGGTCTTGCCAGACTCCATCTCTACCCTTCCTGGTGATACTACGAAACCCAAGATGTAGATAGTGTTCACGTGGAAGAGACTCTTCTCTGCCTTCACATTCAGCTTGTGGTCTAGTAACCGTTGAATAACTTGTGTCACGTGCTGCCGGTGGGTCGCCAGGTCTGGGGAGTATTTTAAAATATCTTCCAGGTATACATACACAAAGTAATCAATGAAATCCTTTAGTACGTCATTTATCATGGCCTGGAAAACTGCGGGAGCGTTGGCGAGCCCAAAAGGCATGACTAGATACTCGTAGTGGCCCCGGGGAGTGTTAAAACCTGTTTTCCACTTGTCTCCCTCTTTAATCCGGACGAGATGGTAGGCATTCCGGAGGTCCAGCTTTGTGAAGACTTCGGCTTGTTGCAGTTGGTCGAATATGGATGACATCAGGGACAGGGGGTAGCGATTCTTGATAGTGATATGATTCAGTGGCTGGAGTCGATACATGGTCATAGGGAGCCGTCCTTCTTGCCTACAAAGAAGAATCTAGCCCCCGCCGGAGTATGAGTCCGGTTTTCAAGGATGCGTCAATGTAGTCGTTCAGGGCTTTGCGTTCAGGCCCCGAGACGGAGTACAATCTACCCTTAGGAATGGTAGACCCCGGGATCAGGTCAATGGAGCAGTCATAGGGTCGATGTGGCGGAAGGAGCCATGGCCTTGGTTTTGCTGAAGACGTCACGAAGGTGATAGCAGGAGGGGACTGTGTTCAGGTCCGAATACTCGTCAGCTGTGGTGGAAGCGAGAGGCACACGGTTTCCTGCAGCCGAGGGTGCACGTGCCGCCGGCTGGTTCAGTCCATGATACATGCAGTCCTCTCCCCAAGTCATGATGTGCCCAGAGCGCCAGTCTATGTGTGGGTTGTGCAACCACAACCAAGGATGGTACTAGAACCAGGGTGTGAGACGGAGATCGGAAAACATGGAATCGAAGGCATTCTGTGTGTTGTCCTATATGCACTTCGAGAGGCTCTGTGATATGGGAAATGTCAAATAATACCCTGCCGTTGAGTTCCCTGGCTTGGATTGGCGTGTTCAGTGGCTCAGTGGCAGCTAACTGTTTCACCAGTCCCCAGTCCATGCGACTTTCGTCGGCCCCTGAGTCGATGAGGGCTGGCAGATTTGTGGTGACGGCATGGTGAGTGATCGTGACAGGCGTGAGTTTTCGAGCTTTGGCTTGTTCGGGGAAAGATGCACTCACCGGAGAGGCTCGTTTGGCGGGGCAGGTGACCACCAGATGACCGGATTCACCGCAGTAGTAGCACCGGCCTTCCCGGCGGCGTTGTCGTTACTCCAGTGTCAGTTGGGCTCGGCCTAGTTGCATGGGTTCGTCGTCGCTTCCTCGGATCCCCATCTGAGTTGGTGTCAGGGAAGGAGGAAGCCGTGGAGCTCCCGTGGCTGGTGGTCGCAGGAGGGGCCCCGGTTCGGTTCTCCTTTGGGTCCTGCTAGCCTGAGCGAGCTCCCGCCACCGATGGTCTGTGCAGATCGAGAGTGAGATCAGCGAGTCCAGGTCAGCCGGCAGGTCAATGGGGATCTGCGTGGTAAGACCCTTTAAAAAAAATTCTTAAAAGGCCATCGCGTTCCAGCCACTTTCGACTACCAGGGTGCAAAACCGGATTTCCGAAGATTGCTTAGCTCTCGGGCCTTCTCTAGATCCGTATTGACGGGATCCGGCGAAGGGCTGTACGAAAGTCGGATATATATATATTATAGCCTACAAATTATTTATAAAAACAAGGATTAAAAAGTTTTTGTAACACTTTCTCCTTCAATGCACGTTGTGCTACTCATTCTGGCAAGTGTGTCACCTGGGGGCAGTATAAGACAGATATACGGATATGCTGTAAAAAATTTAATTAAAAAAAAGGGCAAAAATCATATTTTGAGGGGGAGGGAGAATGTTTGAACGTAAAAAAAAAATCTTTCTTTCTTTTTTAACACTGGCTGATTTAAAAAAAGAAAAGAAAAAAAGCTAATATCAGCTGATTAAATTAGCTAATTGGCTGGGCGCTATTTCCGATGTGTAATGTATGTAAATTGGAAATGATTTTTGAAAAATGAACCTCATAGTTATGTTAGTAACAACCAAATAAATAATATAGAGAAACTTGTCATGACAGTCGGTGTTCCTTTTAAGGTTAACAAGTAGTGTTTCCATTACAATTCTTTTTTTCAAAATAAAAGCAATATTTTTACAATTTTAATACAGTACAATTTCAACTCGTCGGTGTTTCCATTAAAGAGTGTTTTGCTTCTGAGGCGTAATTCTTGTAATGTCCCGTCTCACTAGATCATGTAATTCTCACAAGTGAAGCTCATTAAATGTTGTCACAAGAGGTTTGTTTAGGGAACATGGACGCCCAGAGTCATTACAATTACTTTAAAGGCATCTCTCTCCTCTCAACTGGCGGGATGGGACATTTGGTGTTGTGCGTGTGTGCGCTTACAATTCTTGTATGCTGCGGACGGATACAACGGATTTGAACAACGACGCTGTATGTCGCTCGACCGCTCAAACGGCTATTTCTCATGCAACGCTAATAAATATTTTGCATGTATGGAGTGGCAGCTTTGGCTCTATAGCTGAATCGCGTTGGGGTTAAAAGACTTGTTATCCCCTCGAGAGGTAGTTCCAACACAAAAGCGAGTGGCCATGTACTTCCTATTTCCTTTACTACGTAACTGGGCGTGGTCACATGACGACTGGAAATGCGGTGGGGAAAGTGTATCTATTACACTTTCTCAAAACACTTGTGTTTCGACATGTCTCAATAACCACCTCATGAGAACGGACCAACTTTTTTGTGATTATTGAGAGTTCTGTTTCTATACCAGTTTGCTTTCTGCCACATAGATGCTAATTGTTAGCTCATTTGCCTATGGTGCTTCTCATTGTATGTTGGCATTAAAATAGCAGATGCATGTGCTGGGGGTGGGGGGGTGTCTGGGGGCTTGGGGGCCTGGGGGCGGCTGGGGCTGGGTTGGGGTGGATGGCGGGGGTGGATGGGGGGCGTGGGGGGCGTGGGGGGGAGCGGGGGCTGTGGACCAGTGGGGTGCCTGGCGGGCCTGCAGTGCCCCATCCTGCTGCGTTGGGTTGGGGGCGCGGGCCGTGTTGGGGTGGGGGGCGCTCCTGCTCCTGGGTTTGCTCTCTGGCCGGTGGCCCTGGCGGGGCCCGGGGGTCGTCCTTTGGCGCTGCCGCGGCCTGGGGGACCCTGAGGTGTTGCGCTTGCTCTGTCCTGGCAGGGGTCAACGGCTCCCCTCTTTGGTGGAGATTTTCATGCATGCCAGATCCACCACACCAGCATCTATCGAAACTCAGACACAATCTGCTTCCTCCTCAGGTCATTGAATCGGTGGAGGCTGGTGTCTGTGGATCTCACTCGGCTTCGTCTGTCCTTCCTTCCTTTCCTCAGTCTCTCCTTTGGTCTCTTGAGGTCTCCCTGATTTTTTGGATTTGTTGGAATTTAGATGTTTGTGGGGTTGGTGAAGAATTCTGGTTGGTGGCCTGGTGGGTGGTGTCTGGCCGGTGCTGGATTTCACTTTCCTTTGTTTTCTTTGGTCCCCTCGGGTCTCCTGACGGCGGTGTTCGGTTTAGGTGAACGGTATGGGATTTTTTCTAATAGGTTTTTGGTGAGCTAACGAATACACACACACTCGCACATACACATACTCACCCAAATACAAAAAAAAAAAAAAAAAAAGAGCAATGATGATGAAATTACCGAACGAACATGTCATTACCGAATGAACAATACTGAGCTCTAAAAAAAAAGAAGAATAAAAAATAAAAAATAAATAGCAGATGCAACTGGATGTACTGTAGTATTAAATACAAGATTTGCACTTCTTTGTCTGATGTTTAGTTTCCGTGAAGAAGAAGTGTTTACCGTTCTAGGGCAGTTTGTTTTAGTAGTAGACTAATATAGTGTTCGCAATGCTCTCTGGGAGTGTAAAATGGTGGCTGTGTGTTCAGGCTCCCACCCCTTCGAATCGTGTTTGATTGGTTGAAATATTTATTGACAACAAAGCATGTTTACAATAATAACAACGACACAACTGCTGCCAAAGGGATAAAAACACAATAAATCCATAGGCATATTTCCATTGAGGTCCCTAGACGGTTAGAGGCTTCTTGTGTTGCAGTATGTTGCAGTGTTAAGTTACACTTAATTTGATGCAGTATGAATACAAGTTGTTTTGGCAAGAGCAATACTGCCATTTTATATTCGCAGCAGTTTCCCTGCCTCATTCTTGTAAGAACATACAATCACTTGGCAAGAGCAAGGTTCGCATTGTTCCTGCAACATCCCCGTCTGCTGTGAAAATGTACACACAGCCTGTTCACTGTTTGATGCTGTTTCCTTGACAATCCTGACTCAGAGGATGGTGACAAACCTCAATTCCCTTTTGATCTGGCAAAAGTTAGAGGCAAACAAAAGCAAAAGAACAAAGCAGCATTTTGTCAGGTAAAAAGAAGGAAAATGGGGATTTTATACTAGAGTCTTCTGGGTTGCTCACATTAAACAGCAGTCCCCATGCAGAATGTGTCAAATATTTTAATGGGTCAAAGTGATGATTTAATGCTTTATCGGCGACAGCACATCTGGCTCTAAAGAACATCTTTTTCGCCCCCTCAGGCTGCATTTGTGATCAGTAGTTGTTCCAAGCAGCTGTCCGTGGGACAAGTTGGCGAGCTATACCGCAGAATCCAAATGAGAACACATCGTCATTAGACAGCTTTGCGTCGCCCACTTTAGATTCCGAACCATGTCGGCTTGTGATGCCCTGAAAAGTTTCGAGTGCTCATTTCTGTGTAACAACAATTTCCCCCTCTCAAGTTGTCCTCTCAATTTCATCTTCCTGTCAAGCAGCCAGAGTTCCTTTGGATTTGATCTTAAGTGTCGATGAAGCAGTTCTCTCTGATTATAAGACCATGCTCAATTTTAAATTGTGTGTTATATACATGTTCATTTTTGTGGCTAGACGAGATATGCATACAGTACATGACAGCAGGGACTGTCATGCATTGCTTCAACTTTAGTCTCTGCCATTGTTTGTTAAGATTTATGATAGTATATCATAGTGACAGCTTGGGGTTGAATGGTCATGTATGAACATGCTTGGAAAGGGCTCACATGCTTTTAGCAGTAAAAAGGTGTAATGTAGACAATTTTGAGGATCAGGTATCCTCATGTTATCCTTCCCCAAACACCATTTAAGAGTATTTAGTGATTAGAAAAGTGTGGCTAAAGCAGAGATGATAAAAAAAGGAAGTTGTTTTTTCTTCCAGAAATTCCATAGTCTGTTTTAGAGTTGAAGTAGAAACATGTGCTCGGGCCTTGAGGGGCAGGTGTTTTCTCGGAGGGTCCGGCAGCTTTTTGGCCTGCCGGCCCATCACCCTGTCAACAAACATGAGTAGAGAACAAACTTTGCAAAGTGAAGAATGCGGTCTTGATGTTATCCACAAGCATCACTATCTGTCAGCTTGTCCACAAAATGATAGTTTTGATTTCAAGTTGGCATCAAAACCCTGAATGTATGCTAAGAAGCATTTTTTTCTGCAACATATCAAGTTAAATGCTCACCATGTGGCTGCATGGTTGACCTAAATCCATCAGAAAAAGGCAAATACTACGGAAGAAGTTGTACGCTTTCGACCAGTCTAATGAAATATTATCTCGACGCCTGCTTTCATCACCGCTCTCATATTATTACTCATGACTGCGCGAAGCGTATCCGCAGAGAATATGTTCAAAATCTTTCCCAGCTCTTTCTCAACCTCTCGTCTCAACACGCTCCGACACTGTCAGCGATAACTAAAAGCAGACCCCAAAGCGGCCGCACAGTCCAGTCATTGTGATCGTGATAACTCTTTGCTTCTCATCGAGCAAACCAGCGTCTCGTCGAGCTGTTAAAATTAGCTTATTGTTATTTTTTAATACCCTGGAAGACGGGTAGAGAGTTTGAGGGGTAAACATCTGAGAGGAAATTGGACAAGGGCGGGGGGTGCAAATTGCTTTGTGATGGCATTACGTTGATATAATGGGCTTTGACGAGCTTCTGAGCTCGTTTTGTCAGTGTACACAGCGGATAAACAAAGTCAACACACACCTGATAAAATGTCAACTGTGAAGAACTCACGGTACAGTTTTCCTCCACAAAATAATGTGAATTCCAGCATGTGTAATGTAAAAAAACAACAAAAACAACAACAGACCGAATTGAATTACTACGCCCATCCTCAGTAGTACATTTTGCTGGGTTAACCTCAATATAAAGCGCCTTTGGTGTTCTTATGTGATGAAAATGATGTTTTATTATAAACATCTGCATACACAACAGCACAATGACAACTCTCCTAAAATGTGTTTCCTTTATTTTATTCCATTATTTTTCATTGGTTGGACATGAATTTGGCATTGGCTCTATTGTTGTGACCGGCCAAAATCCGGTGCAACACACGGCATATCTCTATGCGGAGGCAAGTTAGAGCCGATGTTGGTAATTTCTCAGGCCAATAAATCTGTGAGAGGCAGGGCTGCACCGATATGGGGGAAGTCACAGCTGACTTCAACCATGGCCAAGCAAAGTGGTTCCTTTCATTCCTTTTAAATGCGGTGCGCTAGTCACATACAAGAGTCTTGACATGGCCGTGAAGCCCACAATAGCTCAACTGCCTGGTGGGATGATTTAAAAAATATATTACAATGATTCAGAGGGTTTGATGCCAATGGTTCACATATTTGGAAATTAAATTTGTCATGTTAGACCAGCTGTTCACCCTGTCAGGGTTTTGGATGTGGTCTGAGCAGGTTTAAGGTTTAGATTGACTTTCTTGGACCACAATGTCCCTCCAGCAGGCATATAGGAAAATAAAGCCGTGTGTGTGTAATAAGTGGCTACATGATACTAAATATTTTTTTTAATATGATTTTACTGTCCACAAAAATGTGTTTGATAAAACAAGTCATTTTGATGATCTGCATATTCATATTAAACATTTTAAATGTGTCCCTGAAATGTCTGCCCTTGCAGAGCTGCTCTGCTGTGTGACATGATGACCAGAATTTTGTCTTTCTTCAATCAAAAAATAAATGTAACTTTTAATTGAAATTTACAAGCAAAAATTGTTTCTTTCACTTTATGCTTTGTGTCAAGGTTCCATTTATGAATATTTTACATTATTGATCCTCAAGGAAGTTTATTATTAGTTTTCTTCAGTTTTTGGGGGGGTTCTGAATGTGGAGATGGGCTCCAGCAGCTGTTCAGTGCAAGAGTGGATCTAGTCTTGTAGTTTACAGGGCCTTTGGCCTCTCCAAAATCTCAAAAAATCCTTAACTATTTGCCTTAGTTTCAACAGAAAGATGTTATGAAGCAGTCTATCAAATTAACTAGAAAACATAAACAATATATTGCTTGCTTGACGAATTTTTGCGTGTTTAATACATTAAAATGGAAGAATTTCAAAATGGCCCTTGCATCCTTCCATTTTTCTGTATGTGGCCCTCAAACGAAAAAGTTTGGTCACCCCCTTTTTAGACTCTCTGCATACGTCAAAATGTCTGTTAATTTTGAAATATGAAATCCATCCTCCTTTGATGTACACATGCTGCACCTATGGTCACGCAACTCCTAATCTGACACAGATATGCATCTCCAAGCAGTAAATCGAAGTTCAATGATCGTTTTTCCCCCTCCTCCGCTCTTATACAGGGTGCGGTCCAAAAAACGATGGGAAACTCCCGCTGCCCAGATTTTCCTCTTGGCTCGCTTTCTTGTTCAATTCCCCCTGTCGCTCCCATGTGGAATAGTTCACAGTTTACAGTGTAGCATTGTACGAGGCCTAGTGGTATTTTTCAGGCTGGACGGAGATGTGTAGGTGGCGTGAGTCATGGCGGGATGATTCCGAGATGTTTTTGGGACACAAACACAGAGAACACATTATGTTCATGTATGACTCAAACATTGCGGAGGCGCTTGGACTATGTCAAGTGTCAAACGAGAAGTGGAATTGGCCCGCCGGGTGACATTTTTGAGAGGCACTCGGCTTGCGGACAATAACAAGCAAGCCATAGAGATAATTTACAAAGTATGCAAGTAAATTCTTACATATAGTCGTGTAAAGTTGAATTAATGGATGTTTGAGTTTCTTCCCATGTTCTCTGACCTCGTTATGCGATTTCAAAACATTCTTCAGTCTGTAGGGATGTTGTGATATTTCCAAACATGCTGCAGTGTAACCACAGAGCAGCAAAGTCAACAGTGAGCTTTTCAGGTAAAGCGGCTCCAACAAACCATTAACATAATTGCATCCTCCTCATTCCAAGTCAGGCCTTTTCCCATGTCATGTTTGTCAGTTTATTCTGCACGCTTGGGTGTGAAATGTATATATTTTTTTCCAGCGTGAATTATAAGAGATGTAAAACTATGATAGCAACTTCTTTTTCCCTGGTTGGAATTTTTGCTTTTCCCCAAAGATTTGTCTTTTTTCACACTGTCGAACATGTGTACTCTTTTTTTCTTTATCTTAAACATGCCCAAAGGTCAACAGTGTCTTGTTGCATGAGTGTGTTTTGCTTCGGGCAATACACACTTGGACAAAAAGAACCAGAGAAGCGAAAGAAGAAATGTACTTCATGTAGTTCATGGTGAGCCTTGACAGGTTATCATGTTTGCAATGAGGAATAAGGAAATACTCCAAAATGAGTTGCTTTTGTGAGGATCAGAGCTGCATTCGCTGGACGGGAATCCCTCACAGTTTACATGTAGGCTACACTTCCTCCCCTGATGTGGAAAAGAGATAACATTTTTAGTCAGCAGTACAATCTGGTACGGATGCATTTTATTCCCGTTACTGGTGAACAGCCAATTTGCTCAAGTCAAATCTGTTCACAACTGTTAAAAGCTAAAGAAAAATAAATAAATAAACCTTCATTACTTATACAGGCAATGGTCGAAGTAACAATTTAACATTCTAAGCTGTCATCAAAAGACTTCTACCACTTGATCATGAAAGCAAAATGTAAATAATTTCAATGATTTATGTAAATTTTACCCTACAAAACCTAAGCATAACTGCAATATGTTGATTGGAATGTAATCTGAAGGAAAAAAATAAATCAAGAATTAAAAAATGACTGGGATTCTTATACAAGTGAAACCAGACTTCAATGCAAGCGACGTCATTGTGAGCTGAAATGTACCGCTCGGTATAAATGTGGCCCTAAAATCTCTCTGCTTGGCAGACCAGATCATTTAACGAGATATCGACCTTCCACTCAATTACACGCGTTTAACTTTTCTTTCCCAACGGAAATCGATTTGCCGTCAGGAATCAAAGGAGAGCAACAAAGAGCTCACTAGGGGATCAGACTAACAAGGCAGCTGAATATAAACATTAAGGATCGGATCCCAGACATGTTGTGATGCAAAAAGTCAACCGGGGACAATAAAGCGCTCTGGCAAGAAGTCCCCTTACATTTGAATGACGCTTAGCCCCAAGCAAGACAAATATTTATCGCTGTTGCAGGATGCAGTCACAGCCTCACTTTAACCTGCATGGCCAGAAAGTCTAGTGCTGATGCGTTTGCTGTCAATGATATGACCCAACAAAACCAACATATTGAGGTAGATAACGCCAGCATTTGCAATTATTTAGGACCATATATGACCGAGGCTTTAGAATGTATGCATGTCATGGTCATTTTGTGCAAAAAATCTTAATTGACTAAATCTTGATGAACAGCAGACACTTGTAGGACTATGGTCTCTATTGTTTGCACCCACAAACCCGGAGGCGTAAATGTTATATTTCTCGTCCCATTTTCCCACAGTTGATCCTATTTACTGCTTTGTTCAATGCTCGGGGATTAAGAGCACTCAAAGCCACTTGGTATAAACATTGTTTGCTGTGCAAATGCCATAAAATGTAATGTGCTACTTCTCGCTAATGGCAACGTGGCGCCATATGGAGAACGAAAGATGAATTTGGGAGGCAATTTTGCCCAGAGGAGGCTCGTTTTACATGCTTACAATGTGAAGTGCTAACGAGTTACTTTGAATGGTCTCCCATGCTACTTGTGCGCAATACTGGCTGCATACAAAACGTTCACATGAAAACATTTAGCATGCAAAAGCAACAGCTGGTGCCATAACGTTCAACGCTAAGGTCATTTTTGCACGTCCAAAGCGTGAAGAAAGCAATTTGCTGGAAAGAAAAATAACGAGAACGGAATTGTGGGTTCAATCCAGGGCACTGTGACTCAAATGGCAAAAGTGGAATGAATGAAATAATTGTGGAATGACATATTTGTGCTTGCTTGTCTGCATTACAGTTATCCAGCTGGTGCTGGTTCATTGAGAATGGACTGTACCGTTTACATTCACAGTCAAGGGTTCTCAACTCAAAAGGCGCAAAGTCAAAAGAAATTCCTTCATACACGTTAGGATTTATTGAATTTTGATGATCCTTTTGACTATTCCATTGAAGACTCGAGAACTCGGATGGATTTGCGGATTAGAGGATGGATGAGAGCAGTGGTGTCAAACATATGGCACGTGGGCCACAAACGGCCCATCTAGGGGTCCAATCTGCTCCTTGATGACAGAATACAAACAACAGTTTTTCACTTAAATTAACCGTTGTTGCTTATTTTTTCCACTGGAGGGCGCACTGACAACCATTGAAATGGTGCAAACATTTTGCACAAATTTTTGTTAGAAAGTTTCAGATTACTCTGATAAAATAATAAACGGGAATATTTTCATAATGTATGTATAAAGTTTGACAAGCCTGGATTAGAAGGTGCTAATAGACTGTGAAAAGATGATGGCTGGTTTAGATAAAGTAGAATGGATGTTTATAGAGTTTGGAAAGTCTGTGTGGATGACAGCCATGCTGCAGACGAAGCCTTGGGGCAACATTAAATCATGATGCACAAATGAATGAACTCTTTACATTCCATTTTATTATGATTGTTTTTTTAATTGCCTTTTAGTTCATGTAAAGTGCCGTTTTGTTTGTGTGTCTATGCCAGCAACGTGTAGTGGCAGCTACAGGCTCATACAGTACACCAGACAGAAGGCACAATTAACCCATTGGTGGTGCGTGTTGAGATTTGTCTTTTTTTTTTAGAGAGAGCTCATTATTGTTCATTCAGTAAGCTTACCGATTCGACATGTCATCATCATTGCTCTCTCTCTCTTTTTTTCCCTCTTTTTCTTTTGTTTGGATGTGTGTGAGTGTGTGCATGTGCGGGTGTGTGTGTGTGTGCATGTGTGTGTGCGTGTGAGTTTGTACTCATTAATTCACCTAATACCTATTAAAAATCCCATACCATTCAACTAAAAAGAATACTTCAGAATCCAGCTTGAGTTGTCAGGAGACCAGAGGAAGGATCAAAGAAAATAAAGGAAAGTGAAATTCAGCACCGACCATGTTGAGATTTTTCTAATGTAAAATATTTGCTTTGGCTCAATAAAGCTTGGGAAGCACTGGTCTAAACCACATGTCCATTGTATCAAGACAAAAAGGCTTTACATTTCTTCTTTCTGCCACTTAAGTGTTCCAAATGTGATGCTCATGCAGCTGTCAGATGTGCCGCAATAGGATTATAGGCGGGATGGTGTACTACTCCTATTCCATAATAACACTCGTAGAAGCCCAGCCACCTGCCGCCAAATCTCCCAGGAAGATTGCCTCTTCCGACTCTAGAAAACAGGAAGTCTGGCTTGCAGTCACATTAAATCCCGCTCTTTTGGCACTTAACTGAGTGAGACAACAACTCTTTAACGGCAACAATGACGGGATGGTGAATGGATTGACCACATCTGCCACAAGCTCCAATAAGTCAGCGCGAGCGCGGTGGGGCTCATTTGCGTACATGCAGCCGGGTGTAACGGTACTCACCATCTCTTTCTTTCCATTCTCAGCTCATCCCATCGATGTTCTTCGGGTGTTGGGGCTGTCGGAGAACATGGAGGGGGTGTCTGTGCATCCCGGTCGCTGCAGCAGCCGTAAAGATGCGGAAGGAACACTGCAGGCCTTCAAAATAGACCAGAAAGTCCAGCTCAGTGCTCCCACTCAACAATTTTTCCCTGGTAGTACATTTTCTTTTACATTGGCTTTGTATTAGGGCTGAACATTTTTGAAAAATAATGTAATTGTAATGGTCTACTTCCCGTGTATATGTATTTTTTAATTTAACAAGCACGAGCAATACATTAAACGTTATCGTTCATTCCTTTATTTAACCAGGTAAGAAACTCCTTGAGATTAAAAATATCTGTTATTCCAATACACACTATCCAATTTATTATACACAAATATTTTGGCTGTATTGTTTAGGCTGGCGCTAAAATAAAGGCAAATGATCCATGAATGAATATAAAAAATGTTAAATTTATTTATATACCGGTACTTCAATTACAGACCAAAGTGAAGCCTTTTTTTTTCCACAAATTACAGCCTTTGCGATTAGAAAATTGCATTCTAGTAGTCAATTGGAATTTGCCTAAGTGTTCAACCCGACTTCGCATGGTTGAACTAAATATCTGGTGGTAAGCATTTCCTCTCCTCTTCTCTCCAGAGTCCACATTCCCTGTAAATTTCTCCCTGATGGCCACCGTGCGAGCCAGAAAGGGATCTCAGTCATTCCTACTCTCTGTCTATGACGAGCACGGGGTGCAGCAGCTGGGGCTTGAAGTGGGCCCTTCGCCCGTCTTCCTGTATCAGAGCCGGGCAGCCGGGCAGCTCGAAATGTATCCCACATTCAAGGACGTCAACCTGGCTGATGGCGAGTGGGTATTTTAAGGGCTTGGACTCCTTCCAAGAGGAAGTAAAACATGTCTTGTCTCTCTTCTTCAAGCGCAATAACATGAAATTAGGCCTTATGGTTTGGCCCGTCTAAACAAGTCCTTGATTTGTTGAGGTAGGGTGACTACTTTGTGTGTCAGAATAGCACCCAATGAAGTGGAGACCTCAGCCAAGGTTGAACTGTTGATTGTTAGGGGCAGAGGGACTGTATTTATTTTAAACAAATTAATTAATTCATTAAAATCAAATTGCAACAGATATTATAATTTTAATGGTGTGCTAGGCAGCACAAATTTTTGTAGTTGTTTGGTTCGATTCATTAGCTAACTGCAGCAGAAAGGTATGGTGAATTTAGGCAGCTAAGAGGATTGTTAATTGTACATGTAAGTTCATCAATGTCATCAACTACTTTTTGATTTTTAATTAGTTGGATGACCCCCCCCCCACCCTAAACAAAAAACAACTTTTGAACAGCAAGTCATGCCACCAACGTAGAAGTCCGACTTTCTTGTTCACAGTGCTAATCTAGCATAGACATGCTAGTGCTAATATATCGTTGGAGCTGACCAGTGTTCTATGTGAATATTTACCACAACTACACACTTTTCATATGAATGGCCATGTTTGAGAATTGTGCTTTTGTGCGTCAGTAAGAGGCCCAGAGAAACAGGGGAAAGGGTGTATTTTGTGAAGTGGGGCTATATTCAAATGTTGCTAACGGTTTTAAAACACAATCAATAAACATCTTAAAATCCCACTCTTAATGGAAAGATATGCTGCTGTCCTTTTCTCTGCTCTTCCAGGTGGCACAGGATAGCCTACAGCGTGCAGGGCCAGTCGGTTACCCTCTTTTTGGACTGTCACTTGGTAGAGACGCTAAAGCTAACACGAGGAGACCACGCCACCGTCAGCACGGAGGGTATCGTTGTATTCGGATCACGACTACTAGATGAAGGTGTATTTGAGGTAAAGCTCTCCTCCGTTTGTTGGTCAAAGGCGGTTCAACAGGTTGTGTTTGACTGGAAATGAACGAGACCCCAGGAAAGGGAGATCACTTTTTTAAAAATGCATGCCGGACCACGAAAATCCATTTACTGGGCTAATGTTTGATGCATAATGGCTGAAAAATGAATTACCTTGATTTTATGCATGAGTCACTTGATAGAACGTCAGAACTTAAAAATGTAATGTGTCTGGCACATGCATTAATGCTAGACTAATGCATGCATTACTTACAAAGGGGCTGGGTTTGAACTTCAGCATCAATTCGCTACCTTCACTCAGTATGTCCAGGATGAATTAGCTCCCGTGAGAGCTCATCATTGCAAAGCATCTGATACAGAGTGGCATTTTTCGAACAGACTTCAAAGCCACTGGAGATCCGATTTGAAAGAAAATTCGTAGTTCAAGAGGCCAGAGGGTTTCGTGGGTCTCATGTCAATCAAGCGAGGGAGGAACAAAGCATTAAAAGAGGCGTTTAAAAGGGAATGAAGTATGAACGAGGAGGAGCGGATGTGCTGAGGCATGAACGGCGGCCTCATCATATCACCTCTTTGAATGCTGAATTTATCTGTGGCGGCATGAAATCACAGTAGCCCACAGTAATTGTTACGAGGAAAGTCAGGTCAAAGCACCCACTATTTTTGGGACTTGTGCGTGGGCATAGGCTACAGTGTACTCAGTTGATATGAGATACAAGAAAGCCAGAAACATTGCACGAGCCGTCTGAAGATGACAATAACTGCATGGTTGTAGACAACCACAATGAAAACCAATTGACTGGGTTAATGTTGAATGGGTAATGGCTCAAATATAAATAAACTTGATTTTATGCATGAGTCACTTCAAAAAATGTTAGAATGAAATGTGTCATGCCTTATTGCATTACTCAGGCAATGCAATATAGAGCAATGTCTGGCTTCCCTTTTTTAATGAATGATACAGTAGCCTACTGTAAATGTGGCATAAACAAACAAAAACAAACAGGTTCCACCTTAAATCAAAGCGTCAACTCATTAAAAACTGAGCATAATTATCTTTATTAAGGCAAATCTTTATCGTTAAAGCTCCTTTTACAATGAACAATTGAACTATCTTTGAGGCTTTGCTATTATTATCTACAATGTCGGCTCGGTAATTCAAGGTACGGCAACAGTGTAATTTTGTACTATCGAGTTCAGAAAAGAAAAAAATCCACGTCTTTTTTGGCATTCCGTAAAAAGGGACCGTCGTTAAACGTGGAGAAAGTACAATGGGAGGGTTGTCCGTCTACTTTGGCCTAACGAATGAGACGGCACCCACTTTCACCACGACAAAAGACAAACCAGATGTGCTTGGTCCCGGCGAGTAGACATCCACCTGTTGCCTGAGGACTTCCCCGTGCCGTTATGCAATATCACTCTGCTCCACCCAGTTTGTAAATAACTTTATGCCACCAGCTGCCTTAAGGCATTTCACCTTATGAAATGCCTTAACGTCTCACTTGAAGGGTTAGGGTTAGGACTACTCCCTCAGAAGCATCCAGAGAGCATGTATGATGTAATATGTACACCTCTCACGCATAAACCAAATCACCTTAAAAGCATTTATCCATCTGTTGTCTATATTGTTAGAATAAGGTGGAGCCAATCCCAGCTGAATTTGATTTACACCCTGGACCAGATGTAGGCATGACAGTTATTCACGCACACATTTGCACCTATGGACAAATTACAGTCTACAATGAAGCTAACATGCATGTTTCTGGAATTTGGAAGGAAGCTGGAGAAAAAAATCCATTACGTTTTTTTTGTGTGTAATGCTGATAAATGAAGGCCCCTTTCAAGCTGCACTTAGCGCGGTGCAGTTTGCCACAGACAGACCCATTTGTTGCCGCAAAGACTGGTGGTGCAAGAGGTGGGCGCCAACCGCGGCCGCATTGCATGGTCACATGTCGAAATACATATACAGTGAAAACAGCAGGGGATGAAAGAAAGTAAGGAGAAAATTAGAGGGAGAATTAATAATGAATGCAGTGTGAAGTGTCTTGAGCTCTGGACCACAAGACCGATGACGTACCGTAATGTGGTAAAAAAAGAAGAAAAAAAAGGGAACATCGTGGCGGAAACTCTTTACTACAGGATGGACCAGGTTGGTTTAAAATGGTAGAAAAAATTTGATTTTAGCGTGTTTAAAAATTAAAACGTTAGATTCAAACAATATTTAGCTTAGCCACACATACATCAATTGTATCACGTCCTTTCCTCCTACTTATTACAAGCAAAGCCAGGACTTTCCGTTGTAATAGCATTGCCAAGATACGGCCCGTTTAAAATAGCAAGAAGCACCAGGCTACTTCCTGTTTGTCACTTAGCAACCTGCAGTCGCAGCCCAGTTCTGCCAGTACAGCTCTAGATGATTGGATTGCTGCCACGCTTGGCTTCTTTGCAAGTGGACTGCAATGCAAAGTACAAATCTATTCTTGAATCCTCAATATCTCCTGGATCCTTATCAAAATGAGTTTATGCTCGGAATATGGTTTACACATCCACACATTTCCTCAGGAATCGGTGAAGTCGTTTTTGTGCGATATTGCAAGCTAACAGAGAAACGGCGATTCAGCTATAACTAGAATAGCACTCGGCAGAAGGCAAACCTCCGCCAGGCCAGCAAAATCTTCATAGTTTCCGTTTGGCTTGCTTGATTCAAAAAACAAACATCAGCTCCTCTCCAGTGCTGCAGGTGCAGCTCCATCTGGATAATGCTCCATTTGGCCCCAATGCAAGTAGACAGAGAAAAAAAATTGTATCCGCACTTTTATTTGGATCATCAGCAAAATTTTATGCTTTGCACTGTGAAAATCATTTCGCTAGTTTTTGTGTAATCAATCAGAAAAACTATTTTAGCACCGGAGAAGGTGAATAGATTTCTTCCACTTGGGTGCATCTCTCCACGTGAAACTTCATGAGTATACATGTCTGTTTGTGTACATTAAAGCAGTCGTGTCATTAGCGCGAGCAAGGCTGGTGCCAGGGGACGGCAGATTAAGAGGGTTTGACCTCTGGACCGCTCTTCCCAGGCCCCAGTTCTGTGGGAGGAGGCCCGTGTTCCGGCCCAGTTCTCCCAGCGTGGGAGCTGTGCGGCGTGAGACCAAGGGGGACTTGTGCTGAGCCACTAATGTCTCTATTACTTCCAGATTGAACCCCAAATTCTCGTTGGCAAACGCAACCATTTGCAAACATCAAAATGTCTACATGTCTACTTGAGCTTATTCCTGGCTTGCCGTGGGCCTTGTTTATGTGACTCTTAACACACAGACTGTTTAGATAAGACAGAGTGTTTATTTGTTGGGAAAATCTGCTCTCTTCTGCTTTGACTTGGACTGGAAATTTAACATGTTTCTGGCACACACGTACAGTACGGGCAGTTGTTCTCGGATGCTCAGCTGTTGATTTAGCACACAGAGGCAGATTTAATAGGTCAAGGTCTGTTTAAAAGTGCAGGCAAGTTGCATTTTAAGTCACATTGAATGATGCAGTTTATTGCTGACATGCTAATGATAAGCCTTGTAAAAAGCTAAAGGCTAAACCCGGGCTGGACAATTAAGTTTGATCCACGTCACATGCGATCCATGCTGTTGTTTACTCTGGCCCACTGAGAAATGACATTATCAAGCGTCCTGTAATGTTTGTTGCATTCATTTTGCTGACCTTCAACAGTTGCAACAGTTTCACTATTAGTTATTCATTATTTTATTTGTTTTACCAATTTACCCCATTACATATTGTTAATTGATTTGTCAGTTAAAAAAAATTGTGAAACAAAAAATTTCACATTTTGATTTTTTTTTTTGTTAAATTAAAATATGAGCCTTAATTATTGTTATTTTCAATATAATTAATTTTCCATACATATTTTTACTTTTTTAATCCACATATAGCTTGCCCATCTGCCCTATTTAAAAATCAAATGTGCCCAAATGTTTGCCCATACCTTAGCTTATTGTTTGACCCAAATGTGGGACACATGGTGAAAATAGAACTAAAACATGGATTAGCTTTTTGCAATTTTATAGGTTAGTGCGGGAATAGCGCTACATTGAGGCTAGGAGGTGCTCAGAAATATGTGTCGTCCCAATTAAACCCCTCCAGCATTTTACATTTTAAAATATATCTATGAATAATTTTCTCAGCCCCCTATGTATCCGTGCAGCCCCCCTTTAGCACCGGGAGAGAAAAATCCTGGGGCCGTTGATTAGCAATGCACATGGGACCTGTAGATAATTGAAAATGTAATGAATAAATAATAATATTTGCACTAATTCAAATTAAATGAGCAATTAGCATCAAAAGATTGCTTCATTGGGTTAAATATATTATCCAGAAATAATGGGGTTTACCTCAAATAAACTCTCGTCAGTTGGACCACAATAGACAGTAGTTGAATTAGTGTCATGGAGACTGTATTTGCACTTTCCAAAGGAGCACATCAGTGAATCAGAGTGCATTCGCCTCCAATGTTGCTGCTGCATCTTAATTGGGGAACGATGAAGTGTGCATGATTTTTAGGGGGCAACACTTTAGTAAGGGTGAGAAACCCCGCCGGGCAAGAATAATAGGAAAACTTCTCTGTGAGAGTTTTGCCTTTGATCTCTAATTGAGATTGGATTAGAGTGGATTTACTCCCTGTTGCCTATCTCTCCCTCCACTCACTATGACTGCAGTTAGTCGAAGGGGGCAATGAGTGCCTTTACTCTGTTGGCTTCTGGCCCAAAACTGCAAGAAAAGACACTATTTGGATAACCTTCATGCTCACTGTACTAATGCGCAAATTAGTGCTTCAACAGTCATTTAGCAAAATGCTTCAGAAAGGTATTTTTGAATGCACACACACTGCTGGCAAGACCTCTTGTGAGCATCATAAGGTGATACCCCTGACTGCTAAAGCCTAATTGAAGTGTCTACAATGGAGGTAAAATGACCAAAACATCATGCAGGTAATCGGATTTACTTTCTTTCAAATGGCTGCCCACATGTCCAGGGAAGTATATTTCAGAGGTGGGAGTGAGTCTCACATGTGCACGTGCATGTCACAAGCCTGCAGACTTTCGTGTAAGTCCAATATGTCACAAGTTTTCATTTTCTAAAATTGGTGATTAAAGTTGGACTTGAGTCAAGTCATGTGACTCCCCCACCTTTGATGTATATCAGAACGCAAAAAGGGATGAAATGAAATCACACTAACTGGGCACTTTAATTCGGAACACTTGTACGGTCTGACGAGATCCATTCAGACATCATATCCCACTGTGCACCAATTACAGTTGTCATGTTTTTTTTGCATTCTTTGCAGGGAGAAATTCAACAACTGCTGATTGACGACGACCCCCAGGCAGCTGCCTCTTACTGTATCAACTACATGCCAGACTGTGACTCCACTTTGCGCCGCGGCAGCCAAGACCTGGACCTTCAAGGGGTTAGTACTGCCACCCACAGGGAAGATTTCCTAATTGAAAACTAAACAATATCACAATGCAGACTAGGAATGTCAAATAACGCCTTAACACAGAGTTGTATTCATTATCATAGGGGTGTTTTTTTTAGCAGCTATTTGGGAGTTAGCGTGCGGGTGAATGGTTAGCCCACGAGCTAACTGTTAGCTCGCGAATTAGGGGCTAACCTAATAGATGTTTCTTAGCGGCTATTTGGGAGTTATCCCGGGGTTAGCGTGTGGCTGAATGGTTAGCCCGCGAGCTAACAGTTAGTTAGTGGCTATTTGGGAGTTGGCATTATAGTTGGTACAAAAGCTGATGGCAAAAAAAAAAAAACTTTAACATGTTACAAATCACAAAAGCAGTTTAATAAACATGTGCTTGAAGGCATTTAAGGAGTCAAGTGCTGGAGTTTTTATTATTATTTAAAAAAAATTACACCACTTTTTTTCCTTTCCTGCAAATGTATATCGGCTTCAAATATCGGTTATCGGCCTCCCTGAATACCGATAATTGGTACCGACCCTGAAAAAAGCATATCAGTCTATCTCTAGGTTTGTTTGTTTTTTTAACAAGAGATCGTGTCCTTGATTACAAGTGTTGGCTCACATGGCCACTTTTCAGTTTGTAAGCCAACAAAATGACAAATTCACAAAACATACAATGAAGCACATACTGATGATTTTGATGATTGATGACTTCCTGGCCAGCAGGAAAGCATTTCTTTTAAATCAAGTGATTCTTTGTCAAGGGAATAACAGCTGAGATGAAGCAAACCGATCTTGAGCAAGACGAGCATTAAATCAGCCAAGTCAACCAGTGACACACTTCTCACGGATACTTACACTGCATCTGTGCACGTGTGTGCACAAAATCTGGTCAATGAAAACGATCCAGAAAGTGTCCAATTTGCTGATAGTCATCTAGTTGGCTTTTCCGAAACTATTTCAGCTCTGGGATGAGCTCAGAATGCCAAAGCATGTCAACATTCCCAATTGGCCGACATCCCATTGCACACACTGACCCCGTTTAGATCGGAATCCCCAATGTTGTTTCTTACTGCTACAAATTTATTGCTGTTTGTATAGTGAGATTGTAAGCGTGTGTGCGGAACACAGGTCAGTGATATGTTATAAATATTGTTTTCAGATCATAAATGATAAACATATCCATACGTTTTCTATAGGGCTTAGAGTCACAGATGAGCTAAATACCACCAGGGGACTTAATTTTATTTGGTCCTCAATTGCTCTATCAGAGCCAGACTGTTATTTGCTACTTTGTGCTTTTCTTTACAAGTGTTTCTTTCTCTCACTCCTCACAATGCCCTCTTTTCATGAAAAGAGGTCCCAACTGGACCGGCCGGAAGAACAACAAGCCAAAGAGGGCAGGAAGGGCAGAAAGAACAAAAAGAAGAGGGACAAGAGCTCTAAGGGCAAAGGCAAACGTAAAGGCGAGGGGAAAGGCAAAGGTAAGGGAAAGAAGAAAAGATCTAGGAAGAAAGAACCCGAGGAGGAAACTTTGGAGGACGGCTTCATTAGAGTGTCTACGATGCTGCCCGAGTCTCTGTCCCAAGAGTCTTTTTTGGACATAAAAAGCACTGAAGAAACAGTCAGTCCCACTCAAGTCTACGAGGACGAGCCCCTTGTGGAGATGCCCACGAATGAACCGTCAACTGAAGCCCCCTCACCAGACACCAGAGTCCAATCTCAAGTTCATGTTGAGGTAGACAACTTAACAGCTCGCCTGCATTGTTTCGGGCACAATAACCAATGAGGTATATGCCACGGAGGAGGCGGGACTTCCAACTTCCTGGTTTTCACACATCAGCTTTGTTTCCTATTTGCGACGTGTGGGCCGCGTCCCAGTTCTTGCGCTTCTGCCTTTGTGCCGCACGGTTTCGCGTTCCCGTCGACGGGCGCGAGTGTGTCGTGTGTCTGTCTCAGTTGTCCGAAGCATTTCAGAGGGTTGAGACGCTCGGTTGGGTGCGGGTGCAAGTGTTGGAACGCGGCCATCAGTGGCCGGAAACGACGCTGATGTGCGAAACCCGGAAGTCCGTGGCATCTACCCCATTGCTCCCCCTGCTAATCTCACATTTCTCCAGCTGCTCGCTACTAACCAGCCAGCACCCTCATCACCCCCTAATGTAACTTTATGACACCAAATCAGAAAATATGTCTCCAGTCTTGAGTAGGCTTTCTGTCTGTGTGTTGAGCAAATACACACTAAGCATAATTTGTGTAGACCAGAGTGATCTGCATGGTATGTACAAGAGATGGGCATAATAATTACTGTTCCTCTAACTATTTGCAGATTTCTTTGGAGCTTAGTCACTGAAAAACTCGCCTATTAGGCTTGTTCACGTTCTGAAAATGCCACAAGATGACGCCAAAGCCCAGTTTAATTCAAAATAATTGATTTGGCGCCATCTTGTGGCATATTAGTGTCAAGAAATTTTTTTGAAGTGAGGGGCTTCTATTTGGCGAAAGCACTAGCTTTTATTTTTATTTTTATTTTTTAGTAGTGCTTTTTCTCTATCTTGTGGCATTTCTAGGCAATTATAAAACTTGTAGGGGGTGTCAATTACTTGCTAGTCAAGAATTCAGTCAAGAATTCATTGTACTGTTCCTACAGTAGTGATGCAGTCAAATGCCCATCCCTGGTATGTACAGTATAATACATTATGCGTCTAATATGTTCTGCTTAATTAGCATAGCATCTCTTAAAATTGTGTCACGTCCCAGTAACACACAAGGAATGACTTGCCTATTAGTGCTGTAAACTAATTTCCGCTGCTATTTCTGCCTTGCAGCCGTGATTCTGATTCAGCCTCAGATTTCTTATTGGCCTGCCAGCCTGCATCAGGGATGACCACCACATCCCCGCTGCCCAATTATTGACCTGTTGCGCTAACATTTCATCTCATAATTGACCTGCAGGAGACGGAGACGGTGAAGAGCCCACAGGTGGAGAATGGCCACGACCTTTATGACAACCTTGTTGACGGCCTTGCTGTTTCTATAGTAACAGCAGGCACAAATATTACTGAATCAGAGGTTGGTTGAACATACATGAAAAATAAATGTCACGTTTAGCATAGGTGTCAATAATAGCATTTGAAAACAGGTCTTCGAACACTACGACTACAATGATACCAAGTCCGAGTATGAGGAGTATGAAATATACGACGAAGGCTACGACTTTGCATTGCGAGAAGGAGCAGAGACGTGGGAAGGAAAGGTAAAAGCTGCAGTCAGGCATATGAAGCCAGTGGTCAGTTTTTCCCCATGGCCAGTGTCAAGCCATTATCGTGTTCGTCTAATTCCCTTCCTCAGGCAAGACTACCGACGGAGAAAGGACAGAAGGGCGAGCGTGGGGTAGCTGAGCCGGTGAGCTGCCGCAGGCATCGCATGAATAGCATAGTGGCTTCAGCTGGAAAAGCATGCAAATGAGTTGATATTGGGATTCTTTGGTTTATAGGGTGCACTAGTGGAAGGACCAGCAGGCCCGCCTGGACTGGAGGTGAGTTTCTGTGTCCATTTAGGTATTTATCAAAAAATTATAAGGGGTTATAATGATTAATTTCTAGGTGATTGTTAATAGAATCGAAATGAAAAAATATCCATAGATGCCAAAAGATGGCAGCAAATATATATTTTTCCTATTAGACAAGTTTATGGCTTAAGTAGCAATCTTTGCTTCGACATAGGTCTTGGCATCAACATGCCACAAGATGGCGCTAAAGCAGTATTTTTAATCGGTCCCTGAATATGTGAGGTTCACTATATTATGAAATTACATTATAATAGTTTGGGATTTTTTATTATAATTAGTTTTGACTTTTGTTTTTGTTCATTTCAATTAGTTTTTAGAGCAGATTTTTTTTTCTATGTATTTTTTTTAATGTATTTTAATTCATGGAGTGTTGATTTAACATTTTTATATCAAAGTGTATCTGCTGCATTTATAAATTAAAATAGGTGATTAATTGGAGTATGGTCTATAATTTAGAAGCCACTACACTGTATTTGAAGGATATGAAAGTTAGAGTGACAATATCTCATTATCCTTCACAGGGACTTCCTGGTCCAGTTGGACCGATTGGCCCCCCAGGACCGAGGGGAGACCCTGGAGAAGTGGTGAGTGGAGCGTATCCTATTAGACTCATATTTGGACACAGCCCGCCCTCCACCCCCCCAAAAGTGATTACACTGGCCCACTTTGCAGAGTTCAACTGGCTGGACTGAAAGATGATGACACGTTTCTTTCTTGTTCAAATAAAACGTTGACAGTGCACAACAAAGTAGTGCCAGATGTTAAATTGGGAAGACGGATGGATTGATGGTTACAATAAGCAGTTCAGATAATGGACGAATGGATGGGTGTCTTTGATTAATTCTTTGTATGCTTGTCATGTACTTTAAGGGCCCAGCGGGACGTCCTGGTCTTCCTGGGGTTGACGGAATCCCAGGTCAACAAGGAACCTTGCTCATGCTACCTGTAAGACTTTCCACCTTGCCACACATACAACCAACACAGATCCTCCCTCACCAGTATTGACCACAAGGAGGGGCTGTTTGACTGAGCTTCATCCACTCTAGGGGAATCCTCCTGACTTTACTCTTGCCCTCAGTTCCAGTTTAGAGGTGATTCCCAAAAGGGACCAGTGGTGTCCCCCCAGGAGGCCCAAGCGCAAGCTATTATTCAACAGGCCCAGGTACATCTCCTAGCTAATCTTGTGTATGGATCATCCTGCCATTCTAGCAATTGATGATGATCCAAAGACATTTGTCATGTCATTGTGCCTTCCTTGCAGCTGTCAATGAAGGGACCTCCGGGTCCGGGGGGTCTTACAGGGCGACCAGGCCCACTGGTAAGTCAAATTGTCCTGATACAGTAGCTTTTTTTAAAGGATCAATGCTCAATCTTCACATGTCAATAACTTGCTCCTCATCTATCTGACAGGGTGTTCCAGGCACGGCTGGCTCCAAAGGACACGTTGGCGACCCCGGCACTCCGGTAATGAGCAGACATGTTTATCTCACCACAAGCTTCCATCTGCCGCTCGCTTTCCTTGTCGCTGTATTGATTTTCCTTTCATCTAGCTCGCTCCCCACCTTTTCACACATTCACGTTTCCATTTATCGTGTCCATACAGGGACCTCAAGGACTGGCAGGACTTCAAGGAGGTAACGGGAAACCAGGAAAAAGGGTGAGCTACGGGATGGAAATATATATGGCATCACATGATAAATAAATAAATAAATAAATAAATAAGCAATCTCTTATTTATTTTTACTGGCTCATGTTTCGTTTAGGGACATGCTGGAACCGATGGAGGGCGTGGAGCTCCAGGTGAAACTGGTGTGAAGGTATGGCACCACAGTGCTGCATTGCAGTGGTGAGATGCTTGTTTAATTGGACTGCAAGGAACATTCATGGCAGAAATTTGTTTCTGGACTCTGTTGATCACAGAGGAAACAGGTTTTATTCTAAATAATGGAATTGTATGGTAAAGACTGCAGTTTTTAGGTAACAGCTGGGCCATCTGTGTGGACTTCCCTTATTACTACCACTATCATGTCAACCAATTGGAAAAATGATGACATTTAGCGGGCCCGGTAGGACGCCCTGTGAGGTGAATTTGAAATTTGAAGGGTTAAATGGTCCCATGCAGCTCGAGTTAGTCTGTACTGTTCTACATATTCTGAAGGACACATAACACAGCAGACAGAGAATAAAATCAGACTGGATAAAAAAAAAAAAACTCTAAACATCCGCGCGTACTGGAAGCAGAGCAGCCAAGAGGACAATTTCATGTCACAAATGTATGTTGTTAGAATAGGTCAGAGCTACCATGCCAAACTTGCTCAAACATGCCTTCAGTGTGCACTGGGGACAGAAAAGGTCACTTCCGAAAACATGATGAAAATGTTTTCTCGGCAGCACAGTGAGACAATGATTAGCATATTCTGCAATGCCGTTCTGAGTTCTAATCTTGGAACCGACCCTCATGTGTTCATGGTTTCCATTATTGTTTTAAAACTTTGAATGTTTTTTTTTCCACTTTCAACTTGCTGAGGGGTCCGACTAAGTCCAACTCCTACTTACCAACTAAACAAAATACCGTAATATGATTTGTCCTAATTCTTTTTCAATACTGTTATTTTGTGCCACTTGTTTTAATACATATTATTCTATGAAACAGGTCTCAGACTAAAGGCCCATGGACCACATTTGATCATCAATGACATTTTATGTGGCCTGCGAATGTTTGGACCAATTACACTTGAAAGCAATTTTGAAAACAGAAAAAAAAAATCTGTTGTTAGATTTCTCTGCTGTTTAAAACTAAAATTGGCATGCTGATTCCAAACTTATATATATATGTATTAGTGATGCACCGAATATTTGGCCACCGAATTTTTTTGCCATTTTCGGCATTAGGCCGAAATGAAATTAAAGCCGAAAGAATGTGGCCGAAATAGGATGTTGAGGAGACGCAAGCAAAAAACCGCTGCAAGCAAGCGTCTGCTTGAATTAAACAGCGAACATGGGGTTGAGTGTCCGCCTTTTTTTCTCGCTGGCTTTTCACCTGTCGGTCGCAGCAGCTCTCCAAGTCATTGCGCACACGGTGGAGAGGGGCATCACTTGGTGTACACCATTTAAGAGGGTCGGAAAAAAAGACAGAACTGCCGTGTACTGCAGTACAGGTGAGCCACTATTTCTCCCGCAGCGCCTTCCCCTTTTTTTTTTTCTCATAAGAGCCCCTTGAACGCTTCCACTTTTTCACCGGCATCCTGGTGGCCGTGCTAAATACTTTAGCTAATGCTAGCAAGATTGCTATTAACAGTTTTAAACACGGAAACACTTACCACTATCTCCGGGTGGCGACAGACCTGTACAGGACGTTATGTGTGACTTTGCAGTCCGTTCCCAAAGCCGATTAGCTGGTGCGAACAATTGCATTTATTTATTTTTAAACGTTGGTGAATACGTGAATGTGCCGATTTTAAGTGCACCGCACCTCGTCCCGCCGCACGCATCCGTGCCCGCCTGTGCGGACTACAAGGAGCAATCGCACCGCCAGAAAATGCTCAGCCCTCGTTTGGTGTCTAATGTAACATTAGCCAACATGTCTGCAGTGTGGGCACATTCTTATTTATATTGTGCTTGGTTAGAAAGCCAGTGCTAAATAAACATTTTATGATATCATTATAATTTTAATTAATTATAATAAATGCAATGAAAGTAAAAATTGGCATAATTTTTTTTCAGCGTTTCGGTTTTCAGTTTCGACCAACCATTTCGGTGCATCTCTAATATCTCTCTCTCTCTCTCTCTCTCTCTCTCTCTCTCTCTCTCTCTCTCTCTCTCTCTCTCTCTCTCTCTCTCTCTCTCTCTGTCTCTCAAATTCAATATCTGCTAACAGAAAGCTAACATAGTAGCAATTAAGAGGATGAGTGTTGGCTTTTCTCTTAACATTGTAAGTTCTTTTTCATGTAATGCTGTTTTTGTTTTGTTTTCAAAGCTTCTAATTGCAACTATTCCATCTTCGTGTTTTATTTACATACAGTACATGCACACTTATTTATTTGTTTATAAAGAAAACAGGGACCTACAGCTCAAAAAAACTTGACGTGATAGAGAAAAACTGAAATCAGTTTTAGATTACGCACCCAAGAATTTGTTGAACACAGCTGTCTGACCAACCCCATAACATATAGTGGCAATTATCAGGATTTTGATTTTATTAGGGATTACACACAAAACATATGAGGTAAAGGTCTAACAACTACCACAACCTATTTTGCAACAATAAATGCAGTGCAGTTCAGCTTGTGTCTAGCATATATCAAATGTCTCCTAAAAAAATCCAAATTCAAGATGCTGATGTTTCTTTCTAAATGTCATTAAATCTGTACTTGTTAACACAAAATAAAAGCTGTTTGTTTTGAATTTTGTTCTCTTACTGTGCTGCATGTGAAAATATGGGGCGTGCCCAACAGTGATATTTGGCGTACTGCCCCTTGAGGGCAACCCTAACTACGATGTGACCCAAAATCAAAACAAGTTTGACAACCTTGCTCTATGACCTCGCAGGGTGATCGAGGTTTTGACGGCCTGCCAGGACTCCCGGGAAACCAGGGGCACAAAGTGAGTTTTTATTCCTTTGCACACAAATATGTATTTGCACATGTAAAATGTTGTGAAATCTGCTGTGTACACAGCGTAGCATCTGTTCAAAGCTTCGCTCCCACGGAGAGAAGTGTTTTTAAATGTACTGCTGCTTTTGTATCTTCATAGGGGGACAGAGGAAAGCCCGGTCCTCATGGGCCTGCCGGAGAGCCGGGAGAAAGGGTGAGAGCGTCAAGACAATTTCTCCAAAATCAACAAAATGCACCATGTAGCTTTTGTTTGTTCTATTTTTGTCAAGATCAAAAGAGATGTATTACCGTGATAAATCGATCAATACGACGCACCGTATAATGCTACAGCAACACACACCCAAGCAGGCTGCTTTGAATTAAAGTTACTCCTAAATCCAGCACAAAGAAAGATGTACAAGTATATGCGATACAAAACAATATGACACTGGGATTTCTGTATCATTGATCCAGACGCTGGCAAAATGAATTTTGTTTCTCAGTTATAAATGTCGAGATGCGGGATCATAAAAATGAGATATACACCTCAATGTTTGTGATTAGGATGGCATCCATGCTGAAAATCTGTTGCCTTCTTTGTATTTGCTAGGGACCAGATGGACCTGTTGGCCCAAGAGGGCAACCTGGTGAACCTGTGAGTAAAACACAAACACACATACCTGCCTTTCTACACACACTCTTCTTAATTAATACTACTACTACGTACTTAAACAGGACGTTATTATGTTTGAATATTATTTGATACAAATATAAGCATGTCAAATGACATAAGCTGATTGGTAATTTGGTACATTAATCAAGTTGTCTTAATGAACAACAGACATGCAACTTAATAAGAACAGAAATCAAATCAAATACTTATAACTTGACCTGAAATTTCGAGTTGACTCCCACACATTCCCAATAAATTCCTAATAAGTATCATAAAAAGCATATATATATATATATATATATATATATTAGTATATAATAGGCTATATTTGTATTACTTTTGTTATTATTTAGATAGCATCTATATATGTAATGTTCGAGTTTTCTTAACCTGTTATTGTATGGCTGTAATTTAAATATTAGGGAAGTGGAAGTTGCATAATTCCATGTATATTGATGGGAGATGGGTGTGAGATTCAATAAGTTCTCTTCTTTCCACTCCTTTTTTTGAGTAGCACATGCTGAGCTTGCTTTATTGCCACTGGTGTACATAATGATGTTTTTTTTGTTTTGTTGCCATGATTATTTTCTGATTGTTTATTATAATGTATTGCTATGTTTGGCTTTTTGGAACATATTTGTTTGATCAGCTCAAAAACAAACAAAATCTAAATCAAAGTTTTGTACTGTGAAATGCAGCTTCTGACCCTTTCATTCAAATTGGATGACATTAAATAGAAAATTGTACGTTATGCAAAATAGGGTTGTTGTGTTGTAATATTGGCCACATTTATGTGTGTAATGATGATTTGCTAGATAGTTTATGTTAAGTGAATTTTCCCTGCTATTTGCATGGGATAGGAACTGGGCCCAACCTTAAATAGCTTTTTTTTTTCAAATGACATACACTCATTGTAATTGCCATAAAGTGACCCCCCCCCCCCCCAATTTTTTGGGGATGCATTATTGTATTTATATATATTTTTATAGTCTTCTTCTTCTTCATATTATTATTATTATTATTATTATTATTATCATAATTAAAATTACATGAAATGAATGATATTTTTCTATTCTAATTTCTAGTTCCTGACTGTAAAACTGCCACAAGAGGGTGGCCGATACTGGTATCGGCCGCCGTCGCAAGTACCGATACCTTGAAATAAGGCTGGGTATCAGCCCAATATCGATACTTGGCCCTACTATTTTTATTATGTTTTTCTTTTTTTATCTGCTTTTTATTTTATATTATGTCATGTATTTTTTATTGTATTTATTTTTTCTCTTTGGGAGGAAATGGAGGGATCATTGTTTTGCTGATTGTGGTGTATTTTTGAGAATTCAATTTGAAGATAAAGTGACTTGGAAAACCACAAATGTTAAAAAATTTGGATAAGCAAGGTGTTCAGTAAATATTATGATGCGTAGGTTACCTCCAAAAATCCACGAATAGGTGAATCCACAAATGCTAAACTTGAAATATGCAGAGGTCACCTGTATATTGTAATGATCATGAACATGTATTATATTATGGAGGATGTACGAATGGATGGATTGCTAGCCACATTTTTTCGCTTCACAACTCAGACGTAGACTTTGCATGTTAGCTTTGCATCAAGTGAACAAATTTGCATTGGAAAAGACCACACACCTTTGGTTATAAAGGCAGATTATCATAGCTGCCTCTTAGAGAAACAGGCAGCCTGAGATGTTAGCAGCGACAATGGTGAGCGTGTCATTTCTTTTGTGCATCTCTGCAGCAAAAACACGGGCTGATTGCACTCCATCTTCCTCCCAGTAGGAGCTTTATGCTCAGCGGGCGGCTGTCCCTCCAAATGCATCACCCTGCGTGGCGAGGAAATAAAGTGCCATAAGACATGCTCGCAGAGCTGTGTTAAACTACAGAGGCTATTTTCAACAGCCAGAAAGAAAAGGACAAAAAAAAAACCAACAACTGTGACAGCCGGAGACAAATGCCAGGCAGAAATTGGGTTTGCTGGGAACGTGATAGAGGCAGAGTGAAGAGATAAAAATCATGGCCGCAATGATTATATTTCCATATCAATCATATCCCAGGAGATCACAGATGTGGCTTTGGAACAGGTGGCTTGGCCAGCCTACAAAGAGTATGTAGCGGGGTGGAGGGGGTTGGCAAAAAAAAAAGGCACACAAATATACACGTGCAAATACAAGATTACACAAATGTTGATGTTAACTCTGTTTACATTTGAAGTCCCTTCATGTTTTCAGTGCAGTATTCCTCGCATCATGTCATAATATATGCAAATAAATTGATGATTCGCCCCAGGGTTCTCGTGGTCTTGCTGGGCCAAGAGGGCCGCCGGGATCACCTGGCCAACCTGTAAGTCGACATTACTTCAATTTAGAAAGCAGTGTACACATTTTTTATATTATATCAATTATTATCCCCATTTTTAGGGAATTCAAGGAGCAGACGGTGCACAGGGGTCAAAGGGAAACCAGGTCAGTCTGTTAATAACATAACACCAATGACTGTTTTCTGGCATGTGAAATATGTGTGGCCACTAACATGAACTCCCAGTTTCATTATATATATATATATATATATATATATATATATTACTGTATTATTTTTTGAGTGGTGCACCAAATGTGGGTCGAATCCACTGACAGCTAGTGATGATGCTGATTTTCTGAATATCACTCAGAAATGATGATGCTTTTTTGCAGGGTCCGCATGGAGAAGTAGGACCTCCAGGACAACAAGGAAATCCTGGACCACAGGTACTGCACACTACCAAAATTCAAACCTGTAATACTTCGAGAAAATAACATTTCAATTCTACAAAATATTTTTAACTGAAATTATTTGGATAAACTTTCTTAATTCAAAATATTGCCTACATTCCTTCACAGTTATAATACAAGGATCTCTTATCTACGGAAGAGGATTAGGGCCAGTGAAGAGAAGAAATAAGAATAGAACCAGTTAGCCAGACTCACTTTATTCTCAGAATTCTCACTTTAAAGCATGAATTCTGACTTTTAAGTGAGAATTGTCACAATTCTCACTTTAAAGTGAAAATTCTCACTTTAAAGTCAGAATTCTGACTTTATTCTCAGAATTCTGACTTTAATCACAGAATTCTCATTTTAATCACAGAATTCTGACTTTATAGTGAGAATTCTGACTTTATTCTCAGAATTCTCACTTTAAAGTGAGGATTCTGACTTTATTCTCAGAATTCTCACTTTAAGGCAGAATTAGGACTTTAAAGTGAGAATTCTCACTTTAAAGTCAGAATTCTGTGATTAAAATGAGAATTCTGTGATTAAAGTCAGAATTCTGAGAATAAAGTCAGAATTCTGACTTTAAAGTGAGAATTTTCACTTTAAAGTAAGAATTGTGACAATTCTCACTTAAAAGTCAGAATTAAAGTGAGAATTCTGAGAATAAAGTGAGTCTGGCTCACTGGTTCTATTCCTCTTCCGTACTTATCAAAGTGGAGGTAATATGAATGAATACCTGTATACAAATTGAATGAATTCATTATACAATATATTGTAATTTTCTAGTAATACATTTGTAATGCTAAAAATACATTTATAATGATTAGAAAACCAGTTCAAGTAAAATTATTAATTTCAATAAAGCATCCAACTTTGTCTAGTATGAGGCCACCTGCTTACTATTCCGGACTCACATACACACGAATATCTCAGCTCATCACTGCATCTTGTGACATTTAACCTGACGGATGCTTTGCTCTGGCACAGGGATTGCCCGGCCCCCAGGGTCCTATCGGGTTTCCGGGAGAGAAGGTGGGTAGCATTTCTCTCGCTCATTGCCAGAATTGAACCCATGTGACCTTGTGTGTTGTCACTGCACTGGCCCACGGGAGGGGACAGTACAACTCAACTAGCGCTGGGTCCCATCATGACAGGATTGATACAGACAGGAAATCAATAGCAAAGAAAAATACACAGGCGCATGGACATAAAGGACGGCCTCGGCCTTTGACCGTCAAGAGGCTGGACTGATAAAAGCAAAAGAATGGGACCAAGTCATTGTTAATATTTATGTGCTTGATTGATTTGTTGCACATGTGATGTCAACTATGCTATTCTGTCCAATACAGGGTGCCCAGGGGAACCAGGGCATGCAAGGACTATCGGGCATTGATGGACCACTTGTAAGTACACACACAGATACACTGCGTCCATACATACTGACCATGCATGTAACTATTGTGCAATTGCGGATAACGACACTGTTCAATATACAATTAAAGGGAACTGAGGAAAATGTGTAAAGTAGGCATATGTTTCGTCTATACAGTATATGGATAGCTGGAAAAGAGCAAACACTTTTCAAGACGTGTCCTTATCAGGGTCACGGTAAATGGACTGCTTTTTATATGGCGCTTTCATCTACACCATATGGTGCCCCAAGCACTTTACAATGCTTCACATTCACCTTTCACACACACACATTCATACACTTGCTGCTGCCATGTCCACTGGGAGCAAACCGGGGTTCAGTGTCTTGCTCAAGGATATGGTCACAAGGGCTGAGGATCAAACCCACAACCTCACGGTTGGGAAACGTCCACTCTACCACTGAGCCATGCTGCCCCAACGGGTGAGCAGTAGCCTATCCCAGCTGGCTTCGGGCAAGAGGCGAGGTGCACCCTGGATTGGTCGCCAGTCAATCGCAGGGCACATGTAGAAAAAATATTCAATAGACTTTACTCATTTTTCCTAATTTCTTAGGGGGGCGTGTGTAAAATGGTGAAGAATGATTTGGGCCATGGATTGAGTTGCCCCCTTACCCACCAGAAGAACTTGCGAGGCCTCATCTTCATTAGCGGTTATCCACCACAACTGAGACGTGCATAGTGCATGGCTGACGGAGAAAGGCATAATAGCAAGAGTATATATATATATATATATATATATATATATATATATATATATATATATATATATAAAATGCTAATTCCTTACCAAAACAATCCCAAAGTGGTGTTTTCCTACATTTGCCCCTCAATGAGAAATTCTACCTCATTCTGCTCTCCGAGCACCAGCCCCTCCCAACCTGAGAAAACGAGCAGGTGCTCACTCTATGACGTCATTAGGTGCCGACCCACCCTGCGCCGCCTCTGCAGACTAAGCACACGCCCACTTTCTCTGAAACCTCCATGTTCGCAGGATCGTGATAAAAGTAGCCTTTATCTGTAGACATTCTGTCCAAATGAATTTACAGCAATCAATTATCCATCACATTTGCAATGCCAAAGTGCAATAACAATTGGCCGTCTTAAATTCCATTTGTTGCTAACACGCTACAAGTAAAATTTCTGCACTGTTGAACCTAACTAAATGAATAGTCTAGTAGTTAGCATGCTCACCCTGCAAGCAGAAAGTCGAGGGTTCGCATCACACTTTTAGTCCCCCCGGGCACTATAAAAATGATACTAGCATGTATGGTACAGTAAATGTGGAACAGACGACTTCCATTTCCTATATTCGCTATGGTGAAAATTGTTTCTAGATATGAACAAGTTACAAGAGACCTCAATGATCCCACTGTATTTGAGGGGGGGGGGGGGGGGGGTCTCCTATTTCCTGATCTAAATTGCAGTGGGACACATTTGAATGCCTCTCACTCGATGCTCCTTTTAATTACCCTGCAAAGCTTTGTTTCAAGCAATTGCATTCTAATGGGGGCTTCACTCTCACTAACACCGACTTTTCCTCTTTTCAATTGCCTTGTTGCAGTCGGGGGAATTCCATTAAGCGCAGTGCAATGACGGCACATTTACAATGGAGCTAACTTGAGCTGATATCTGTTTTCTTGCTGCAGGGTCACCCAGGAAGAGAGGGACCCCAAGGAGAGAAAGGCTCCCAAGTGGGTAACTGCACATTACAGGCTTGTTCACGCTACACTCTGCCAGGAATAACAAACTCACTTTATTTACAACTCGGAAATGTCATAAACTGCCGCTGAATGCAATGATGCCCTCATTAAAATGCCTCTCACTGTTCCTTCCTCTTGCTATAAATATTATGACATGTCATATGCAGGGAGTTCCAGGTGCCCAGGGGCCAATTGGGTACCCAGGGACCCGCGGCGTCAAGGTGAGACAATGGATGCAATAATGATTGTGATATTTAATAACCACCCTCACTAAAAGTCATTCTTCACATATAATCACTCTTGTCTTTGAGTGACAAGTGATAATTGAAGGCAAATACCATGTAGTCAACAAATGGCTAATCAAAAAATCTAATCAGATTCGATGCAGGCGACATCTCGACTTATTAGTGATTCGACATGGACAAATTTATCAAATTTACCATAACCAATAATTAGAAATAAGTAAAAGTAAAATAAACAAACTACAGCATATTTTATTGAACTATTTGAGAAATATTTATAGCATTTGTTTCTGTTGATCCTCTTGCTCTAATCTCTAATGCAGTTAATAAATAGGCTTTAAAAAATAATCAGTTAAGCACCGCAGTAAAAAAATACAACGTAATCACATCAGATCTCATTAGATTGTGCCGCTGATGTGCCAGTGAATTCACCTACAGAGAGAAAACAATACAATGCTTTCAATGATTAACATTAACATTGCTTGTGGAAGTTAGTGACATTTAATAAGATTCTTTTTAAACCCTTTTTTTAAGGGAGCAGATGGCGTCAGAGGTCTAAAGGGTGGCAAAGGAGAAAAGGTGGGTTACACTTGGGTTATAGGTGTCTGGTTGCTTGAAATCAGTCAGCCGTTATCCTATGGATTTACTATCACAATGCAGTGATGCATTTATCATTCAAGATCTCTCTTGTCTCCTCGTTAGGGAGAGGATGGCTTCCCTGGCTTCAAAGGCGACATGGGCCTCAAGGGAGACAGAGTGAGTGCATCCTTATAACATCTCCACTTAGTTTATACAAGTCTGCAAAACAAACTTTTACTTTTTTTTACCCTTTAGGGCGACAGTGGGGCTCTGGGTCCTCGTGGAGAGGACGGAACGGAAGGGCTGAAGGGCCAACAGGGAGCCATGGGGGATTTAGGACCGCTTGGGACTGCTGGAGAGAAGGTATAGTACAGGTATATATTTGGTACTAGGCCGCCCAGACAGACTCAATTTCAGTTTTTTTTAGCAGAGAATATATGTCATGAACTCACTTTACAACAAGCAGCCGGTTGACAAATAGTGAACAAATATTCACACAAGAGGCTTCAAGCTGTTGCTAACAAACAATGCAAAATGCTAAAGGCGGGCTAACGAATAGCATCTATGTGGCAGATTTATACTTTAAGCAATGGGTATTTAAACAAACAGTGTATGTAGACAGAAAATATAACATGTTTGTTATCCTCTTAGAATTACGCCTAATATTACTGCAGCTCAATGAATAACTTACAGTAGTTGTGAAACTCTTCTTCATTCATGTCTGCATGACCGTATTACACTGCACCCCCGTTGGCCAAGTCGCACACACCAGAAGGAGCCAAGATAAATTGTTTAGTTCTTGTACACTCACGGAACACTACCATCTGCAGTCCAGCTGTTTGGAACCAATGCTTGAGAAAGCCTTTTTTCAACTGCATTTGGGTGGCCGAATGTCAAGGACGGGAAAAAACATCACAAAACCTGTCAGGATTATTTAATTATTATCTAATTATGTGTAATATCCAAAAGCTCAGCTTTCCTGCAACAATACAATAGAAGGCTATTTCCACAAAAGACAGACAAATCTTACTGCGATTAGGTTGTGCTCATTTTAGTCAACATATCTCATCTGACTTTATTTTTTTAAATCTATATCCCCTTGTTTGTTTGTTTTTTGTAGGGTCACCTTGGAGTACCAGGACTGCCTGGATACCCAGGACGTCAAGGGTCAAAGGTAATCGATTATTGATGCGGCTCAATGTTATTTCCGTCCTTGTTCGGTTAAACACAAAATGATGATAGACGACTTATTAAAATTGGCCAATCTATTAATAGGTCTTCAGAACCACCCATTCATCACATGCTGATGAATGAGGGTATTTAACTTTGTGTTGTTTTGGATTTGATTAGCTGTAATTTGATATAATAGTTAATTATACACTGAAGAGACACTGGAGTCTTTCCGCAAGGATGATTAACCTCACTTGGTCTCCCCAGGGATCCATTGGCTTCCTTGGTGCGGCAGGATCTCCAGGAGAGAAGGGACGCAGGGTGAGGAGACTTGCATTAATTTAAATCCACATCCCACCGCTTTAAATACAAATATGTAGACCCAGTAAAAATCGATTATTAACTTTTCAATCCAGGGTCCAGCTGGCCAGTCTGGATCTGGAGGCCAGAGAGGTCCTAATGTGAGTACAGCTCTGTTTTTACGCATTATGATAAATAATCTAAAACAAAATGACCATGATTAGATTGTGATAGTAGTGCGGCCACTCTAGCGTTTACTTCCATATTCTGCGTTTTGCCACTGAGAGATAAATTATTCACATGCTTATTCGCCTTTTGTTTTTGCCGAAAGGGGGCCCGAGGAGGAAGAGGAGCAAGAGGACCCACTGGGAAGCCTGGAGAAAAGGTGATGGGGCTTCAGAAAAACAAGATAAAGACACACATACCTTAATCTTAAAAAATTACAACATCACATTTGCATACTGTAAACATAAACCTTAAGTGAGCAAAACAATAGAGATAGCTAGAGGAAGTTCAGAAGAGAAGTTCATGTTTGTTTGTTTTTTGGCGTTAGGGTTCGTCCGGACAAGATGGCTCTCAAGGATCCCCTGGAGAACAGGTAACATCTTGACTCATGGCCAGTGGCTTGGCACATTGGATAGTAGACCCATGTGACAAATTAGAATTGCACAGGCTGCAGAAAACACAATCATTGGCTGGAAACACCTTTTTTAAATTTACGCTTTTTTTAGGGTCCCCAAGGCCCACAGGGAATGCACGGTGAAACAGGATCAAAAGGACCAAATGTGAGTAGACTTTTCAGTTTTTATGTTATTGTTCTTTTAAACTTAACTTTTTAGAGTCAATTTTGTTCCAGGTTTTTATTTTCTATTTTTATGATAACAAAAGATACTATGTGTTTAGGGTCCACCTGGAAAAGATGGAGTTCCGGGTCATCCTGGCCAAAGAGGGGAGCCAGTAAGTCATCTACTGTTCTATTACACCTACATTTTATTATTGCTTTAAAATGTTGCCCTCAGACCCTAACAATAAATTGCCAAAGAGCTGAGAGTCGTATATAGTCACTAATAAACAGCAGGTGAAGCAAAAGTCATAACACTAAATGTTCTTTCTTATAAGGGCTTCCAAGGAAAAAATGGCCCCCCTGGTCCCCCGGGTGTTGTCGGACCACAGGTCAGAGGATTTTACCCGACGTTATCTGTCAGCCTATCCAACCAGTGATAAAATTGTCGGAATGTCCCCTTCAGGGCAAGACCGGTGAAACGGGGCCAAATGGCGACAGGGGCCATCCGGGTTCACCAGGACCACCCGGTGAGCAAGGCTTACCTGGATCGGCTGGAAAGGAGGGAGCCAAAGTGAGTAGTTTTCATTGTATTGTCAGGATCATAATTACTTTGCGGGCCGGTCCTTTCATTTAAAGTCCAGGGACGTTGTCAATACCTTTGAAACATGATCTTATCTACCGTTAGCAATCTAACTTTGAATTTGCCAATGAATAAAGCTCACAGATAGATTAGTATTCTTTCTTCAAACGATTCTCGAGTTGATGTGAAGACTGCAGAAGTTGCTGGTGTCTGCTGTCCACTCGTTCGAGTTTTTATGTGTATGTATGTGCTTTCTAGGGAGACCTGGGCCCACCAGGAGCCCCCGGAAAGAGTGGCCATGTAGGGATCCAGGGATTTAGGGGAAGCAGAGGGATCCCTGGTGCACCGGTATTGCCTAAATTATGCAGACATTTGCAGCATTTGGATCACAATGGCTGAGATTACTTGACGTCACAATGCTGAAAATCAAAAGAGCTTGATTGCAAAGTTGTTTGCGTCTTCCGCCAGGGTCCTGCGGGCTTAAAAGGAGCAGAGGGTGTACCTGGTATTCCGGGACTTATCGTAAGTTGGATTTTGAGCTATTTTTCTTCATCACTTTTGTCTAGGCAGCTTCTCCATTGTAATGTTTGTATATTTGAAGAAGAAAAGGAGCATACACTCTGAATGACATCATCTCTCTCTCTCTTGCAACCCCCAGGGTGCCACCGGAGAGAGGGGACCAGCTGGGCCAGCAGGTGCTATCGGGCAGCCAGGACGGTCCGGCAATGTTGGCCCCTTGGGGCCAATGGGAGAGAAGGGTGAACCAGTAAGACGCCAAACTTGCCGAATTGAGCTTACACGACCATTCTGATCCAATGTGAGAGGAAAACCCTGATTATGTGCGCTCTCTTTGTTCCAAGGGAGAGAAGGGACCCACCGGGCCGGCTGGGAATGATGGGGAACAAGGACCTGTTGGACTGCCAGGACCTGTGGGAGCAGCTGGGCCTCCAGGCGAGGACGGAGACAAGGTATTCAACACTGCAATGACAAGCACGAAGTTGTAATTTGAAGGATACTCATCACTTAGGTGGTATCCTCAAAGTTTCTGCTTGGTAACATACCTGTCCCAGTTTGGCTTTGGAAGAGATGACTCTGAGTCCCATATTAGCCCTATGACAAAAGTCAGTGTATTGTATAGATCCACAGAGAAGAAATCAACTACTCCGGCAGCCTTATTTGTGACAATGAAGACTGTGTGTGTTGATGACATGAATGGATCTGTCTCCGTAGGGTGAAATAGGAGGCCCGGGCCAGAAGGGAAGCAAGGGAGACAAAGGAGAAGCAGTGAGTGTGAATCCCATTTCAATAATCTCAGTATTATGCAAGTGACTTGCATCAGCAGGAGGCAGAGGACATCCTGGCTCATAATTGGTTTGGGATAATTCATTATGATAACAGTTTGTCTGTACAATGCACCCCGCCGCTATAATGAGCAGATGGCTTTAATCATGTCTTCAGCGGAAGTATTTAACAGTCATTCTGTTTTTTAGGGACCCCCAGGATCTATTGGAATTCAAGGACCTGCGGGCCAGCCAGGAGTGACTGTAAGCAGCATAACTCACAATACAGCGCGTGAATGGTGGATCCTTTGGTTTGTTTCGTAGCCTTGAACCGGCTTTGTATGTTTCAGGGTGCAGATGGCGAGCCAGGGCCTCGTGGGCAGCAGGGAATGAATGGAGCCAAAGGAGATGAAGGATTGAGAGGCTTTAAGGGGGCAACTGGTCCCACGGGCTTACAGGTAAGAAGGGCAACTGATTGAACGTATTGAAGATGCAGTTGTAAATTAATATCTAAATCTCTGTCTTTCTGCACAGGGAATGCCAGGACTGCCAGGGGAGAAAGGCGAAAGTGGCCATGTGGGCTCTATTGTAAGTAAAATTAATGCATTAAACACTCTAAAATATTTGTTTTGATAAGAATTGGAGACTCAGTGACTATCTTGAACTACTGTTGAGGTGCAAATCTCTCAATAATATCATAAAAACGATAGCTTGCATCAAGATGTGATTAATAAAAAAACGGAATGAATTCTGACCAATCAGTCTGTCAGTCAGCTTTGTTTAGTTTTCGCTGTGCTTCTTTATTACAGGCATGTGTTAGATTTGATTGGCACAAATAAAAACTTCAACAAAATCCACTAACCCTTTTGCTTTATAGACCTCATCCCAACAAATGAAATATTAGGCATAAGGTGTTGTCTCTCTTAAAAGTTTGCTCTATATTATTTATTTGTTTTTTACTAACATAACTAAGAGATTCATTTTTCAAAAATCTTTTTCAGTTTAATACATTTTGTAGAAACTTTATTTGGACGTTCGCCGACATTGTTATTTACGTCGCAACGCATTCATTGCGTAGTGACGTAGAATGGCGGCTCGCTCGCTGTGGTTTTGTGGTAGTCAAAGAGTAAACCAAATCTAATAAACGTCATGAAAAGGAGAAAAGGACTGTAATAGTAAAATATCCTAACTCTAATTTATGGGGAAGGGTACTCCTTTTCATACAAAAGCTCTACATACGCATTGACAGTATGCATGTTTCTGGAGTAAACCGGCTCCCCGCAGTTTACAGTGAGAACACAAATGGACCTCGGACTTGTTTGTTTTCTGACTATATATTGCTTGTTTGTACTTTGTTATAAAAATAATAAAAAAATAAATACATTAACATACACATTAAAAAAAGAAATGCGCTTGAATCTGCAAAATAATAATATTGCATGTACAGGTCTGTGTATGGGTGAAGTGCAGACACAATATAAAACATTTTAACAAAACAAATTGACTTTAGCACCGTTTGTCTCTGCCTTTTTACATCTTGTCTTAAACACAAATATATAAATAAAAAATACACTTCGCACGCCACACACATTAGTTAAGATAGCCAATAGCAGCACAACAGAGACATTAATATTCACACTTGTTTCCCTCATTCCACTCAAAAATGACAGTGATGGGCATAAGCCTTCAGTCTGACCACCTGCAACGTGTTCGAGCTTTGGAGGAAACTTTAGCTAACTATCTACCAAGTAGCATGACTACAACAGCAAAAAAGCAACAACAACAAAAGCAGACTAGTAATGAGAATAATGTGTTGGTAGAGTAAGAAACCTTTCACATATGCTGGTGGAAGTAAGGAACTTACAATTTCACTCGACTGGACAATCACACTAGGGAGGAACCGCTGGAGGACGATCAGCGTGCTCTGACGTTGCAACAGCGAAGGTGGGAGGGAGCGGAGGGCTTCTAACCATTTTCTTATCAAATAGGGGTGTACTGTATTTTTGTTGTTTAAATATTACTTTTAAACTCTATGGTTTATATACATACTATATCATTTTCTAGCTTGTTAAAAAGAACACACAGTAAAAATATACCTATATACTCTAAAATTTTAGGGGTGCTGTTGTTCACTTCAGCACCCCCAAAAAAGGGCTAAATACGTGTCTGCTACGCACTGAATGCTTTGCTACGTAAATAAAGTTTCTACAAAATGTATTAAACTGGAAACGATTTTTGAATAAAGAATTTCACAGTTATGTTAGTAACAACCTAATAAATAATATTGTATAATAGTATAGTCGGGGTTCCTTTTAAAGTCTTGTTCCATAAAAGCCCCACCCTCCTTTTATTTCTCTGGATGAGGCTGTGTTCCTGTATATTCCAAGTGAGCTATGTTTAGAGCAGACGTGCACTAATCTGCATCTGTGATAATCTGACGTCAGATCAACATGAAAGTTGGAATTTGATTGTCCAGAGCCTCCCTTTTGTATCTGTATCCGAGTGTATCTGATATTTGCTGAAGGTGACTACGTCTACTTACATTCAGTTTATCATTTACAAAAACATTTTTTTGTCCGCCTAAAATGATACGCAAAAGGATTCTGATATAAGATGAAGAATGATGATGTCAATGAATGGATTTCTGCTATTCTTGAATGACAAATGACAGGGTGTGCTCCTGCTGCATGCATTACTCTGGGTAGATTAATCTCAGTATTGCTCAGACTTGATGCAAGATGGCAGGCTGAGGAGCATGTCTAGGTTTGCTTCACTGATCTATTGGGACAATGCACAGGCAAACTAATTCAAAGGTACTCTCCTGGAGAGAACAAGCTAAGGTCTGCCTACTGCAATATCCTCACAATTCAAACAACAATTTCATGTTCTAATGTGCAGAATACAGTAGAGCATGACACTCGTGTGTAGCTGGGCAAATATTGAGCGTGCGTACTGCGTTGACATGACAACAATCCAATCCATGTTTGCAAGTAACGGGACTTCACTGGACACCAAGCCCCCACGTGTAGTCACAAATGTGACGAAGGAGAGTAAAATACAGAAAGCGAAAGCCTGTCTCTGATTGAAAGGAAGGTTCCGTTTGGTGATGAGATAAAAGTGACTGAGCGGAAGCAGCGAAGCAATGGAGTGGAAGGAAGAGGCGGGCCGCTGACTGCGAGAAGGAAGGAAGACGGCGTGACAGCTGCTAATCAGATTAGCCTCAGCCTTGGCTGACTAATGAGCATCCTCCTTTGTGACAGTCATCTCGTGTGCCGTCAACCATGAATACACGCTCGGCAAAATTCTCTCCAGCCCCTCCACTTCCTCGGCCAGATTATGTAGCAAGATGGAGCCAAAACTGAAAGACCGAGTCAGAGAGCAGGAGGCTGCCAAGGACACTTGGGAGACCTTCGTGTATGTCTGACTGTTACAGATCAAGACTTGTCACCAGTATGTCCCCATTGGATGGTGTGTGTGTGTGTGGGGGGGGGGGTTCCCTCCAGTCTCAAGCGAGATAGTGTTCCTTTCTGTCTGGACATCACACTTTTCCTTATGTTTGCTCAAGTGAAAGACAGTTGGGATTAATCGCTTGGCACCTTTGCCGAGCGGCAATGAGTAGTCCAATCACGTTCAGACTGACTGCTGGCTGAGACAATATGGTCCTGTTCATAACAGCTTTATTATTATTACTAAGAAGAAAGAGTGAGATAGTGGTGGCGGGGCAAATGAGAAAAAGTCTATGCATGGAGGGTAACGACCTGTCTGGATGTCTTTATCGTGTCGCTCATGTTATGAAATCCAGGAGACTTTTTCTAGTGAGGTCACATGATATTTGATTGATGCGATACATGTTCATTTTCAGCACGAAGATGCTGATGAAAACATTTGAACTCTCTCTTCACAGGGACCCCCAGGACAGCACGGACCCCGAGGGCCCCAGGGGCTAATTGGTGCAGAGGTAGATGGATCCTTGTTTTTTTGTTATTGTTTTCATTTGGATCATAACTTATCATAACTGGATTGGGACCACTCCTCTCTTATTTCAGCCACTAAAAACCTCAATACAGTTTACAATACGGAGGGTTATCCATTCATAGTGGTACTGACTTTACAAATCGTGTACACGAAACTAGTTTGCACAGAATGTACACAGCACAAGGAGGAACTTATGTTATTGCCATACTTACCATTTCTAGTTTAAAACCCCAGTGGACATATCTGCGTCTAAACCAATAAAAGAAACAATTTGGATGATGTCAACACTTTGGGTTCATGATTGGATCTTTACTAACCAATCGCAAGTTGGTTTGCATGATGTTCATGTTAAGAATGTTGCATATAAGCTTGGTAAGTTTACAACACGTTACAGCCATATTATCTTGGCGTCCACTATAACAACTAAAAACATGAGATACCCCCCCCCCCCCTCCAAAAAAATCTATATTGTTCTTATGTGGGAGTCAAAATCAGAACACACACAAAAAAGAAATTTTGCCCAGCAGAAAAAATGCGGGTCTGAAGGAGCTACTTGTATTATTAATGAATCATATTTATAGGCTCTAGTCCTTTTCATATACTGTAGTTATGAGTTTCAACTGGGTTGGTTACTGATTGGCAAAGGTAGGCATTTCGTCAATATTGACGTCAATCCGTCAACGAGGGGCATACGTTTTTTGGACAATTGACAAATGACAGGAAAATTTGAACTATTGCAATCCAATCATTTGTCAGAATGCCCATTTTAACTCATTCACTGCCATTGACGGCTGTAGATGTAAATTCATTTGAACTATTAATATTAGTTTAGCATTTTTTCCCACTTTTGTTAACAAGAGTATGAAAACCTAGAAAAATAATTATTCTACATTTAGAACAGATATATAATGTGTGATTAATTGTGAGTTAACTAGTGAAGTCATGCGATTAATTACGGAAAAAATTACGCCCCTAATTTTAATAATCTTTTCTTTTCTTTTTTTTTTTAAAGAAAAGATTATAAAAAATTAGGAGCGTCAGGCGATTACATTTTTTTATCATAATTAATCGCATGACTTCACTAGTTAACTCATGATTAATCACAAATGTTATATCTGTTGTAAATGTACAATAAAAAAAATCTAGGTTTTCATACTCTTGTTAACAAAAGTGGGAAAAAATGTTAAACAAATAGAAATAGTTCAAATCAATTTTTGACGTCTATTGCCGTCAATGGCAGTGAATGACGAAAGATGGAAACATTGACGGATGCCCATTACACTGAGGAATGACAAATGACGGATTGACAATGCGGTTTGAAATATTGACGGAAAGTTGTCCCGACTGTTGACTATTGACGAATGGCAGACGCTCAAATGTCATTGACGCATCCACTTCTGCTGATAGATGTTTTGTGACTGCAACAGAACTTTGTTGTGAGCTGATCAATGTAGTTTTCCCCATTCTAGGTATAAAAAAATAAGCAAAATGTAAAACATAAACAAAACTAAGATCAGGTTTCCTGTAGGCTACAGCCTTGAACTGATAATCAGATTCATCATTTGTCAGGATGTGTGTTACTAATACCCGCAACAGCTCCCAAGAGTGTTCACCCAACCCACCTGAGAATTAAGAGAGAGCTAAGCCAGAGATACGGAGGAAAAAAGCTGTCTGAGTGACTCATAAAGAAAACATGTTGGTTTGCCACCAAAGGAATCAAACATTGAAATAACTCGTCGAGAACAAAAGCTGTATCAAAAAATTGAGATTCATTAAAAGAATTTAGTTGAATTTGAGAGTGTACATAATGACCAGACATTCAGTGTTATGATCATGATTATCTTTCCAGTATGTGGTATTGTCGTTTCGACCACACTCTCCCGCCTATCTACCTTTGAGACTTGAATTATTAACGCACTATAAAGATTTTCACTGACAGAGTTATATTTGCAGCTTCATTAATCATTTACAACTATTTGACTGTCAACCCTGAGAGGCGGTTATATTTACCCGGGTAATGGCTGTCCATCTGCATACAATGTCTCACTCTGCTCAATTATTCAACATTCAAGTGCAGTAAGCCATGATACATAAATGGACTGATACATGTTCAAGTGGAATGCCGCGTGGGCGGCATGACGTGAGGAAAAGCAGCGCTTCGGCGCCTTTTTGGTTGGAGATTTTTTTTTGCTTAGTTTGTCTGAAAATGCAGCAAGTGTCGTCCTCGACTGAAAGGACAAATAGCACCTGCCTCACAACAAATCCACGAAGCTAACCTGACATTTCATGTTGTATTTTTTTTTCCAGCTAAATAGACAGCAAGCAAACGAGCAGGTTTTTTTTTTGTGACATCAAGTTAATATTGGAAAGTTGTCCTTTGCTCTTATTTTGTGATATTCTGTGTTCAGGGCGCAGCGGGAATGCCGGGTGGAGTTGGTCAACCAGGACCTCCTGGAGAGAAGGTCAGCATGTCACATAAGCAAAATCCTTATGCGTTTGTGTTTCCAACACGCTTTCTCTTGTAGGGTGAGGACGGCGAGGCCGGCGACCCGGGACCAGTTGGCGAGTCTGGTGCTGCTGTGAGTCAATACTGGCCGTCTTTCTCAACCATGACTCCATTTTTACTACTGTCCGTGCAGCTTTTGTCACATATTTGGCTGATGTTTTAGGGTGTTAAAGGAGACATAGGGGAGAAGGGCGACTCTGGACCACCTGGTACAGCAGGACCTCCGGGAATTAGAGGACTACCGGGAGACGATGGAACTAAGGGCAATATTGTTCGTTTGTCTGATTTACCACATTGTCTTTGATATGTCCAGTGTTGTATTACTGACTGGTTTGCCTCCCAAGGGCCCTGTTGGATTCCCAGGAGATGCAGGACCTCGTGGAGAAATTGGTCCCACTGTAAGCAACTCGTGCCCTTTTCCACTACACGGCTCTACTCACAATTACATTGACATTTGGTACAATAAGTTCTTTCTATTCTAGTATCTGATCATTAAACATTCCAAGCGTGGAGAATCAATGTAAAGCCCTGCTAATCTCTAATTGGCCCAAAAAAAAATTCTCCCAACACTTCACTGTAACATTTGATGACTAGAAATGACAATAAACACAAACACTAAGTTATCTTATCCTGTTGCCATGCGTTGGCGCGGGACGCTGCAGTATTACACTCCACAGTTTTGCTGCAGCACAAACGGTCATTGTTTATCATTTAGGGACAAGATGGTGGACCTGGACCTAAAGGTGATGACGGAGAAACAGGCAAAGCGGTGAGTTTTCTGAAGGAGGCGTGAACTTGGATCCATGTTTTCCCACACCAACTTTGTGGAATCAAATGGCCATTATCATCTGCAGGGCCCCTCAGGAGCCTCTGGAGAGCCAGGTCCTCCAGGACCACCAGGACGAAGGGTGAGATTAATTTGTTATATGTGTTAGTGTATTTTGTATGTGCGCACATGCTAAAAAAAGTTGAGTCTTCTTTTCATCAACATATTCTTGAATTCACTACCTCAGGGTCACATGGGTGCTGCAGGACTTGAAGGCAAGCAAGGAATGAAAGGGGCCAAGGTGGGCGTGACGACTTTGAGCTCAGCGGTCATCGATGTACATTTTCTCATGTGTCGTCTTCATATTGATGTCCATCCCTTGTCTCTTTTGCTCGGTAGGGAACAACAGGTACTCTGGGTCCAGTGGGTAGGACGGGCCCTGTCGGACCGCAAGGCCATCCCGGGAGGCCGGGTCCAGACGGGCTTCACGGCATCCCAGGCCCTGCGGTCAGTACAAAGTTGGATTTTGGAAAAAACAGTTGATAGCCCTCCATCTCACTTAAACTCCATTGTATTTTTTCCTTTGGTCTCCAGGGTGAGCAAGGGTTAACCGGTCCACAAGGACAAACTGGACCACCCGGGCCAATGGTGAGTAAATTGAGCTGGTAATGGAGTTAATGAATTAAGTGTCAATTTGGAATGCTTTTTGAAAAAAGGTGTCATGCACAATTAAATCTGTTTCCCTCATTTGAATCTGCATAATTGAAGTGGCTAACTAACATGTCTGATATTATTATCAGGGACCACCGGGACTTCAAGGGTTGAAGGGGGACCATGGAATAGATGGAGAGAAAGTAAGTATGCTAGTCAAGTCAGTGTCATAGGAAGACGTTTAATCCTGCATCGGCCTGCAGGGTCATGGTGGGTTGCTTGGCCTCGTGGGCCCCCCGGGAGAACCTGGTGAGAAGGGTGACAGAGGCCTGCCTGGTATTGACGGACCGCACGGAACCAAAGGAGATGAGGTACAAATGCTTTTAACATTGGATATATTGTACAGTGGTGTCTTGAGATACGAGTGAGACAACTCTGAGGTTGTTGTTTTTTTACATCATCGCGCATGCACAAAATTACAGAGCAACGGAATTGGTTAACATGCACAACCCGTCCAAGAAAATGTGGGAGCCAGTAGAAAGCGGTGAAATAAGGTTGTGTAAGCGTATTTTATTGTGGATGTGTGTGGGTATCAGTGTCTCATTGCCGTGGAGACAACCTCCAGTCCATGGGCACCGGAAAAAGCTGCTGGAAACGCATATAACCCTTTAAGAAACACAAATGCTACACAAACGCATTTAAATATTCAATAAAACAGCACTCATGGGCTCTTTATCCTCTGCAGAGATCTAAAAGGACCCAACGTCCATGAACAGCATGCTGTACTGTAATCATAACGTGATAATTAAGTTGCCTAAAAGTACATTCTTGTACCATATACATTTTAGGGTGTGAATGGCCCAGCTGGTCCCACCGGACCACCAGGACCACCTGGTCTGTCAGTAAGTTACATTTATAACTGGATTTGGGAAATAGAATTATTATCCAGTCCAATACATTTTTAATATCTTGCTCACAAATGTTCCCGTTACGTCTTCTGTTCTTAGGGTGCCGGTGGAGAAAAAGGATCCAAGGGCAACATGGTGAGTCCAAACGAGGGCTTTCAATTTGTGACATGGTTGTTTGTGTTGAAACACCTCTGCAGGTGTTAGAAATGTGCTGCAGACACGAAAGACAGTGTGTGTCAAGGGCTTCATGTTCAAGGGCTTATAATCATAAGCCTCCACTGTGTTTGTCCATTGGGCTTCTTGTAATCTGACCGCCAACTGCAAAAGCACACAGCTGCATAATCTTGTTACGTAGCAGCCATATGTGCCCGGATGATGCTCGGTGCTTTTTAAGGCAGCAGGTGGCAAATGATTGACGTGTGATGTTCTCCTTTTGTGTTCTCCAGGGTGCTGTTGGTCCCACTGGTGATTCGGGCCCTATTGGCATCCCAGGACCTCCAGTCAGTACCTGTGATGATCAGTATCATAGCCTCCTGGACCCGTTTGTTTTTTACTCATTTCGATTTTTTGTGTGTGTGAAACCCCACAGGGACCCGCCGCAACTGTGGTCCAACCGCTGCCGATCCGGGAGGGCAGGAAGAAGAAAAGACGAAACTCGTCTAGAGAGGAGGAGGCGGTTATCAATATGGAAGACTATCTGCAAGCAGATCAGCCCTTAGTGGGAGAGGACGGAATGGAAGAAGTCTTTGCCACGCTTTCGTCCATGAAAACCGAGGTGGAGCTAATGAGGAGGCCCCTGGGCACCTTTGAGAGCCCGGCACGCACCTGCAAGGAGCTCATGATGGTTCAGCCCGATTTCAAAGATGGTGAGGCAATGCCTCGTTGCACTCGCTGTGTTGTCTTTTCTTGTCCACAAAAGATTTGAATCTGCCCCAAATGCCAAAAAATAATTCTCTTGTCCTGCTATCCTCTCTCTATTATGGATAACTTTCCCACGTGTGTTTGTTAGGAGACTACTGGATTGATCCTAACCAAGGCTGCAACCGAGATGCCCTCAAGGTCTACTGCAACTTCACAGCTGGCGGCGATACCTGCCTGGACCCTGACGAGAAGATCAAAATGGTGCGTTTTCAACAACGCAAGCCGCATTTGCCTGCCAAGCAACTCGGCCTGCAATTGTTCCCTGTGCCGGTCTTTAGGTGAAATTAGCAGCGTGGAGCAAAGACAAACCAGGAGGCTGGTACAGTCAATACAGAAGAGGCAGGAAGGTACAAATTGAAGATCTTCGAACAAAAGCTCCGTCTGTGATCAAAGCTAACAATTACGTGTTCGTACCCGCCAGTTCTCCTACAACGACATGGACGGCAACACCGTACAAGTTGTCCAGCTGACCTTCCTCAAACTACTGAGCGCCACGGCCAAGCAGCGCTTCACGTACACGTGCCAGAACTCGGCAGGGTGGTATGACAGCACGTCGCGTTCCTACCGCTACGCCCTGCGCTTCCGGGCCGGCAATGATGAGGAGCTGACGCAGGACAAAAGCTCCTTCATTCGCGCCGTGTACGACGGATGCCAGGTCAGTGTTGAGATCGTCATGTCACATGACATGTTTAGCTTGTTCTGAGCCTATCCCAGCTGGTGGAAAAAATAGGGTTTTCAATAAACTGAACATGTGTAAGGATGGGAAAAACATACAAACGCCACACAAGAAGGCAGGAGCTGGGATTCGAACCTCATAAATGTCAAGCACACGTATCCAAACTGTCACCGGGCTGCTGTACCAACATTTTTGGCTGACCGGTTAAATTTTTTGTGTTTACAAATCACAATCAATCACGGGCAATGCTATCATTGACACACAGATTGCCCTATGATTACATTACTAGTAAAGTATAACAACAACAAATTTGAACTGGAAATTGGAAACCGAATCGAATTATTAAATTTTAAAATATACCATCCTTGAATTGTATCAACCCCAATGTAACAAGACTTGGGCTGCAACGATTTTTTAAATAACCGATTAATCTATCAATTATTTAGTCAATTAATCGTTTAATTTATTTATCCGTCCCTTTGTTAAAAAAATAGCACATTAACTCATTTGCTCCCAAAAACATATAAATACGTTCTATTTTAAATATTGCCGTGGTCCCAAAAACTTATTTATATAATTTGGTTTTTTTTAATGTTTTTTTTATGCTAGAGCATACAGAAGGCTTTGATGCAGCCTCTGACCTGATGAGGACCCTTATAGCAATGGTAGTTGTTTCAGAAAACGGCCAGCAGGTGGCAGCAGAGTATAAGACCAGGACCATGTTGCAAAAAAAGCTGATTTCCCCACAGATTTGTGAATAATGATGAAACTTAGCTATATTCTAATGCTAATTGCTGCAAATCAGAAACACATAGAAATATACTTTTTTTCCTGATGGAAGAAGAGACTGGTTTGTTTTGGTAGGTTCCATGTTTTTTATAGCAATAGAACACAATATTCTGTGGGCCTTGCAAAATCTGTCAAAATTAGTAAATCAGTAAAACAGCCGGGAGCGAAGGGGGTTGCTTTAGTGAAAACGGCTGGGAGTCAATGAGTTATTTTCAATTTGAAAGGTGCACAAACAAATTTGAATATGAGTCACCTACTGGTTGGGTTCATAACGTGTCAGAAAATGGGCAAACATGATGTTTTCCAAAGTAAAAACAAAAGTCGCTCATTTTGCTTTCATAGAAGACTACATAATTCTGATCATATTTATTTCCTGTTGAGACAGAAATTCCGAGAATTTGGACAATTTGAAATTGAAATAAAGTTCTAAAGTCAAAAAATATTAATTTTAATATTATTTTTTTGGGATAACCAGTTAATCATTTCACCTCTAACCGAGATACATATGTACTAGTAATTATGAGAGCTACACACCATGTATAAATCGTTATAAATTGGTTATTAATAATGATTTGTTGTTTGTTTGAATTGAATTCATGTGAATAGTTTGGGCTTTGGAGAGCTTGTACATGTTGTTGCTTGTTAAAAAACACGACACAGCCATATCAAATCGAATCATAATCTTGCTGAATTATCGTACCACACGTCACCAGATATGCATCGAATCATCTTTTACTGGAGAGATGCACAATCAGACTGTGCAGGAAAGAAGAATGCAGGCGGATTGAATATATTTCCAAATCCCAAGCCAACCATTTTATAGGTCACATAATAACCGCTTCAACATTTGTCTTTCAGGTGCGCAAAGGTCAGGAAAGCACCGTTCTGGAGGTGGACTCCCCCTTGGCCGAGCTGCTGCCCATTATGGATGTGTCCGCAACAGACTTTGGCAACAGCAACCAAAAGTTTGGATTCCAAGTTGGACGCGTGTGCTTCACTGGCTGAGAAGACAACAACCACCAGAAAAAGAAAAAAAAACGAGACCACTGAACACTGCAAAACCAAAGAAACGGGAGTTTTACCACTGCCCCGAGCAATATTTATTGTTATATTATGTTGTATATTATTTAAGACTTTCTTCACAACCCACGTTGGGAATTCCTTTGGCTTTACAACAACAAGAAGACATTCATCAGTTGCCACGAAGCACCAAAGGGAAATAAGATGTGTTTATATGTTAGGTTTTTTTTTTTTTCTTCTTCCTTTTTATTTTCAATTTCCTTCCTCTTCAAATGGTCCAGTGCAAGAAGGAACTTATGAGCTACCTGATGTTGTCAACGACTGGCACCGAGTAATTCCCAGACACATTCATTTGCATGCTAGCGGGTTATTATACTGACAATCGCATAGCGGCGTGGAACTAGCCGAGCATATTAATTCTACACGCGCACCATTCTTCATTTTCTGTTTGTAGGAGTGATGAATTCTTCTGTTTACCCTTCAAGCGCAGTTTGCTAAACGTGATTAGCATTTAGTAGCTAAATGCGGGCTATACAGAACTATGTTTGAACCTTTGTTTCCTATTGCTTTAAGTCCTCATTTACAAATCGGTGTATCCGCACGTACTCCTCACTGCGAGGACATTCCAGGGCAAGAATTAAGAGCATGCTGATTAAAAAACAAGCATCTGCACCGTGCTCCTTTATACCAAGAGACATGTCATGCAACTCTTGTCACTTTACAGCCTCACTTGCAGGCATTTGTTTCTTTGGATTATTAATATGTTGAAATAGGTACGTGTTATTTGCTCTTCGCCGGTGCTATTTTTATTTTATTTTTTTTGTGTGCTTCTGTGGGCTGGATCACGGGACGAATAGGCGGGGAGGCGGCTGTGGCTCCTTCAGCAGAAAGAATCACCCTCTGAGGGAGGCTGGGGACGACTGCTGAAGGCGAGGGGGGGAGGGGGGTTTGCACATCTTCTGGCTGATTGTGCCAATTTCACAGGGCCAGTGAAGGTCGCTGGGGACATCTCAGTGCAGCGTGGATTGCAGCTTTAAAGGGAAACTCCACTCTTGCATTGAACTCGTCTTGTACTATTTGATAAGAAGCATGAAAGCAGATTTCCGTATGAAAAGGAGCTGAGGCCACATGAAAGTAGGGTCCGACCGATTAATGGCCTGGCAGATATTAGTTTTTTATTTTATTTTTGCCGATATTTCTCTCTGTTGTAAAGGTAAACATACTTTAAGGATAAATTCAGTTATTTTATAATGTATTTTTAATTAATCAACCAATTAATTTTTATTGCACCAATTATCGGAATCGGTCTCAACCTAAATAAACCTCATCAGTCGGGCCCTAATTAAAAGTGTGCCGATTATTATAAGGTGATCACTGCATGTTAACATCTTTAAATGAACAAATGGTGCTACGTAACTTTTGTTGACATCAAAATACGCATCCAGCCTGCGTGATTTGAAACTGGTCCAGCCCCGTGTTACACCTCCTGTGTTGTGTTATTTTGAGGTTTTCCATACTGTACAGTTATTCTTTCACTTTGAGATGTTTACCCTGAACTGTATTCTTCAAACAAACAAAAAAACAGTGGCGTGAATAAAGGCGTTGGGGAAACCATTTGAGTAATGTTCTTCTGACCTCCCAGACGGTCTCGATGGAGAATGATGTCTGCAGTGGTCTGCGTTTTGACTTCATTTATTTCAATTAGCCCGTTTCAGGCCTCCAGAGGGAAGGAGGAGGCTGAGTTGAAGGGAGATGAAGAGAAAGGTCAGAAATGACAAAACATTCTGCTCTGACTTATTTGGCAGACCTCATGACACATTTTTTTATACCAGTAAATATCCGATTTTAATCACATTTTCCCTCTGAATTCTACCCATCCATCTATCTCTGGTCTACACATGCAGTAATTGCTCAGCCCTTCATCCGCACGGTCTTATCTGCAGACGCAGCACACGCTCGCTTTATAAAGGCTTTTCCTCTCACACACACACATGATAAATCAAGACACTCAGCCCCTTTGGCACACACTTTCAAAAGCTAGTAGAAAGAAAAACATGCTATCATGTGCCCCTTTCTTCTTCCTTTGAACTCTTAACCACACCGAGCTCTGCAACAGCAAAGTCCAGGTGACAATACTGAGGTCACAAATATAACAACATATGGGGTAAGGACATAGACATAAGAATATGTGAAACCGTGTCTATGTAAAACTATTGTTTATAAGCATCTTGGCATCAAGGAACTATATTGAAGTGATGGGAGGAGCTACATTTAGTCAAAAAGTGTTTTTTGCCGCCGTGTTGTGGCATCAAAAGGCAATTACAAACCCTGTAGTGTGGGCGTCAATTGCTCACGGTTAAGGAAGCGAACCCACACCGCCTACATCTAAGACAAGTGATGGTGCCACTTTGCCACCCAGGGCCCCACTGCTTGCACTATTCACGGCAAGGGTTCGCTGTACCACTAACAAAACCAAAAAAACGTAAGTTAAGAAAGTAAGTAAACTTTATTTCTATAGCGCTTTTCACAGGCAGAAGTCACAAAGCGCTTACCACAAAAAAGGACAGCAATAAAATACAATGCCATAAAACAAAAACATACTGTATATATAAAGAAACATGCAAAATATATGTATATACAGCATAAATATAAGAGCAGTGAGGCACAAAAAAAAACTGAATAAAATACAATTTAGTAAAATGCAATAAAATTTATTAGTTCTAGAAAGCCTGAATAACTCATTCACTGCCATTAACGGCTATTGACGTAAAAAATTCATTTAAACTATTTCTATTAGTTTAATTTTTTGTCTCCACTTTTGTTGACAAGAGTATGAAAACCTAGAAAAAATAGTTATTGTACATTTAGAACAGATATCAAATTTATTATTAATCAAGAGTTAACTATTGAAGTCATGCGATTAATTACAATTAAAAATTAGGAGCATCGGGTGATTAAAATCGTAATTAATTGGCATGACTTGCGAGGTAACTCATGATTAATCACAAATTTTATATCTGTTCTAAATGTACAATAAAAAAAATCTAAGTTTTCATACTCTTGTTAACAAAAGTGGAAACAAAATTTTAACTAATAGAAATAGTTCAAATGAATTTTTGACGTCTATAACCGTCAATGGCAGTGAATGAGTTAAAAAGAACGTTTTAAAATGTTTTTTAAAAGTCTGTACACAATCCAGGGAACGCAGAGGGAGAGGGAGTTCATTCCAGAGACGTGGAGCTACTGCTTTAAAAGATCTGTCCGAGGGACCATGACCAGGTTCTGGTTTGCAGACCTCAGGTTCCGTGCAGATGTGTATGGCTGGATTAGGCCAGTAATGTAACATCGAGCATGTCCAAAAAATAGAGGCTTTACGACAACAACAACAACAACAACAAAAACAACAACAACAACAACAACAACAACAAAACAATGAATAAATAAAAATGTGAAGTGCCATCCATTGATTTCTGAACCATTTGGTTGAACATGAGCAGTTCATTTTGCTCCAATATGCTTAGACCTGTAATTCTGCAGTTAAAACTTTGTTTCATGTAAAGGGGCAAAAAGATTAGAATTGTGTCGGTGTCCTAATCAGTATTTATTGACCTGATTGTACATTTTCTGAAAAAAATACTAAAGCTCGAAATAAGCAGTTTGACACCACTGGTTTTGTGTCCCTTCAAAACGCATTGAACAATAAAACAAAGAATCAAAAGCTGAGACAACTGCCAAAAGAAAGTAGAAGAAGAACAGTTGAGCCGGTCCCAGAAAACTTTACTTGGCTCACGTCACCTACGGGGCTAGTCAGGGGCCAAGGGAAGCTCTATGCTACTTACGCTACAGTAGCTAGCTAGATAGCTCGCTAGCATCAAGCTTCCAGGTGACTATTAGTGCGCTTAAACATGTCAGTAATTATAAGCGCCTATGTCAGTAATTATCGAACAAGGTGGTGAATAAGCTACAGTATCATTTAACACGGGTGATTACAAGAAAATATGGGGAAGTCATGCTAAATGCTAAAATAAGCTAAGATTGGCAAGGCTAGTGGATTTAACACCAGAAATTAGTGCTTGGGTGATGAGGTCCACTTTTCACAGATGTCTGACAGCAACGGCGTTAAAGCGGAGAACATGGAACAACAAAATAGCACTTCAAAAGTCGTACACGTATCATACAAATTTGAACGCCAACTGCTTGAAAGAATCTGCAATGCTGCTGCATAAAAAAACTGGAGCAGTCATGTTGGTCTATATTTGTCATTGTGGATCTACTTTCAGGCAGAGAACATAACTTAGCTGCTGTGTTGTCGGTTCAGCCTCTGCTTGCTCTCTGGCTCACGTCGCAGCCTCATTGGATTTAGGGCTGAAACTGTCGATAGCCTCTTTCAGATGGCCGTGATCTTGATTCTGCTCCTCTCTCTCGCTCTGTCTCTTTTCTGCCTCATCAACAATACGAACTAATCTAAAACTATGTTATATTGAACATGCTTGCTTGTGCGTTATATCATGCTTTTAGTGGGAGAAAAGAAAGGTTATTTGGAGAACTGTTTTAAAGTCACTTATACTCAGGGTTGGGAGGGTTACTTTTAAAATGTAATCCATTACAGTTACCTGCTAAAAAATGTAATTAGTAACGTAATCCAAGTACCATAATATTAAAGTAATGTAACTGGATTACTTTTGGATTACTCCAATATTGAGTATGCTTATGAAGACAAAATAAAAATAAATATCACCACAATATATATTCTATACAATGTGCCCCTGCTATTTGCGGGTGATAGGGACCCGGGCAGCCTACAAATAGCAAAAATCCTAGTGTAATTAAAAAGCATGTAGGCGATAGATTGATTGATTGATTGATTGCAGGCCATATGCTGTTTTCGAACTGTCACTGAAAGCAACCACACCTCACAGTTAGATAGATAGATAGATAGATAGTTAGATAGATAGATAGATAGATAGATAGATAGATAGATAGATAGATAGATAGATAGATAGATAGATAGATAGATAGATAGATAGATAGATAGATAGATAGATAGATAGATAGATAGATAGATAGATAGATAGATAGATAGATAGATAGATAGATCGATGATGTGGGACATTAACTGCAAAATGAACTTTTATCCCAGTCACAAGTTTAGCCGTGTATATGTTGTGTATGATGTTTAAATAGTGAATTGGTGGGAGGAAGATTTGTTTGGAAGGTGTAACTCATATTATGGTTGTAGGCTAGCGGGCTAGCTAGCAAGAAGCTACAGCGCGTAGCATGCCGCTGGACTCTCAGCTCAAACTTTCGCTCCGAAGTAAGTTCCAGTGAATACCGGTCGCACCCCCGCTGGGCCTGGGGTTCGGGGGTGTCGGCCGTCCTCCGGTGCCCCCATCTCCCCTTCTGCCCCCGGTGTTCCATCCCTCCACGTGGCGGGGGGTGGGGTGGACGCGGCTGCCCTCTCCGCTCCGCTGTCCGGCCCCTCTTCGGCGCCGGTGCCTGGGTGCGGGGGGTCGGGGGTTGGGGGGCTGCCGGTTGGTCGGGGTGGGGTCGGCGGCTCCCCTCTTTGGTGGAGATTTTCATGCATGCCAGATCCACCACACCAGCATCTATCGAAACTCAGACACAATCTGCTTCCTCCTCAGGTCATTGAATCGGTGGAGGCTGGTGTCTGTGGATCTCACTCGGCTTCGTCTGTCCTTCCTTCCTTCCCTCAGTCTCTCCTTCGGTCTCTTGAGGTCTCCCTGATTTTTTTTTTTTTTTGGATTTGTTGGAATTTAGATGTTTCTTGGGTTGGGGAAGAATTCTGGTGGGTGGCCCGGTGGGTGGTGTCTGGTCGGTGCTGGATTTCACCTTCCTTGGTTTTCTTTGGTCCCCTCTGGTCTCCTGACGGCGGTATTCGGTTTAGGTGAACGGTATGGGATTTTTTCTAATAGGTTTTTGGTGAGCTAACAAATACACGCACGCACGCACGCACGCACACACGCACGCACGCACGCACATACACATACTCACCCACATACAACAAAAAATATATATATATATAAAATAAAAAATAAAAAATGAAAAAAAATACCGGTCACTATTTCCTCCTCCTGTCCGTGAAGCTTTTTCAAACTGCCCGCGTGTGGAGGACACGACTAGTCAGTTAGTTCGTTCCCACGTCCCCGACAACGGTCCCACTCGCGCGGGCGTGCACGCTCTCTCTCTCTCTCTCTCGCCCTCTTTCGCACTCTCTCTCATCTTAGAAATTGTAATCCGTCAAAGTAAACCCCATTTTTAATAAATGTACCTGTAATCTGATTACATGTTTTTTTCCTGTAACTGTAATGGAATAGAGTAAAAAAAATAAAATTGCAATCTGATTACGTAACGGCGGTACATGTATTCCGTTACTCCCCAAGCCTGCTTATACTTGAATCCAATTCTGAAAAGCAGCCATTATTTTCCACGTGGCTGGTGCATGTGTGAGTCCACATGCATATTCATCTTCTTGGAAAAGTCCCAGCAGGTCTATTATCCCGGAAAGGGAATAATTTAGACCAGTGAAGGGGACATAAAGCAAAGCCCTGCGTGACAGTAGCATGAAACGACACTTTTATAGCGAGCGACTCCTCATTAAAGGAAAGGGAGGCCATAGTGTGGAAGATATGAACGGAATATCGGACGAGGAAGTGAGGGAAGAAGCTTGTATGAACGAGTTAGGCCAATTTCGACATGCACAGCTGTTCATAAATCCTGAGCAGGCAGCGCTAATGAAGAACCTTCGCTCTGATCTGCAGTGTGTGCATGTGTGAGTGGTGGAGAGAAATAGCAAGATGAAGTCATCCCTCAATACAGATGCCCCGCCCATAAATCGCCACAATGCGCAGCAGAGACAGTGATGCAGCTGTGGTTCAAACCTCAAGTCGAAAAGTCAGACAAAGTCATCACGCACTCCCTCACTTTCCTGTCCTTCTCAATCGCCGCTCCGAAGAAGGATCGATGCCCCTCCCCCAGCCCCCGCCGAGGATGGCTTCCTGTGACAGTGAATGCCGAGCGCAGCGTTGCTCATAAAGCCATCAAGCTGAGTTAAATGCGTGATGAAGAAGGAAAAGGTTTTTAAACAAAGACGGCGTCAGGGTTTTGTGTCTCTGTGGTGGCAATGAAATCAATAGTGGGCAGTTAGAAAGCAACCAAGGGACCTTCTGCACCAATAAAAATCCACTTATAAAGTAACCTCTTGAGGGGACAAGGTTGTAAAATACATTCTTTATTCATAAAAATAAGCTTATTATCATCGTCAAATCTGTTCAGATGGACCTATAAAAGCATATGACACCAATAATAAAGGAGCCTTGTGACACATCAAAAATATATGGCCAGTGAGAAAAAGGTTGAAGGTGGGAGCTCGGAATATGATTGGGTAATATATATGATAGATATGCAGCAAATATATTGGAACCTGGGTGATAATAGTTTGAGACTTTTCATTCTTTCTTTGTTTTGACTTTTGTTAGTTTGATTATTATTATTATTCACTTTGGTTTTTATTCTGGTTTTCTAGTTTTTATTGACTTTTTTCTTCCAAAAATGCTTTGTTTTAATCTAGTTTCTATTAGTTTTAGTATTAGCTTTAGTGACAAGCACAAGCTAAAACTGAAAAAGTTCCTAAAAATGGTGTAATTATGGAGAGGGAGAGATCAGGGGAGGAACGTATATGATCTAAAAATATGATCCTTTGTGGTTGTTCAGCAAAATGAAAAAAAATAAACTACCATGGAATTTTTTGGGACATAAATAATTGTCCAATGTAATTACACGTCCTAGGGTTTGTATTTTATCCATCTTAGTAGCATATCAGTGAACTAACTATTAATTATATCCAGGGTTGGGAGGTTACTTTTAAAATGTATTCCGTTACAGTTACAAGTTACCTGCTAAAAAATGTAGCTAGTAACGTAATCCAAGCACTATAATATTAATGTAATGTAACTTGATTACTTTGGATTACTTTTGGATTACTCCAATACCGAGTATGCTCATGAAGACAAGATAAAAATAAATATCACCACAATATATATTTCTATACAATGTGCCCTTGCTATTTGCTGAGGTGATAGGGACCCGGGCAGCCTACAAATAGCAAAAATCCTTGTGTAATTAAAAAGCATGTAGGCTATTGAATGATTGATTGATCAATTTCCATATGCTGTTTTCGAACTGTTACTGAAAGCATAGTTAGATAGATAGATAGATAGATAGATAGATAGATTGGACTCTCAGCTCACACTTGCGCTCCGAGTAAGTTCCAGTGAATACTGGTCGCCATTTCCTCCTCCCGTCCGTGAACCTCCCCGACATGTAGCAATGGTCCCACTTGCGCGGGGGCATACACGCGCGCTCGCTCTGTCGCTCTGTCGCTCTGTCGCTCGCTCTCTCTGTCTCTCTCTCATCGTAGAAATTGTAATCCTCGAAGTAATCCCCATTTTTAATAAATGTACCTGTAATCTGATTACATGTTTTTTCCTGTAACTGTAAATTAAAAAAAATTGTAATCTGATTACGTAACGGCGGTACATGTATTCCGTTACTCCCCAAGCCTGATTATATTAAATGAACAACAACAACTTGAGTTAGTCATCTTCAATTGACCTATTACTAAAGATGGTGCATTGGCACACGTTTGTACATGGCAGCTGATTCAGTTTGCAGGTGCATCTCCCCTTAACATAGTTTTTTTTTTTTTGTAAGAGCAATGCACCAGCTCGAGTATTGGCTCTGGAGCTGGAGGGAGTGATCATCCAGTCCATTCATTCAAGAAGGCCCAGCAGCGGCTCCACTTCCTGGAGAACCTCAACACCCCTCCTAACGCTCCTGCGTAGAATCTGCTGACCTACGCCATCACAGTGTGGCACCCCAGCTGTACTGAGGCGAAGAGGGAGAGGTTGCAGAGAATATAAAAGAACAGCAGAGAAGATCATCGGCTGCCCTTTCTTCTGAACATCTGCCACTCCCGCTGCCTCAGTAGAGCACAGAACATTATTAAGGACTCTTTTCACCCAGGTCCTTCTTCTCTGAGCTCATTTTATGTTTGGATGTTGGCAAAGTGCATGTAGCAGTCTCTGTGATAGCTGCTGTTGGCTGGAAATGTAGCAGATTCCTGAAATTTAACTTATAATGCGACAAGGCTTGAACATACATATTCGTCAAAGCTAATTTTCATTTTCAGTCTCTAGGCAAACATAAGCTATCCACATAACATGTAACACATTTTGTTTTTAAGGTTATGCAAAGCCTCTTCTGCTACTTGTACCAATTGGTCTGTCCACAGAAACACCGTTTTTATACAGCAGTCCATTTCTGTGTTGTTAGCTAGAAAACAGTTTCAACAAATGTGGACGTACAATTGTGTAGCTCATTTTGGTAACATTATGCAAATTATTAGGAATTCTTTTTTTCCTTGTTTGTTCAAGCAGAAAAAACAACACTTTGGAGATGTGGGAAGTCTGTCATATTTATTATGTGCAAAGTTCGCAATGACATTTAGACATTAATGTTAAAGAAGCCTTCAATTTTAAGAGGAAGGCATGACTTTTCAAAAGAAGAGAAAATAAGGACTATTCCCAGTCAAGTTTAAAGACGAACTTCAACGACGCTGACGCATTTCACCTTTCTGAAAGTGACTGATGTACAAAAGTGTTATTTTAGCAATAAATGTGTCGATGTGTGTAGTAATATTTTGACATAAGGTATAAACTATAGTCAAAGCGCTATCTAAACCCGGAAAAACAAACCAAGAGGGCACATTTTGAAGCGTGCCATTGGACAATAACCACAACTATGTCATGCATAGCTGCTCGCTCAATTCACCGGAGCTGGTAACCCACAAAAAGTTACCGATCAATACAAAATGTGCAAGAGATAAGAGTGTTTCATTTGTTGACAAATGAAGCTGATGTTAACAAAAAAATAAAGTCCTCCCTCGTTGGGGATCGTTTAAATGCACGAAATCGGCCCTCGGCCCACCGCCTATAATTCATAGTAAGGATATAGAGGACCTTATTTAAATATTATAGTTGTTTTCACTGATGATGACAACGTGTGATGTCTGTTTGTGTTTTTGTAAATGTGTCATAATCCCAGTATGTACTGGCTGACAAAGATTTTGCTGAAAGCTCATTTGTTTGTGGCATCGATCAAACGCAGATTCCCTCGTAGGAGGCGGCGTTAAGTTGACGCTTTAGCCCCAACACAAATCCTCATTTTCTGGCCACAAAATGCAGAAGTGTGAAAAGGTCTATAACAGCAGCTGACGGATGTGTATTTTTTTTTTTAACAAGGTAAAAGCTTGTCTATAATTGCCGTGATAGTAGCTATGCTAGCTATATCTGGATATCATTAGCATCTGGCTTAGCATCAGCGCAGGATCAATCACCACAAATAGTTTTTTGTTGGTTTGTGGGGTGCACTGTCTGTGTCATTAGGGATTGGTCCGTGTTATAAATCTCAACAACAAATTTCGTATATATATTTTTTATTCACGTGTTCCAACCTCTCATTTGTAGTTTTGCAGGAGAGTGCTCTGAAAGGACGTCAAATTACCGCGTTGTTCTTCACGTAAATTGTTACGTGAGTGCCACTCAGTGGTCAGACTGAAACATGACTGTTGAATTAAAAGTGACAAACTTGTGTTGCCACAATTCTATTTAAATGACACATAATCCCAAATTGCTTGAAGCCATTATTGTATTGAATTTAATTATTTGTACGTCATTGTATTACTTAAAGCATAACTCAACACTTAATCAACTTTTTTTTCTTTTTGCTGATAAACTGTATAAACTGATGTCTACAAATGCTGTCTACATGTCGTGGTCATTATTTTTACATTTTAAGTACATGTTTGTTTAAAGTTTGATTTGGGGGGCAAAATCAGTGTGCTTGGTGCCACCTTAAGGTTAAACACTTATGGAGCCACAAAGATTGGTATTGGGAAAAAAAATGGCATTATGGAAAAAGCTGCATTGACATTGAAACAAGTATTGGCATTGTAAAAGGTGGTATTGAGAAATAAAATACAGACATTAAAAATCACAGGTTTTCAGTTTCATTTCTCTTTTTTTCTTATTGGCAGTGTTCTATTTTTGTCCCTCCCAACCGCCAGGTGGCGGTCCTGAAACAAGTTGTTATTGTAATTTTAAGGAAATTTGAAATTGGGATATAGGTCATTTAAAAAAAAAATCTGTCAGGTATTTTTTGTTGTCGGAAATTTTATGTATCAAAAGTACTAATGGTATTGGTACTTGGTACTGAAGACTGAACACTCGTCAAAAAAGTCAAACTAAACTAGAATTCTCAAATGACTATACCTTCTTTTTTCTGTGCGGTCAGAGAGTAATTATGTAATAAATACATTTAAAATTAACTTCTAAAGCTCATGATAGTAATTGATAAAGATGAAAACAAAGGAAAATGCAGCACACATAAAATGTAGTTTTATTTTAGTATGTTTTTTTTAACGACAACTCTTTTTATTGTATTTTATTAACGAAAATTAGTTTCAATTTTCATTTTTGTTTTTATGTAGGCCTATAGGCTGTATAATAACCATGGTGGAAAAATGCTTCAATTCTGCTTTGGGCTGACTGACATTTTTTGGCACTTCCCAAATCTGTTAATTTCCCTAAGAGAAAACAAATGTGCCTTAGCTAAAATTGTGTCTGCATAGGCTATGTTTTTTTCTGAAATGTCTGTGCTGGACTCTTCTGTTTTACTGAAATTGTCACAAATTGTCAAATGAAGACAAAACGTGAAAAAAAGAAAGTGTAACATCAGCACATCCTGGGGCTCACAGCTAGAAGTCATCACATTTAAATATAAAACTTTAACAACTGGTTGAACATATTTGAAAGTTAGTATGTGAAAGCGGCCCAGCACAAGTCAGAAAAAAAAATCTATCAGTCACAAAGTCAGAGAAATGACATTACGCGAACTTTGCCAGCCTTGGGAACCTCAACTTCCGGCATTCTCAGTTTGATCTTTAATATTGCATTATTTCAAAGAAACAAAATGTTATTCCTGTTATCATTATTACATGGGAAAATCCTCACTCTTCTCGCCTCTAGTATCCAGCTCGACGGTGGGCCACTGACTGTGCAATCTGACATTTCGCTTTCCTCCGGCGACGCTATGAAATGGAGGCCTTTAGTAAAACTGTCGCCTCTGTTGCTCCATCCTCAAAGACGCATCAAACAATCGCTTCTCCCAAACGGGCGTGTGCTGCGCTTGCGAAAGAAAGAGTGGCAAAGTGCTGATTGGATGCTTTGTTTGCCCAACAAACCCACTCTCAAGGCTTCAATCTGAATGTCATTAGGGATGGGTGCCCTCTTTCAAGCTTATGTTAACACCTTTACATGCATTTATAATGTGTGACAGCTAGATTAACAAATGTATTCATGTAAAGTGTGTCATTGTGGTTGCGCTACTTAATGATAGAGAAGAGGTTTGAGGTGAGGTTTGCAACGCAACTCATAAATAGTGATTGAGTGAGTGGCTGACAGCTGCTCATTAACATCAGCCAACACACAAACAAACATGCGCACGCGCACACACACACATACACGCACACACACTTGTGCAGATGTGCCATCGAGCTTCCATGTGGCTATTGCACATAAAGTCGCCTTCTCCCCAGGTAGCATTATTAGTACGGAGTGGCTATCATCTGCCGCGTCTGGGGTGAGAAGATGCCCTCACTAAATATGGAAGTAGATGCTGATGTCATGGAAATTGGACATGCGCGCAGAACGTTACAAAAGATGAAGCTCCTCGCCGTGACGTGACATTCCAGAAGATTTAAGTGCCTTTATTGTCTGCTTCAAGTTCACCGGGACAACCTTGAAATAAAGTTTCAGTCAGACATTGAGTGCTTTAGGCCTTCTATACTAGGAATATGTTAACAGCTTGGACCCCCCTCCCCTCCCTCATTTCAAAGTTCACTGATGTGTCCTAATTAACGGCCTTGGAAATATTTCTGTTAGGTTTTTTTCCCGGCTTTACGAATGCACTATGCGGTGTCATAAGTAGTACGTTCAACGGCAATTGGCCGGCGTGGCGCTGCAGACAAAGAAAGAAGAAATACAAGAAGAAATAGAAATAGGAAAAGAGTAAATATAAAAAGATGAAAAATAGGAATAGAAGAAAAAATATAAAAAGAAGAAATAGAAGAAAAATACAGAAATAGAGAAGAAGAGAGAGATAAGACCGAAATTGAAAATAAAACATAGATACATAGAAATAAAAGAAGGAATAGAAGAAGTGGAAGAAGAAAAATAAATAGAAAAAGAAGAAATAGAAAAGGGATAAGAAGAAATATAAATTGGAGAAGAAACAGAAATTAAAAAAAGAACAAGAAACAGAAATAAAAGAAAGAAAAGAAAAAAGAAAAGGAAGAAATAGAAAAGGGGTAGAAGAAGAAACAGAAATAAAAGAAGAAATAGAAATTGGAGAAGGAAAATAAATGGAAAAAGAACAAGAAACAGAAAAGAAGAAATAGAAGAAAAAGAAGAAATGAAGAAAAAGAAGAAATAGTAAAAAAATTAGAAAAAGAAGAAATACAAAAAGAAGAAATACAAAAAGGAGAAGAAGACAGAATAGGAGGAATAAATAGGAAAATAAGATGAAATAGAAATAGTAAAATAAATTGTCTTAAAAGAAATAGAAAAAGAAGAACGAGAAATAGAAAAGGGGTAGAAGAAAGAGATAGAGGAAATAGAAAAAGAAGAACTAGAAGTAGAAGAATTAGACAGATAAATAGAAAAAGGAGAAGAAATAGAAAAAGGAAAATAGACATAGAAGAAGAAGCAGACAGAAAAGAAGAAGAAAGAAGAAAAGCAGAAGAAGATCTGCCGATCCTGAAATGGTGATGAAGTGTAACTTAGCGGTGACGGAAGTGTGGTGAAAATAACGATGATGCAGTGTCGGACTGACGATGACAGACAGGTGGCTCGGCCGCTGGCAAATGATGAAAAATATTCTGACATACCCACTTGCGGTAAATGGCTGGATATGGGACACATGTTCGGATTCTCCGTTGCCGCCACATGAACCACCAATTGGGTGAAGAAATGCGAGCCACAAATACGTATCTATCCACATCTACAATTTGATTAATCCTGCAGCCCTAATGTCGAATTTTTGTTACCATGGTAATAAGGGGCGGAGCTAAGGAGTTGCAACAAAGTCAGGACAACTCAGTGTGACCAACTTTTACAACAGCTTATCTCATTGTTGTGACAGCAGCTTTTTTTGGGGGGGGGGGGGGGGGTGAGCACATTCTGAATCACTTGCTTCAAGACACAAATGTAATCAAAATTCTCTTTTATACATATAATTTTAGCACGTATTGTGCATAGCATAGACTGACTTTTATTGCTTCTCCCTGCTAGCCTGGGCAGCACCTTTTTAATTACACTCAACCACCAGCCGCTCCCGTCACAGTTAAGCCAGAAGGCTGAAAGACACACCAGTGGAGCTCATCGTACATTCCGAGCACGTACAGACTGCACTGATGAGTATGAATTGGTAATTTGGCTTTTTTTCCCTTCTTTTTTTGAAGTGCCACATGTAGGGTACTTCAGGCGGCTCGGTGCGAGTGAGACGAGCCCACTCTCTGCCACCTCTCGTTTCATATGCGTCTAATGGGCGCATCAAACACATCCTCGAGAAGCAACAGCACGCCGACACAACATCTCTCTTCTTATTCCATCCTCGTTTCGCAAGCCCTCCAATGGCATATACAGGTGAGGTGAGCTGCTCATGCATGACAACAACATGTTTCCATGGTAACACAAGAGCCGGCAGCAAGACGGACGACTTGTTCTGGCATGCCGTGGTTCTGGCTTGGCGAAGGGGCTCTCGGTAGTGACCATGTTTTCCGCATAGCATCCGGCATTGAGTACAGCACATCACGGATGCCAACCGACTTGGGGGTAAACAAGTTGACTAAGTTGGATAAGTTAAACACAGAAATAGATCCACGCAAACATTTTCAAAATAAAAGCTACTTCTTGGGAACTGGATAACGCGAAGTGCAGTTTGTGAAATAGCACATTTGCTCAAATTACCTTTATCATTAATGATACTCATCTGGAACAATGGACACAACATCTGTGCAAGTGTTTTCTCAAATGGTCGCTTCTACAGCACTTCCTAGGAAATCGCAATGTCCTATCACTATTGAGCTTTCTACTTTCAGAACAGGTCCACAGCCTACACATGTTGTCTTAGAGGGCACCACATTGGTTAAACTTCTGGTTTAAAGTCCTTAAGTAACTTTATTTAATGGATTATTGTTCATTTTATTTCTCTTGAAATGTATTTTGTATATTATAAGAATTTGTGTTCATATACAGTACTGTATATATCCTGTGTAAATAAACGTTTTTATTTGCTTTATCGCCCAATGTATTGATTATCTAAAAATAGTTATTTTAAAAACTATTGTTCTCAGCCCCAACATTTTAACTGTCCTGCCCAAAATTAGCAGCATAAGCTCTGATTATCAGCAACACTAAAGAGGACAACAGTTTAGGAAACAGATGCATGTAATAAAAATGTCTGTCTGACTGAAGAGAACCATTTAGCCATCCTTTCTTTATCTTAAGTGCTTGTTCTAATTAGAGTCGCATGTTGAAAGAACGGTCAACCTTGGGACTTTGAAGCAGATATGCTAAGCACAATTCCGCTGTGCTGCATAGGAGAAAAGAAAAGAAAATTTCATGATCAACTTTTGATGATCTCGTGTGACCATGTCGTGCAAAGCGGGCAACCTCAAAGGGTGCTTTAATTGTCACTTGCCATTCATTTTATTGGTCATACAATAAATATCCAACTTACACTTGTATGCATGTAAAGAAGGTAAAACTCTTAAAACATCTGGAAAAAAAAACAACTCCTGTTTTTCTGACACATTTTTGGGGAGCTTTGTTTTTTTGAGGTTTTTTTTCTCAGTTTTTCTGAATATTTTTTTTCTGTTTTACAGAATTTTTTTTCTGTCAAAAAACAGGCTGAAATATTTTTTTTGAAAACTAGGAGGAAAAAATATTCTGAAAAAATATTCTGAAAACAGGGGGGGAAGAATATTTTTAAAAAATTCAAAAAAAATTAATTTCCCCCCCCCAAAAAACAGAGCTGGTGTTCTGTTTTTATGAGTATTTTTATTTATTTTTTACCTCTGAACTCCAAGTGACTAATAGCGGAAGTGGACACTTTCCCGCATACCTCCATATGCAATAAGATTGTCATGTTTACTTACTGGCTCTCAATAAAGGAAGGAATGTGTATACTACTGTATTGTGGTTTGTTCTCTAATCTCTGAGGTAAAACCCCTTTAAAAAAAAAATCTGAAAAACATAAGAAAAAAAAATCTGAAAAACAGAAAAAAATTATTCTGAAAAACAGATTTTTTTTATTTTATAAAACAGGGGGAAATTACTCAGAAAAAACTGAAAAAAAAATCAGAAAAACTGAGGAAAATATATATTTTTTAAAAACTGAAAAAAATACTCCAAAAAACAGGGGGAAAAATATTCAATCAAACAGAAAAAAAATACTCAAAAAAACAAAGCTCCTCCAAATAATTAGTCAGAAAAACAGGACTTTTTCCCCCCCAAGTGAATGCAATACGCTACGATACGTACGTAATACGTAAGAGGCTGACCGATATGGATTCGTTTTTGTTTTTAGGCAAAATTATTGGCCGACTAATTTTTTTATTTAAAAAAAACAACAACATTTTTTAACGCTAACATTTTGCCAAAAGTACTAATCAGGAGATTTAATTGACTGGTTGATTAATTGACTGATCAGCTGTCATCATAAACTAAAACTCTTCCACTCACTATCACACAGTTAATCAATAAGATACAGGGATGAAACCCATCACAAAATCAGTTGATATGTTTTCTCATCACACAGGGAGGTTTCCGGGGAATTTAGTGTGCGTCTGGCCAGGAGTGACGCTTGGATAAATCTCCACACTCTGCACAGCCCATGTCGTCCCACTGCCGCTACTTTTGTCCAGATGACTGGCCATCTGTCACATTCTTTGCCTTCAAATCACCACGTATTGACTGGGACCCGACTGCAAGGATCGGGGCTAAAATAAATAGGAAGTCACTGACCATGAACTGCTTGCTCACTGCTCCCCAACGCCAAAGGGAGGTTCATATTTTGACAAACCGTGTTTTTCCCATGGAACTTTACCTCTTATCTGACACGCCACCTTTACCTTTTAACCTGCTGTGTTCTGCCAATATTTTGTTGGATATGGGCCATTCCTCTGAACCGGAGACGTTTGCGTCCACAGGAAATCAAATGTGTAACAAAATAAGCTGTAAAATATATTTATTAAGCCTGCATATTGATCTGAGTGCATATTTAAAAAAAAATGATTTAAGAGATCAATTCAAACTACATTGTTGACAGAAAATCACATTTTCTCATGTATTATGAATAAATGAATGAAAAATTAGCAGTCTACATCCTTTAGAAATGTTACTCCTTGTCCCAACTAAACTCACGTGATCAAGAGGTCAAAACAACAACAAAAACACATGAAAGACGATAAACAGCGCAAAAAAACAAACAACTGATGGATAGTGGACCTGCACAACGGAGCCATTTTGAATGTCGTCAGTTCAACCTTTGATGTGCAGCAAGAGGGCGGCACTCCGAGCCAATCAGACATTCAGTGAGTCACTGTCGTCTCAGGAGGCACAAAAGGATATTAGCAGACAGGACAGGGCTTCACATCTAATAAGACGGGTATTGGAAGTAATTTCATGATGGGAATTCTGACCTGAGTTGTTCTGCTGTCCCTAAACGGTGCACATTATAAAAAAAGTGACTTTTTATTGTTTGTATACAGATAGTTGGGTCTCCGGAGAGCAAAATGAATTTTACGGATTGGGTTATAACAATATACTGGCCTTCACAAATGAACATGTTTTCATACTTTTCTTCCTATAGTCTAGGCTCGACTTTCACAGTGCAGCAAGGTTTTCTGTCACTCATTTTCATGAGAGAGGACCTGCCACTCAAAACAGGTTCAGTTTTGGGAAGTCTTTAAAGCGGGGAGAAAGGGTGCTGGAATGATTCATCTTTAGGATATGGTGAGAGAGGGATGTCCTTTATGTGGTATTAAAACACCTGGGAAATATTTTAAACTGAAAAAATTAACATAACACAATTAACTTTTTCCTATTGATTTGTTGGGGGACCTATAGGGTGACCAGATGTCCCGTTTTGGCCGGTACAGTCCTGGTTTTGAGCGTTGGGTCCCGCGTCGCAGCGGTTTCAGCCAACTTTATTGCCCCATCCCGGCAACCCGTATTTTGCCATGTTGTGTATGTCCATCGCACAGTTGTCATAGCGATTCATTAACTGTCAAATTCCTTCCTATTTACTTCCAAATTCACGTTTGCATTGTTATTTGCTTCCACGTCTACTCGATAGCAGTCAAGCATCGACTGGAACAAGAAGCACTTCCTGCTTTCGCATCTAAGAATCATGGGAAATGCAGTCCTACTACCCACTGTGGTCACCTGTTGCCGGTCAGATAACACAAACTTTCAGGCCGTATATTTCATGCGTGACTGGCACAAGATAAATGACACATCTAGCTTTGGGGCAGAGCAAAATAGTTTGGATAATGATCATGATTAAGTGACATTTATTGTATATTTAACCGTCTTGGTTAAATATACAGTCCCCAAAAATATTTTGAAAATTTGGTCACTGGTCAATCTGGTTTGCAAAAACGTGGTCACGCAAAGACATGCTTGACTCCACTGAATAATTGTACTGTAGCTCTTGAAAGAGATGTTTTCCCTGCTAGCTAATGAAGGTCTTCCACTGTGTGTTCACAGATGTAGTGGATGGCTGCAACGTCAATAGTCAAGAGTTACATATGGAGCCGTCTACAAATACGTCATGTGTTTAATAAAAGGATACATGTTACCTTTTCATAGTGGACATAGGTGGTAATTGTTGGAAATCATTTCTTTGATTTCTGCGTGTTCAAATAAAATTCAAAGTTGAAGTCTCGTGGAGAAGTTTTGCTAGCTTTATTTCAGAGTCTGAAAGACATCTCTAGAACCTGGCTCAAATAGCCCTGGTCCCAAAAGTGTAACCATCTCAAAGTACACGCATACATTTATACAAAAACAGTTCCCTCCCCCTTCATTGACAAAGAAGAACCTTTTGCCCAAACAGACATCGAGCACCACATGTGGCATTTCCTGCCAGCCCCCATAAACCCCACACAGAGTACAGCCTTTGAGGAAGAGATTGTGCCCCCCCCTTTCATCTTGTCCTGTCAGCAGAGTGAAATACAATTTGAATATCTTACATTCAGTTCTTTTAGTCCACAACAGATGTGGGTAAACAATTGGCTCCCGGAGCCTCCTGGCACCAGGGATTCACGGCAGACGGCCTTTTGGTCAGACACCTCTCATTTAGATTGAATCAGAAACCTTACTTCCCCAGGGAAGAGAACAAAGACTATAGATTAACTAACATATGGGGAACAGTTGTAACATATCTAACTAATCTATCAAAACACTTTGAAAAATATAAATTGAAACAGAAAAACAATGTTAATAATCTAACATAATTCACATATCTGACTTAGTTTCAACATTGATCAATACATAGGAGTGGGCCTACATAAGCTAGCCACCTTAGCTAGCTTAGCAGGCTAAGCTCATTAGCATACAAGTAATGTCCATTACTTCATGGGGATAAAAGGTGAGCCTTTTGAACTTTGAGGGATTCAACTTGACTACAAAATGACTACAATTGCATAGATTAACTGTCGGTTTTGGCTAACATTTTTACATGGTGATTTACTGTAGATAAAGTTCACAGAAAAGAAAGGTTAAAAACACCAGTCGAGGAACTCATAGTGTAATTGGGTTCTGGCTTCGACAAAGACCAATCATCCGTGAAACTTAAATAAATCTGCTGAAGCCGTGTGACCAGTAGAGTGCTGACTACAAACTTATTTAGCGCACGAGGCCAAGTTGTGTCCTGTCGTTCCGCTTTGACTTCATGAGAATAATGCAAAAGCAGACCCTGGAAAATGAAAGACCCTTTTCCTCCACTCACACTAACTCCTGAGAAGTGCTGAGTAGGCGCTGCCTTCGGGCCAGGTCCGCGTTGGCTGGCGAGTGCGCTTTGGGAGATATTGGTTAGCGCAGAGGCAAACGAGAGCGTTTAATCATCTGCAGGAAGGCAACAAACTAAAACGACAAATAATCTCTTGAGTGCTTTATGAATAGCCGTGCCTTTAAAATGATTTATTCCGTAATTAAGGCATTAGTGGCAGTCTTTAACTTCATAATAAGGTTGAATGTTGGCAAATTGTGCTCTGCGGATAAACCACTGGAGTCTATCTCCTAATTATATAAAAATATTATTTTCATCCCGTTCGTCTTAATCTTTGGGGAAAGCAAAAATGGAGTACGCAGTACGAATGTGCACGGATCAAACTCAGAACATCAAAGAGCCTCGTGTCTCTTACTCGACAAATATTGTAATGCTTCCAAACTTTACGGCACAAAAAAAGAAAAGAAAGAAAAGAAAACATAGCAGCAGATGCATGAAAAAAACATGAAGTCGGTGCAATTTCCAATGGAGCGGAAACAAAATGTAAACAACTCATTTCTGCTGGTTTCTCCCGCCTCGGGCGACGTGGACTTTGGATTCCTCGTCTTTGTCTCCTGCAAGCATTTTGAATTATGTTTTCATCCAATTCAAATGCAAACAAAGGATATACAAAACAACATGGCCTGAAGAATACGCAATGTTGGGGGAGAGACGAGTATAGTTTAACTGACCGACGAACTGCCAGCACTGTTTGGGCTTCAGTCTCCACCATAAAGCGGTCACAAAAGTGGCAACAGACTTTTGGAATTCTCACTGAAACACTCCGACCTCAAACAAATGCAGCTCCCTTCCTTGGCCCAAAAATGGGAAGAAGACCGCAGGAAGGGTGTGGAATACCACCTTCCGTGTTACTCGAATGAGCATTGCCATGACAACCGAACACTCGCAACCTCGTGACCCACACTGATCAGCCACCATAAATTGTTCTTTGTTGTTTTACACATCTGAATGAAAACGTGCTACTTATAAAGACCCGAGCTGTAGAAAAAAAGAACGCAAAATAACTCACATGTACAACTATTCAAGTGCAGCAACCTTCATTTTAATGACGGATTGACCGAGGTTAACATCTGTTATCTTGATAAAACTGTTCTTAAAACCGATGCGGTGCTCCGAAAGGTGAGTTCAAGATTAATTTATTCACTGCCATTGACGGCTAAAGACATCAAAAATTCATTTGAACTATTTATATTAGTTTAACATTTGTTTCCACTTTTGTTTACAAGAGTATGAAAAACTAGACTTTTTTATTGTACATTTAGAACAGATATAAAAATGTGATTAATTGTGAGTTAACTATTGAAGTCATGACATTAATTATGATAAAAAAAAATAATCGCTGACGCCCCTAATTTTAAATCATCTTTTATTTATTTATTCATTCACTGCCTTTAATAGCTATTAACGTCAAAAATTCATTTTAACTATTTCAATTAGTTTAACATTTTTCCCACTTTTGTTAACAAGTATGAAAACCTAGATTTTTAATTGTAATTAATTGCATGACTTCAATATTTTATATCTGTTTTAAATGTACAATATTTTTTTCCCTAGGTTGTCTTACTCTTGTTAATAAAAGTGGGAAAAATTTTAACTAATAGAAATGGTTAAAAATATTTTTTGACGTCTATAGCCGTCAATGGCAGTGAATGAGTTAAGGGTGTATTCAGACCTGCACTGTTTGGTCCGTTTTAAACGGACCAGAGTTTGTTTCCCACGCTGATCCAGACCTTTTGTGCAGGTCTGAATATACACAAACGAATCCTGATGCGGCCCAAACAAGCGGACCGAAACCCACTTTTTGAGGTGCTCGGCTGATCCGCTCCAACTGTAGGACATATGCGCCTTTTTGGGCTTAACAAGCCACCGTAGCCAAACATCGTGAGGGGAGTATTGCCCGGTAGTGAATATTGTGCTCGATTCATTCATAATCATCCGTATTCTGTTTAGTCACGGTGTTGTTAGCTTGTTGTGGTGGGCACGGGGAGCGTAACTGCTCCTCCGGTTACTACACGCAATCGACAATACGTTCCAAAATTAGAAACAGCGTTGCGGAACCTCCGTTGAATGAGCTGCCAGTGACGCTCGCAAATATCTTGCATCTAGTAACGCCACAAATATGCAGGACATATGCAGAACGTCGGAATTTCATGTTTTCCTCTATTTCCGGGTTTGGTTATGCGTTCAAGCCCTCGTCATTTTTGTTCAATGCCAGCACAGATCGCCACGCGGTCGACACGATTAGGCAATATTGTCCACTTGCAAAAAGCACAGTGTGAATATAAACCGCACCAAACGAAAAAAATGAAATCCCCTTTTGGTTCGGACCAAACAAGCGGACTAACGGACTTTTCTGGTCTGAATACACCCTAATATATATATTAAACTTGAGTCTTCTGCAATTATTAAATAGAATAATGAATTGATCAAATTTACGCTACATCCAAAAGCATCTTGTATGGTGTGCATGATATGACTTATTCAGGCTTGGGGAGTAACGGAATACATGTACCGCCGTTACGTAATCAGATTGCAAAAAAAAAACTATTCCATTACAGTTACAGGAAAAAAACATGTAATCAGATTACAGGTACATTTATTAAAAATGGGGATTACTTTGAGGGATTACAATTTCTACGATGAGAGTAAGTGCGAAAGAGGGCGAGAGAGAAAAAGAGAGAGAAAGAGAGAGAGAGTTAAGGACAGAGCGAGAGAGACCGTTGCTACATGTCGGGGAGGTGGGAACGAACAAACTGACTAGACGTGTCCCCCAGACGCGGGCAGTTTGAAAAAGCTTCACGGACGGGAGGAGAAAATGGCGACCGGTATTCACTAGAACTTACTCGGAGCGAAAGTTTGAGCTGTGAGTCCAGCGGCATGCTACGCGCTGTAGCTTCTTGTTAGCTAGCCTGCTAGCCTACAACCATAATGTGAGTTACACCTTCCAAACAAATCTTCCTCCCACCAATTCACTGTGTAAACATCATACGCAACATATACACGGCTAAACTTGTGACTGGGATAAAAGTTCATTTTGCAGTTAATGTCAAACATTGTCATCCTCATTGGATGACTATCTTTCTATCTATCTATCTATCGATCTATCTGTCTAACTGTGAGGTGTGGTTGCTTTCAGTGACAGTTCGAAAACAGCATATGGCCAACAATCAATCAATCAATCAATTAATCAATCAATCAATCAATCAATAGCCTACATGCTTTTTAATTACACAAGGATTTTTGCTATTTGTAGGCTGCCCCCATCACCCGCAAATAGCAGGGGCACATTGTATAGAATATATATTGTGGGCCGGGGGCTCCATCCATGGCCCGGGTCTCGGTGCTATGGGGGCCGGCGGGGGTGGCTGGGGTTTGGTGTCGTGCCCGCCCCGCTCCGGTGGGCGTCCTGACACCTCGGGCGGGACCCAGTATCCGGGGGGCGAGCCCTATCGCCCCGCCGGACGGGTCCCATATGCCCGCCGGGGTCCTGGTGGGGTGGGTGGGGGCTTGGTGGGCCGGTGCGCCTCCTGCCCCCGCCCGGTTGGGGGGGGCCCCGCTGGTCACACCTCTTAACTCACTACACTAGGTTTGCACAATACACTTTTATAGACATATAGGGCACATAACACACTTTGGGGGGTGGGGTAGGGTGGAAACACCGTCTTCACCCTACAACTCCCCTCCAATTTTAATACACCACACAACTTGTGGGTGGGGGGGGGGCTTGGGGGCTTGTGGGGGTGCCATCGGTTGGGGGCCGCAGTATAGAGCAGTGCTGCGGTCCCCTGTCCGTGTCGCCACCCGCCCCCCCCCCCCCCCCCGCCCTATCTATTTTTTTTAATGCACCACATACACTCAGCAACATGCTTGGGTGGCGGGTGGATCGGAGCGTGGGAATATCATTTCCATCGGCTCCGGTTCACCTGCTCCTAATTTTAATGCACCACACACACACACTTGTATATACACTGGGTGGGGTCACATTCACGGTTTAGGGGTAGAGTTCGCCAGTCCACGAGCTGGCGGACTCAGTAACAGGGGTTAATTTTCACAAAGAACGCTGGGGTGACGACCGGGGCCTTCCCCCGCTGGGCCTGGGGTTCGGGGGTGTCGGCCGCCCTCCGGTGCCCCCATCTCCCCCTTCTGCCCCCGGTGTTCCGTCCTTCCACACGGCGGGGGGTGGGGTGGGCGCGGCTGCCCTCTCCGCTCCGCTGTCCGGCCCCTCTTCGGCGCCGGTGCCTGGGTGCGGGTGGTCCCCGGGGGCTGGGGGTCGGGGGTTGGGGGGCTGCCGGTTGGTCGGGGTGGGGTCGGGGGGGGGGGCGGCTTTGTTGGGGGGGGGGCGGTGGTGGGGGTTGCGGGGTGGGGGGGGTGCTGGGGGTGGGGGGTGTCTGGGGGATTGGGGGCATGGGGGCGGCTGGGGCTGGGTTGGGGTGGGTGGCGGGGGGTGGATGGGGGGCGGGGGGTGGTGGGGGGCGGGGGTTGGGGGCCGGTGGGGTGCCTGGTGGGCCTGCAGTGCCCCGTCCTGCTGCGTTGGGCCGGGGGCGCGGGCCGTGTTGGGGCGGGGGGCGCTCCTGCTCCTGGGTTTGCTCTCCGGCCGATGGCCCTGGTGGGGCCCGGGGGTCGTCCTTTGGCGCTGCCGCGGCCTGGGGGGCCCTGAGGTGTTGCGCTTGCTCTGTTCCGGCGGGGGTCGACGGCTCCCCTCTTTGGTGGAGATTTTCATGCATGCCAGATCCACCACACCAGCATCTACCGAAACTCAGACACAATCTGTTTCCTCCTCAGGTTATTGAATCGGTGGAGGCTGGTGTCTCGGATCTCACGCGGCTTCGTCTGTCCTTCCTTCCTTTTCTCGGTCTCTCCGTTGGTCTCTTGAGGCCTCCCTGACTTTATGTTTTTTGGATTTGTTGGGGTCTGGATGTTTCTTGGGCTGGGGAGGAGTTCTGGTGGGGGGTGTCTGGTCGGTGCTGGATTTCACCTTCCTTGGTTTTCTTCGGTCCCCTCGGGTCTCCTGGTGTTCGATTTAGGTGAACGGTATAAGATTTTTTTTTCTAATAGGTTTTCTGGTGAGCTAACAAACACACGCACGCACGCACGCACACACACATACTCACCCACACACACAAAAAAAAAAAAAAAAAGTATGTATGTATGTATGTATATATGTATATATGTATGTATATATGTGTATATATATATATATATATATTTAAAAAAAAAAAAAAAAGAGCAATGATGATGACATTTCCGAATGAACAATACTGAGCTCTTAAAAAAAAAAAAAAATAAAATAAAAAAAAAAAAAAAAAAAAAAGAATATATATTGTGGTGATATTTATTTTTATTTTCTCTTCATGAGCATACTCAATATTGGAGTAATCCAAAAGTAATCGAGTTACTTTACTTTGATATTATGGTACTTGGATTATGTTACTAACTCCATTTTTTAGCAGGTAACTTGTAACTGTAACGGATTACATTTTAAAAGTAACCCTCCCAACCCTGCTTATATTGATGGCAAGTCCGAATGGTCCCATTCTGCTTGTGTTTTACTGCTTGACATGTTTTGACGGGCAGCCTGAATTGCCTCCAACGTTGTAGTCGCACGCACACACATTTAGCCAATCAATTATTGACACGCAATCAAACAAGCAAGGGCTGGCAATGATGATTTTACTGTAAAAGTGGACACATGCAGACACATGCGAAGCCACAGGAGACCAGGGACCAATAACAACCGTCCGTCTCGAAGGCCCTCAAACGTCCTCCTTTTAGCTTGCTGCCTTTGGACTGACTGGAGGACAAAACGACGACAACAAAATGGGTCATGTTTTGTTTGCGCTCACCTCGACGTGCAGCCGCTGGAGCCGGGGCTCGAGAGAGTGTGAGACTGTGAGTACAGTGGATCTCGTGACTCAGCGTGGCTTGTGCGCACCCTCGCAGCCTTTATTATTGTCACTTTTGCAGCTGACGATGTGACAAGACAGGACGGGAAAATGTAATAACGACGCCCCTAAAAATGGCACAAGATGACACCGCGCCTCCCCCACAGATTCACTTAATTTCAAGCAGCAGCAGGAGGTCAGAATAAAAAGAAGAAATACATCCATAAAATGAAGTTCTTCATAAAAGTAGCCTTTTTTTTAATTATATTTTGGGAAACGGCAACATGATTACATTTCTATTTTATATTAAATCAAGTCAATTACATTTAAACAGATTTAAAAAAAGCAATTTATTTGATTTTAAATCATTTCTATTCATGTTCATTGAATAACTCAAATGAATATTCTTGCCTTGGCTGAGATATGGTGGCACTCACAGCAGGCTAAATAAATGAATCAATAAATAAAAAATGTTGGCTGACATATACCAAGCAAGTATTAATATTCTATTTCATTCCTTCCATTAAAATTATTTTTTGCCTAATATGTAAATAAGCTAACCAAAGGTATAATCCGCTCATAGAGTAATGTAGTGCGTCACTATTAAATATTGTTTAGAATCGATCATTCTATCGATCATCCGATTAATCAAATTATTTAACTGTACAACAAAAGCATGTCCCCCGATTACTGTTTACTACCCAATGATTGTTGTTTATTTTGTATTGTTTTGTGATTAAAAAAGGGGATTGCTGTTGTACTTGCCAGCCTTTTTGAAACTGATTTAGTTACTTCAGTCATTTTGCAAAAAAATAAGCAGATATTTGCAAATGCTTATTTTGACTAAACGCGCAGGGTAATCAGTCTGCTTTCTTGAAGGACTAGAGAAATCAGCAAATTATTACTGTTGAGAGGCTGAAATCAGATTATTTGTGTCATGTTTTGGGTTCTGTTTTCCTTGTGTGTCTCCCTTGGTCTTGACAGAATCTGTCAAGGAGGGGAAGCTTGAGGACCCAAATGCGGGAAGACAGGGCGAGGAGGCAGAGGCTCAATCAAAAAGGGGATTTTAATTTCTACAAAACAAAAGGCGAGATCTAAATTGCACGGAAAAAACATAACATGGAGAAAACAACAAGGCAAAACGGGCAGCATGACATGGTGGAAAAATCCAAGGAAAACCGGGCAGCATCACAGGGGGAAATACAACAATGAACCGACACAGACAGAGGGGAGACAGCAGACTAAATACACAGACACTAACGACACAACAAGACACACCTGGGGCCAGACACAAGTGGTGGAGGGCACTGATTGGTTCACACGAGGAAGGGCAGGATGACACTTAAACAAGACCAAGGGAGACACACAAGGAAAACAGAACCCAAAACATGACAATTTGGACTATTTTAAGTGAACAATGGCTCCAAACGATTACTTGATTCTTAAAATACTTGTCCGATGACTTCGATAATCGAATAATTCTGACATATCTAGTGTAATAAAATGCAAACTACAGCCACAACATTAATCAATAATAAATATATCACTACACAGAAGCTTCAATTGTGAATTGTATTATCAAACATTGCGGCATTTTTTTTTCCAGTGTGAATTTGGCACTTGCTTATAATTGTACAAACAGACTTCCACCAACCCCTCCCTTTTCATCATGCATATCCTTCAACTCATGCACAGAAATGCATCATAAATATAAATATGTCACACACACACACACACACACACACACGCACACACAACAGGAGAGAGAGCTTTTCACATGGTGTGTTGTGTGTGTGCTGCCCCTATCGTCTGCGCGTGGCAAGTGCAGCAGCAGTCACCTTCCAACCTCTGCGCCTCCTCGCCCAGTGCGGGACGGAGGAGGACCGAGGAGACAGAAAGAAAGAGGGAGAGCCAGATTAACCGCTGGCCACCTTGACACTATCTCCTAACTCTCGCACCCCCTTCACCGCACACTCTCCAACCGTCGGACCTTTTCCCCACCCTCGCGAATTCAGCGGAAGCTCTGCAGAGGCAACGCCGCCTGTGCGAGCCCCTGTGCCGGGCAGAGCCGCGCGTGTGCGTTCCCCCGGTGATGAGGCTGCTGGAGCGCGGGAGAGGAAGAGAGCAGTAGCGGCAAATAGAATGGATGAGGAGAGAAAACTGCGGAAAGCAAACATTTGGATGAGGATGCATCTCCTCAGTGCCATTTTCCTGCTTGTCATGTCAGCTGTCACGTCCTGCCAGGTAGGAAGCGCAAACTTCACATGGCTGCCTTATTGCATGCCTTGTGAGGATGCTGAAAGCTCGAAAGAAAATAAATAAATAAATAAATTATATATATATATATATATATATATATAGAGAGAGAGAGAGAGAGAGAGAGAGAGAGAGGGTTAGGGGGGTTCCAGTGTTTTTAGTTAATTGCAGTGAATGTTCAGGGAATATTGTCAAATTGTGCTCAAGTGAGTAATGAATTGAATTGAATTGAATCAGTTACGGGTTTTTGTTCAATTCTAGCAGTTTAAACAAGTCGCATTCATGCACTTGGGCTACTTCATTAGGTACATCGATACCAGCCATCGACCAAACCTTGGGCGATCCACAGGGATCACCCTGGATTGGTCGCCATACTAATTGGAGGGCACCTATAAACATCCAACAGGACAATTAAGAGTTTTTGAATGAAGCTTTTGGAATCAAAAGGGTTCCTTTTATTAAAGAAAAAAAAAAGGTCATGTTTTAGTTGATGGAGCATTTGTGAGCTCATGGGTGTTTTGGCCAGGGACCTATAGAATATTATTATTGTTACAATATGCTTATTATTGTTTGTTGTAGTTTCAGACTGTGAACTGCTTCGAATACGTTACCAGGGCTGGACTGGCCATATGGCGTACAGGGAAGATGCCCGGTGGTCCGGTGTCTTTTGGGGCCGATGCCGTGTTTTGTAATGATTTTTTTCCTCCATTTTACCCCAAGAGGCTGGCTCACAATTTAAAGAGACTAGTCCATTAATCCATTTCAAATATAGACAACAAACTGAACCAACAACAGTCAATATGAATTGTAGAACTGTGTTAGGCAGGGGTCGTCAGGAGTTGGACCGGGCCAGCGGCTTTCAGTCAAAATGCCAGGGTTGACGTTTTTGTGCCAGTCCAGTACTGTACTGTACGTTATTATTTGAACTTGGAAACAAAAATGTTGTGGTGGTTGGTGTACTTAATGTTGTGGCGGCTGAGCCAATGGTGAAATGGTATCACAGCGGCAGCCGAGTGCGTGCGGCGGAGGGAACCCGCATCCCAGTTTGGTGGAAGGTGACGGGCGGCGATGTGACAGTTGTAAACCGAATCGGTGGCGCTGTAAATTATTTGACCCAGAAACGCTTTGGAGTCAAGAGAGGAGCATGTGAGCCGGCAAAATGGGGTTCAGCCGGTCACCATGCAGATTTTCTGACAGCCTACAAAGCGTCCGCCTGCGACACGACAGGCGGGCGGGCGGGCAGGCGGTGATGGGCGGGCGGGTGGCCTCGGAGCTGCAGTGGCAAGTACATTAAGCCTCATGGACAGCAAGTCACGTTTCTTCTGTGTGAGTCAAGTGAATTCTAACCTGAATTGAGAAGGATTATTATTATTATTTTTTTAAATTAACAGTAATTTGTAGATTGAGTTGTTTTAGAGGCTGGGGATGAGCTCCTAAGGCATCCAGAAAAAAAATGCCATTCAAAGAACCATGATTATAGAAAGGCTTTTCAATTGAGTGACAGGTTCTTTACTGGCAGGTGCGCTCAATTTGCTTACCAGGGCGTCCACGGTGTTCTTGCGAATGATAATCCAGAACAATCCAGACCAGCCCCACAACAGACAAAATCGACCAATCTGCCATGCATATAATAAAGTCAATCTAACATTATATTGACTTATTATATGCTTGTGAGGTGCTCTATTATTTTTGCTCACTCGGTCTCGCTATCAACGGTGTTGTAGTATCTGCGACTATCTGAAATGAATGTGTGACGTGGGATTTAGTAACTCAAGAGTGTTGTGTTTGTTGTGCTTGGGTATAAATGAGCCATATTCCCTTTGTTGCCCTAAAAAAGTAGTATGGATTATGTGTTAGTTATTTTACTGATGACCTCATTTCAAGTTACATTCATAGTTACATTCAACAAATACCGACAACCCTGCTTAACTCATTCACTGCCATTGACGGCTATAGACTATTTCTATTAGTTTCAAAACAAAATTCTACTTTTTTTTATTGTACATTTAGAACAGATATCAAATTTGTGATTCATTGCGAGTTAACTAGTGAAGTCATGCGATTAATTACGATGAAAATTTTTAATCGCCTGATGCCCCGAAATTTTTATTATCTTTAAGTCGCGTCAGGCGATTAACATTTTTAATAGTTAAATACCGATTAATCACACATTTTATACCTGTTCTAAATGTACAATAATTTTTTTCTCTCTAGGTTTTCATACTCTTGTTAACAAAAGTGGGAACAATTTTTTAACTTATATATATTATTTTTTGACGTCTATAAACGTCAATGGCAGTGAATGAGTTAAAAGAAAATGGCACCTGGTTTTGCCACGTAAATGGAAGTGCATTTTTAACAGTGACATTTAAAACTAAAGTTTGTTTTTATAAAAATAAATAAATAAATAAAGACAACTTTTTGATTTAAGATAATAGTCTTTTATGGATTTCACTTAACATAAATAAATAAAATGAATATTTTATTTGTTTAATTTAAACAAAAATTTAATTAAATTAAAAGGCTTTTTTTTACTTGACATATTTGACTATTAATGTTGTAATGGCAAAACTAATTTTTTTTAAATGTACATTGTTTATAAATATAACAATAATTTGGGCACCTCCTGCATTCACGCAATCCAAATGCATACTGGGCTGCGATCATTTTTTATCTATTTTGTGATTAATGTAGTGTTATTAAAGCTGCATAACCTCTGTAAACAACACAGAGTGCAATAAACCTTTACATGTACATAGTAACTGTATTTTCATCTTATAACGCAAATCTCCCTGACTCCTTCCTCCATTGTTGTGCGGGCACGTGAGTCGTCAATGCGCTGAAAACGATGATGTCACTCCCTCAGGCCATTTTAAATACTCCCACAATTGCCTTACATCATGTTCAAGCTGTAAATACCAGAGCTCATTTCTTGTATTAATTGTGAAATGACCCCAGAATTTGGACATTCTCTATGTTCCGGTACTTTTTTCTCCTCAGTAATAAACTGTGGGAAAATATTCAAGTCCGACGAGAAAACTCTGCAATGCAGTGAAGCTGCAAAAAGTGTATCGTGATATATGCATGACACCTGTTAAACATTCCAATTTGACTTTCGATCCTTATTTTATTGGACCCTAGGGTCCACTGTCAGTTTTGACTTAAAAAAAAAAATGGTGGAAAAATGACTCTAATCCGTGTACAAGTGAGGAATAAACTTGAAGTGCGAAATGAGCTTTTTCTCCCATTGGCCCTGAAGACATTCATCTCTTAAGAGTCCACACAAGGCAAATTAATCCCGTTAATCTTTTCAAGCATGACCGCAGTGAGAGTAATTTCACTTAACAAGCCATGATTAAGTCTATATTGGATTAAATATGGTTTGATCCATTGCAAGGTTATCTGGTGCGGAACTGCTTGAATGTGTAATAGTGTGACATTTGGAAATTGCACTTCACATCTCATGCATACAACATACAGTATACACGAGGGGTGGGAACCTCTGGGTACCTCACGATACCAATAGCGATACAAGGCTCACGATAGCGATGATCTCACGATATGACGATACCGCGATTATTGATATATTGGTCAGGTAATAAAGCCACCATAATCCACTATAAAACTACTCAAGACATAAATTGATGTTTTTTTCAAAGAGAAAATAGTTTCTTTTTGTACCATCACTGAAAGAAAATATTAAAACTGGTGTCTTCTTCACAGTGAGTACTTTAAAGTATTTTTTTTAAACAAATACAAATGTCTTCTTAACAGAGACCACTTTCTGGGAACAAATTAGTGTCTTTCTTAAACACTATTGTCATATAACATGTCAGTCAGTTACATAGTGAATTGTTTCATTTTATAAACTGTGACAATTTTTTTGTGAAACATTGCAAAAGTAAATAAATAAAATTACTTAAATATTAAATCAATATTAACCCATTCACTATCATTGGCGGCTATAGACGTCAAAAATTCATTTGAACTATTTCTATTAATTTCACATTTTTTTCCCACTTTAGTTAACAAGAGTATGAAAACCTAGTTTTTTTTAATGGTACATTTAGAACAGATATCAAATTTGCGATTAATCGTGAGTTAACTATTGGTCATGCGATTAATTACAATAAAACATTTTAATTGCCTGATCCCCCTCATTTTTAATAATCTTTTCTTCCTTTTTTTTAATGAGGGGCATCAAGCGATTACACTTTTTAATTGTAATTATTCACATGACTTCACTAGTTAACTCACGATTAATCACACATTTTATATCTGTTCTAAATGTACAATACATTTTTTTCTAGGTTTTCATACTCTTGTTAACAAAAATGGAAAAAAATGTGAAACTAATAGAAATAGTTCAAATGAATTTTTGACGTCTATAGCCGTCAATGGCAGTGAATGAGTTCATATTTCTCGGAAATTGTGTGCTTCGAAAATATTCATAAAATATGTTTTAAAATGGGACGTATGCTGAGTCAGTTGCTGGACAGATAATAAATGTCTTACACAAGTAAAAGTAAGCTCATGAGTCTTCTTCGACTGAAGAATTTCATACCTTTCCCCGCCACTCTTATGAGGTGCTCCCCCTAGAGGCCTGCCAGGTAATTGCTCAATAAGTAATAAACAATGGAGCCGTTATAGTGGCTGTATATTAACTACAAATATCGCGATACTTGCGTAGGCGTATCGATAATCTATCGGGAGACAAAGTATCACAATTTATCGCGATATCGGTATATCGTCACACTCCTAACCTTTTCTGAACCAGAAGGCTATAGCCTACTTCCTCGGATTTGTAACTTATCTTCAACATGATTTAACTAAACCAGTTGATTAAAAGGAAATCTAAAAGTAAACAATAATTACATTTGAATGTGATGTAAAAATCTAGCGGCGAGTGTGCACATTTTATCAGTCAAAGTGGTAGCTAATGACTCACTGTTAGTTGTAAATATCCTTCCCTTCTTGAGCCAGTTCGTACCATAAATGGCCTTAAGGGACAATTTGTTGTAAATGGCTGCATTAAATATTCAAACGGCTGAATGAGAATGCATCGGCACCATCTCAGAGCCGATTGGGCTGAAATAATAAAGAATTGATACCTTCCTGCGTATGCGGAGCCATGGAGGCGACGCTTTCCCGTCCCCGCCGCCGCGATGGCACCCACAGTATTTCTGGTGAAGTTCCAAACGAAATATTTAGAGTGCTTTAATGAGACGGATGCACTTGTTCATTCGCCGCATGTGTTCGTTAAGTACCCATAAAGCCCCCGAGCCCTCGCTGATATTGACAGACACCTGCTTGGCACAGATGCTTTGCTGAGAAGATGTTTACACTGTGGATGTTCCCAGCAGCCACGGCGGCCACGTTTTGGGCAAATCTGGTCAACATGGGATGGGCAAAAGTGGCAGGCCGTGATTGCCGTGGATGCCTGGCGGGATTTTGCAATCGTGGTGAAGATGAGAAACCTAGTTAGTAGCAAAATGTGGCAAGTAATCCTGACACTACGCAATATTTAGTAGGCAAGTATTTATTCATGGTTCTAAAAATGGAAGGTGTGTATTATTGAACATTTGACACATTAGCGCCACATAGGCTAGTTTCCATTTTTATTACCCTGGCAAATTAATGTAAAACTGTATAAATAAATAAATAGATAAAGTACATTGATATGTGGTGATATGTGGTGGTGCATGTAGTTTAAAGAGCCGTCATAAAATAAACTGTATTTGTCATAGAATTCCGTGTAGAGCACGGACCTGTTTATTTTTATTTTTATTTTTTTCTTCTTCTTTTTTTTTTTTTCTTTATCGCTCAGTATTGTTCATTCGGTAATTTTACCGATTTGACATGTCATCATCATTGCTCCAGTGTTTAAAAACTGTTTATGATACAGGCCCCCACCCCACAAATCACCCATACATTTTTTTTTTATCTGATTTGCTGGTATCCTTTACTATCAGAGTGAATAATATGAAAAAGTGTAAATGCTTTTAAATGCAGGTCCCAAACTAGGCTCTTTCCCCGTACCTGTTTATGGTCTTTCAAGGTATTTTTTAAAATCATACTTTCCAAAATTTTGTACACTCTTTTAATAATTTTAGTAAGCTATTTTTTTATTTCTTTACTTTGCTTTTAAATCTCTTGTAGTCTGTTTGTAGTTGCTTTTAAATGTTGTACTGTTAATTACAGCATTAGTTCTTAACCTGGGTTAGGTGAATTAGTCGAAACAATAAAAGCGATATTGTAGTATTTGGATAAAGTACAATTTCGACTTGCCAGTGTTTCCGTTGAAGAGCGTTTTGCTTCTGAGGCGCAATTTTCGAAATGTCCCATCTCGCGGGATCTCGCAGTTCCGTAGGAGGTGCTCACGATGTTTACGGAAGACAGACGCCCAAAGTTCTTAGTATTACTTTAAAAACATCTCATCGGGCGGGTTCGGGGATTTTATGTTGGTGTTGTGAGTGCGTGCGCTTATAACTCGTGTTATGGTGCGGATGGATGGATTTCGCACGTTTGCTCGTTGCCAGGGGCAACGGCCATTTCTCATGCAACGATATGGGACGTGCGTTGAACGGCGGCATATTGGCTCCATAACTGAATCGCTTTGTGCTTAAAAAGACTTGTTATCCCCTCCGGAGGCAGCTCCGACACAAAAGCGAGTAGCCCCGTATTTCCTACTTCCTTTCCTCCGTGCTGGGCGGGGGGTCACATGACTACAGGAACGCGCAAAAAGTGCTGCCATTACTCTTTTGCGAAATGCTCCTATTTCGACACGTCTCAAAAAACACCTCATGAGAGTGTAAAAACTCTTTTGCGATATTTGATAAATCACGTGTTTCCATTACCAGCTCGCTTTTGCGCAAAACTGAGGGTAAATGAAACGCACCTATTGGCTGCAGCAGATCACGCTATATTGCTCGGCCTATTTGCGCTGCTGGGAATCTGGTGCGCTCAGTGATAGTACGTCGTGTGGTTTCTTTATTATCGTAATCCTTCATACTATGTCGACCAAAAAATAAGAAAGTGGTCGGACGAATATGTGCAATATGAATTTACATGTATATCGAAAATACCTGGGCATATTAATTGATGAATCCCTTAATTTTAATTCACATGTACTGTGCCTTGTAAAAAGGCTCAAGCTAAAACTGGGTTTTTATTTTATTGTAAAAACGTGTTTTTTGTATTTTTGTATTTTTACCTGTTTTAGACTATATTTCTCTTTTATATATGTGTGGGGACATTTCTACTGTCTGGGGCGAGAACTCCACTTGGAGGTAAACCTATGCTGCAGATTTATTTCTTTTAATTACGGATGTGCTTTCTTCCAAACGCCTGCTAAAGTTGCGCGATATATCTCAAGGAGTGGGAATATTAGCGCGCTGTGTGGTCCCACTTGAGAAGGGGCCGGTCCAAAAAGAAGCAGGCGAAGTTGATGGAATGCGAACACTTGAACGTTTCTGCCGCTCCAAACTCCAAAGTGCAGTGGGGCTGAAAAGCTAATTGGTTGTCACCCTCCAGCAAGGAGTCACAAAGCTCTTGTGTACATAATTTGGCAACAATTTAGCTGCCGCCCTGTCGCGCCAGGAGTTATGATAAACAAAAGGTTTGAGGAGTCCCCGTATTTAAGGGCGGATGAAGGTTTTTTTCCCCTCATTCCAGATGATTGTAATGATAGGAGAAACTCAGCCAGGCAAAACCACAAAGCAGGTATCACAAAAAGGCTGATGTTTAGGTGGCAGGGAGACCTAATGGAAAATCGACTTTTTAATGGCATACAAATAGTTGCATCTCTGGAGTGCTTGCCCACCCATCAAGTGTGAAATTACACGAGCAAGTCTTTTGTTAACTTCTTATTTCTTTAAATGTGTCTGTGAGCGAGTCGGATTGTATCATTACAAAGGTTAAATAAATGTTTATATTAGCCAGTGTATTAGCTCTTTGTACAAACAGAATTCATTTGCAGTCTGGATGCAGAGGGGTGAACGTCACCTCTTCCTGTCGTAGAGTCTCCAAAGTCCAATAGCACCACAAATAATTGATACATTTGACAACACCGGGTCGCTCTCACTTTCCAGTCCCAGTCGTCATGGTAACAAAAGCCAAATTTTGTATTTTGCATGAGCCTGAACTGCCCCCCAAAACCGAATGATTTCAAATATGTGTCACAAAAGGAAGAATTGTGCTGCTCAAAAGGGTTAGACACACTATAGGTCAAAAATGGACCGACCCTACAACTTTGAGTCAAGAAATGGTTCTTTTAATGTAAAACAACTCATAAATATTGATCAGATCCTTTACTTGGGTCAAAAAATTGGGTGATTTTGTTTAAAACAAACCAGACAGTTGGGTCAAATTGACCTATCAAGTGGATCGGTCCATTTTTGATCCATAAATGGGTTACTTTTGACGCACGTGTTTTTAGAGTGTACAACAATCAATTCCACACAAATCTTCAACAATCAATGGATTGATTACCATTGCATACATAAGCAAAATTAATATATGAACGTTCAAGCAGCCAAGAGTTGAAAAACATTGACGCCGGCACAAAAAATGCTGCGTCAGCACCTGAGGACCACGAGAGCAAACAGTCCGTCACGGCGAGGCAGGGCAAACATCTGAGCGGGCTCACCGCCAATACGGACATCTGCGATTAGCCCGCAGGCCTCGCTGCTGCACTTTTAGCCAAAAATCTCATCCGCTGATCAAGGCCAAGTCAACAATACAACCTGCGCCTAAAAATCTCCAAAAGTCCATTACATTGCACTCTTACAAAAAAGCACCAAACCTTGTTAAAGTGCATCAGCCGCATTTAGCAGCAAGACTCGGGCTCTTAAAGGCTTTTACTGACTGAGAGGCAGGTGCGATTGGCTGTTTTGTTGAGAGAAGGCCACGAGGTGACGGGCTGGATTGACTGACCTCCGCAATGACAAACAACAAGAGCGGAAATCTGCTCGGTGCGTAAGGTTCGAGAACCTGCATTGGTCGTATTTTGCTTTTTCGATGAGAACGCGGACTGATATGCGCGTTGTCAGTGTGTGGGTGCGTGAGTGCGTTAGCTGGGCCAGCACACCTCCACCTCCTTGAGTACGCACAACCCCCCGCCCGCCACCAACCATTTGCGCACCAACGTGATGCCTCGCAATCATACACAGATAATGGCGTTGCATTATGTCGCCGTCTTGGTGGCGAGATTGAATAGTAGCGCACGATTGGACATGATGATGACGCGGAGATGCAAGCCGAAAGACGCTTCTCTCTTTTAGAAGAGATTGTGTTTAACGTGCTGCATTACATCAGCTCTAGGCCACTATTTCACACGACTGTTTTAAAGTGCTAGTATGTGTGATTGTGATTTATTGATTGAATATTGGATTGTTAGCCTCTCCGCAGAAAAGTGGCTTATTTACTCGTGATTTGACAAAGGAGTTATCTATGTTAAAATTTGACTATAACAGAACAAAGTGTCCGAGGCTCAGCAGGGGCTCAGGCTTCGAACCTCAGCTGCATGTTCTTATTTTTCTTATTTGTAATGTATGTAAACATCAGTGACCGGCAATCGGGATAGGCAAGGTAGAAACTGCCTACCCCAAGCTGAAATGAAAGTTAAAACCGTTTAGCTTTTTCCATTTGTTTTAATTATTTCTTTCATTTCTACCCATAGGTTCAAAAGTGGCAACATTTGGTGATTTTCATACCTCAATTAAAAATGACTTATTTCTTTACCTGGCCTGCAGGCAAAAATGCTGTAAATAGTATCCTCGGCTTTTCCCAGCCCTGTCTGCGCATGCGTACTCAGTTTCCCAGTAGAAAAGTCCTTCACGCAGATAGGCAGATCGCTACGCGGCCTTTTTACGTCGCTGTATTGTTCCTATGCGAACGTACTTTCGCACAGGGCATTCGTGAATTCAAAACACAGCGGTAAGATGACGTCACTCTGGAGAATATAAAACTATTTTCACGCCATCTTTTGAAGGATGGGAGACCAACACCTTAGCCTTGTATCCGTACTTTTCACAAAGAAAGGTGCAAAAGGAAAGATTGGCTTTGTGGATGTCCTTCGATTAACTGGCTGTTTCATTTTACATGGTGTTTAGCATTGCTACTGCTAGCTTGATTTTGTGAGCATTTAGGCTGTTTTACAGGGAGATATTCACCTTATTACATTCTTTCCGGGCGTCCGAGCGGGTTTGAAATTGTCCGTTTTTCGTTGTGCGGCAAATGGGAGGCAGAGTGCACTGCAGCGTTGAATGTGGCTGTGACGGTGGCACAGAACTTTAGCTGAGTGGCAAATGTTGAGCTGCCGACCGGAGGTGATGGGTACGAACCCCTCTCGAAGTAAAAAAAATAAATGTAAGACTTGAAAAGAGAGCAATGTTTTTTTTCTACCCATACAGAGGAGGCATATGTTTAAATAGTTTGAATGTATGGCATCTTGTATCTGAGTATCAAGTATCTCGAGGTCAGGCCTCTTTTTTGGGGGACATATGGTCACCCGTTGTACACTCGCCTGCCGCCACACAAACTTGTAATTGGTGTGTGCGTCTGCCTGCCTACCCAAACCTTGAGCTCACTGCACGTCACTGCTAAACATACACTCTTCTATTGCGTTTGGATACAAATCGGACTCACATTTCTGCTCATAACTCGCAATTGCACTTAACAAATGCAGCTCTTTGGTTTTGTATTCAGCACGAGACTCGGCATTGCTTTAGTGTTTTATGTTGTTAATTTATTGTTGTAAAGCTGCTCTTTGCTCAAAATTATCTTTACAATAGACTTTTCATTTGACCATTTATGACTGAAAGATCTTCTAATTAGTAGATTAACACATTAGCTGTTCACAATGGGAATTCCTACAAGTTTCTGGCCAATTGTTTTCAGACTGGATTTGGGTTTGAATTTCTCGGACTATGTCTGTGGATGTGACATTACGTGCGCATTGTTTTTGTGAAGAAGGGTGTGTGCAGTTTCATTTTTCAGCCACAGGTGGCAGTAGCGGTTCAAAATGGATTTTTTTGCATTCAGTAGCTTTAACTGTCTTTGTTTTTACTGTATATGTCTGAATTGTATTTTATGTGTATGCAACTATGGTTGATTTTAAAGTGCTCTATTATTAAATAAAGTAGGGATGTTTAATACCACTTTGTTTAGACCGATACCAGTTTGAGTACTCAGCTCTTGAGTAGTCACTTAAGTATGGTACATAAAATTTCCCTCCAAAAACAATGACATAATTTTAAGGAAATATACCTAAATATCCCAAAATTTTTCCTTAAAATTATAACCAATAAATCAACACATTTATGTCTAATCAATCTTGATATGGTGTTTTGTAATGCCAATTAATTTATTGTTTGTGTTTATCAAATAACACATGGGTAGAAGACTTTGGAAAAATAATCACATATTAAATCACAATCATCATATTGATGAAAAACAAAATCGCAATTGCGTAACTTTATTTCATTCAGCCCTACACACGGCATACAAAAATACCTAATTTCTTCATCCAATTAAACAGACAGCCACATGTAACAATGTTTGCTTATGGAGGTCCTGTCCTCCCTTTCCTGTCATAAAGGAGATTCGTGAACCCAAACGTGTGTCCGTAAATGACCGTTTAGTCATTCCGAGCCACAGACTGGCCACGGCTTCCTTGGGGGGGCCGCGTGGGCTCTGTACGACCTCGGTCACGTTGTTTTCTGTTTCGTAGAAAACCCCCCAAGCCTGTTGCCCTAACGTGACCGTCCATGTTCCCAAGGACCGAGCTCGTGCGACTGGGAAATTGTCATCCCTGAGGTCTGCGAGGGGAAAGCGTTGTTATTAATGCTTTCTCATGTACACAAATGTGACATTCTTCTTACTGCCAGATGGTTTCATTATGGCTAAATAATGCACATGTGCTTTCTCCTCATATTCTCATGTTACGTGTGCACTCATCTGTCAAGTGTAAGGTCGGGTGAGATAAACACGATCCTTATATCACATTCTAATATCCCCCTGCCCACCCACTCCCTCACTTGCTTCTTTTCCTTCTGTGCCAGTGTGTGCTGGAGGGCGCGCGACTCCCAGAGGTTCACGTCTGTGACTCTAAGCAAGAGTGACATTCCTCGGACATCACCCTGACCAGGGACACCCATGCGCATGCACGTGCACGGCCCCATCCACGCACACGTACACGCATACACACAGGCTGTGCCCCTCTCTGCCTTCTGCTCGCAAATTCACAAGCATGTTGACGATGGGCTCTGAGTCAAAGAGCAGAGCGACGCATGGCATGGATAGTGGGGCAGCAACAGGGGGGGGGGGGTCGCGTGGGAGCGATGGGGGTGAGCAAGGGATCAACTGTGGTAGCATTAGTACTTTTTTGTTGTATTATTGGAGCTGCATTTACAGAATAGGATTGCTTTGGAATATTATTACCACAGGTAGTCTGAGGTCGAAGCAAGCTCAGTGGCACTTACGCCGCATCGGTGTTGGGAAAGTTCATTTTCTTCAAGTTCAGCTCACAAATTTTAAAATGGACTAGTTCAATTCATAGTTCATAATTTATTTATTTTTTAAACTAAGTTCTAGGGGTGTTAGAAAAAATCGATTCGGCAATATTTATATTCTCGAATCGATTCGATATGCGGCCGGATCGATTTTGAAACATCAATTTTTTATGGGAATATTCAACAAAACGTCTTACTTAGGGTTAGGATTCACACATTAAGCATGGAAGAATGTTATATTAATGGAACATTAAGCCTTAATATTTTATTTCAGTGCTGTTCAAACATGAAACAGACTGCAACCTGTTAAAATGCAGTGACTCAGTTATAAGCCTGAATTTTCAGATAAATAAATACATTTTCATAGAAATCTTACAAGTGTACATGTACTGATTAGTATACTCCAAATTTGTGTAAAAAATAAATACATATCGCAATAATCAATTTATTGATTCGTATCGGGATTCATCGGTATCGAATCGAATCGTGACCTATGAATCGTGATACGAATCGAATCGTCAGGTACTAGGCAATTCACACCCCTACTAAGTTCATTGGTCCATAAACGAACAAGCTCATAGTTCTTTTCTTCTTTTTTTTTTACTTATACTTTAAGTATAACTTAGAAGGACATTGAGAAATGAAATGAGTAGGAAAGTAATATAAGATACACAAAAATAAATAATGCATGACAATTTTAAGATAAAAAAGAACAAAAATCAAAACAGACTCAGATTGTTCCTGCGCATGTTGGTCTCTTATGGGCAGTGTGGTGCCACGCATGCATAGAGGTCACATTCGAGTTCTGTTAATAGAACTCGTTTTTCACAGATTGGGAAAATGTGTGCCATTGATGATGAGGAAAAAACAGAGAAGAGATGCTTCCCCTTTGTTTGTTTTTAAAAAGCTTTTGTGTGTGAATATTCGTTGTTTTTGTTTGTTTTTAAAAAGCTTTTGTGTGTGAATATTCGTTGTTTGAAGTCCTGTTAGCATTTGAATGGGATCCTCCATCAACTTTAGCATTCACGCTAGTGATGTTTTATAAACAAAGCATGTGTTGTATTTAAATATCCAATGTATGTATTTCTTCTTGTTGTGTGTTGCCGTATTGCCTTGCAACTGTTCGTCACCGCTGGGGTTGCCATATAATGGCATTTCCCGCCCAATTAAGGCGAGTTTAAGGTGTCTTTACTCTGGTCTTCTAACAAGAGAAAACCTGGCAAATTAACTGCGTTCAAAGTCGTTCATTTGCACCAGAATGAGTTTGTTCACAGAAACGTTCACGGAGCAAAAATGCATTATGTTCAGTTCACGTTCGCTCAAAAATATAAACAAGTTTATGAACTTTCATTCATTGAACACTATTCGTGGCTAAACACATTGTGGAAGCCCCCCCCCCCCCCCCCCTCCAGTCAGTAATCCTCAAATCTAAATACATTTCTTACATGGCTCACGAAGGAATGATGAGGAAAAAACAGAGAAGAGATGCTAGCCCATTGCTAAGCTAACCTACGATTGACACATAATCGCAATTAAATACTTGGGCGATCGAGCAAACTGCGTTAAGAATATTTCAACTTGCCAAAATGACCACAATGAGGTGTCATCGCTCTGCTACATAATCACGAACAAGAATTGCTAAACGTGCAAAACAGAGCCACTAATATCGTATCAAGGTGAGCGACAGTCTGTGTTGTGAAGGACGGGTTGTGACGTGAAGACGACTGTTCTGAAGTACAAATCTACGACTGCTAAATGTCTCATATGTCGTACGGGAGGCCGCCAAACAAAGTGGTTGTCAAAACCCAATAAAAGGTTCTCCGGTTTGTAATTTTAGAGTCCTCTCAGGACCAATTACGGCAGGAACAACAAATTGCCTAAGAAGGTCTATGAGCACTCGAAGTACAGTAAAGATAGCCTGCGGAAAACACAGTTTGATCCCATAAATACAGCCACTCCTTTTTTTGCTTTTTCACGTGCATACTTTTTTGGGGCCATTGCAGCAAACGGCACCTCCTGACCAGACTTGTGTGCGACCTTGCCTTTCCCGCACCATGAATCTTTTATGAGCCCAGCAATGTGGGTTTCTGACGAGGAGATTGGAATATAAATATTGCTGTTGTGCCCAGAGCTCCTATTGTGCACGGGAACAAAAGGATCGGCGAGATTGCTGCTAATTGAGCGTCGCACTTGAGTTTTATCAGAAGACAATGTAACAGGGAGTGCTGGACAGAAATAGACGTTACCTCCACCTGTTTGATCTCGCAACTACATGTCTGTGCTAGGATCCCTTTTCCTCATGTGGATCTCTTTCAATTGCAGATTTTGTACTTCAGAGTTGATCACCTTTTGCTTAGCCGTCCTTTTTTAGCCTAATGTGAAACGGCCTGACTGAACGAGCTGATAAGCGAGGCCTCTTCCTCTCTGAGTAATCGCCATATCCTTCAAATTCTATGATCCATGCCACTATTATCCCAGAGCATCCTCTCCTCACCACCATCAATGCGACAGCTGTCCTCCCCTGCCGAAACTCCCTCAGCAGTGGAGTTTTTATTCCGGGCTAATGAGAGACGAGAGCTCGGCGCCATGGCGGAAGCGGACCGGCGAGAAGAGGCATTTAATCGATATGTTTTCCGCCCGGCGCTGTCAAAGCCGTTCGGTGAGGCGACTGATGAGGTGACGCCGGGCCTCTCTGGCTGCATCGTGACTTCAAAGGTTCCACGCAGACAGGCGCGGAACCACCAGACGTTGCTGCATATCAAGCAGCAGCTGGAAGAGCCGCAGCCCCGCCGTGAGGAACTTGGGGTGCTTTGAGAGGGAGGCTACATTCAGGTGTGCGATAACAGAGTGCTCCGTGGAAGGGAGAGCTTCCAGTGCATTATACTGATGATTGAACACCTCAGGGAGTTCCGCGGGTTGAAATAACAAATCCACGCGAGCTGTGAATTGCAAAAGATGGGCGCAATCATGGCTGGTGGCCAGCACAAAGGCATTTGACAGCGTTTGGTAATAGCACAGTAAATGAGAAGTGCCTTGGAAAATGAAAAAGAAGACAAAGTGGAGTTGGTGGAAATGAAAAGTGGAGATTACAGGCGGGGATGGGGGGCGGAAGACTGAGTGCCGCCCGACTGTGCCTGCAGCCTTATCATCTCTCCCGTCCTTAAGCAAAGGCATAATAATCATTAGAAGCATCTTACTTCATCACCATTTCTGTTCAACCAGCAGGTGCCAACTTTGCTTGTAGATCATCTTCAATGTGCTTCACATCTCTTTATCGGCACATCCAGGACACAGCATGGGCACCGCTTACTTGGAATTCGTCCAGCCATCCATTTCCTCTTTATTAAGCTCATAGATGAACCGGAGCCTATTCCAGCGGAGTGGAGCCCCGGACTGGCTGGCAGCCTGGCACACATGGCAAATCATTCACACTCACGTAAAAACATTTGTCTTCAATGAACCAAACGTGTTTTGGGATGTGGGAAGAAGCCAGAGAATCTACATGAGGGAACATACACAGGGAGAACATGCACACGCCACACAGGAAGGCGAGAGCTGTTATTTGAACCCAGAACCTTAGAACTGTGAGTCAGTTGTGTTAATCACAAGGCAACCTCGATGCCTTTTAGCAATTAAATCCTACAGATTTGGGGAACAATTCTGCTTCATTCGATTGATTGATGTAGAAACCCATTCACCAAGTATCCTTTTCAGGGTCACACGCAAGATGGACACCATCCCAGTTGATTGTGATTGATGGAGAGCAAATGACAGAGCCTATAATAACCATCCATCCATCTTGGAAACTATTGACCTGAACAAAACACAATTTAGCAGTGTATGCTGTTTTTGTGTACATTGTAATCAGGCTTGGGGCGTAACGGAATACATGTACCGCCGTTACGTAATCAGATTGCAATTTTTTTTAAACTGTATTCCATTACAGTTACAGGAAAAAACATGTAATAAGATTGCAGGTAAATTTATTAAAGATGGGGATTACTTCGAGGGATTACAATTTCTACGATGAGAGAGAGTGCGAAGGAGGGCGGGAGAGAGAAAGACAGACAGAGAGAGAGAGAAAGAGAAGGACAGAGCGAAAGAGAGCGAGAGAGCGCATAGACGTGCGTGCGACTAGGACCGTTGCTACATGTCGGGGAGGTGGGAACGAACAAACTGACTAGTCGTGTCCTCCACACGCGGGCAGTTTGAAAAAGTTTCACGCACGGGAGGAAGAAATGGCGACCGGTATTCACTGGAACTTACTCGGAGCGCAAGTGTGAGCTGAGAGTCCAGCGGCATGCTACGCGCTGTAGCTTCTTGCTAGCTAGCCCGCTAGCCTACAACCATAATGTGAGTTACACCTTCCGAACAAATCTTCCTCCCACCAATTCACTATTTAAACATCATACACAACATATACACGGCTAAACTTGTGACTGGGATAAAAGTTCATTTTGCAGTTGATGTCACACATCATCGATCAATCTATCTATCTATCAAACTGTGAGGTGTGGTTGCTTTCAGTGACAGTTGAAAAACTGCATATGGCCTTCAATCAATCAATCAATCAATCAATCAATAACCTACACGTTTTTAATTACATTAGGATATTTGCTATTTGTAGGCTGCCCGGGTCCCTATCACCCGCAAATAGCAGGGGCACATTGTATAGAATATATATTGTGGTGATATTTATTTTGATTTTGTCTTCAATATTGCATACTCAATATTGGAGTAATCCAAAAGTAATCCAGTTCCATTACTTTAATATTATAGTACTTAGATTACTTTACTACATTTTTTAGCAGGTAACTTGTAACTGTAATGGATTACATTTTAAAAGTAACCCTCCCAACCCTGATTGTAATGTATTGTGCAATGTTGTGTACATCCATGCTCCTTTAGCAGTGCAACGTAATGTTTATCTGCAGAAGACACTACCACAAAGCAGTATCATTGATACACTAACATTAACCTAACCTTTGTTGTTCATACAATTTAGCGTATCAAAAAAACTAATACTCTATTGGATTATACACAATACAGTTGACCAACCAATTTAGGACTACCTTTTTACGGGCTCAATATTGCCATAGTCTATGAATGTTTTACACTCTAAAAACAGATGGTTCAAAAATAGCCCAACTTTGAGTGAAGAAATGGGTCTTTCAGAGTAAAACAACTCATAAATATTGGTCAGATCCTTTACTTGGGTCAAAAAATGGGGTCATTGTGTATAAAACAACACAGAAATGTTGGGTCAAATTGACCCTTAAAGTGGATCGGTCCATTTTTGATCTATAATTGGGTTATTTTTGACCCAACAGTTTTTAGAGTTTACTTGCCGGATTGTGGCTTGAGTGCGATGCTGACGTTCGGAACTTGCTAATACCAGAGCTAGCAAGTCCTTTATCTACTTCTACACCACATACCCAGCAATATCATCTTTTTGCAAGAGTTGTACTGAGTGGACTGATCATTTCTTTCTTTCTCTTTTTCATTAAGCCACTCTTTTATTCAGTGCGCTTTCCCCACACTTTAGTTTGGCAGGTGAGCATCCAATAAAGAACCGTTCTTGTGTGCTCAAACCCCCCTAAGATATTGATTAAGTTGATCTTGATATATATTGATATTGGAATATTGTCCAGCCCTTGGGTACACATGAAGACAGAACGTGTATACTAGTGCACATTGGCTTTTGTTTCGATAGCTCTTGAAGCTCTTTAAGCAGAATGGCTCATTATTTAGTACCCAAACACGACCACGGTTTCAAGGTACTTTAAAGACGGCGAATATTGTGACATCCCTAATCATAAGGGTTTTTCCCCATCAACGTCATCTGGCGGGCCAGATATAATTAGCGGTGGGCTAATGTTGCCGACATTGCTGACATTGCCCCAAATCATTTGTGACAGATGCATGGATTTTCCCAATGAGGGATGTACTTTTTTTTGTTTCACCTTGACAGAAGAGCGAGCAAAATGTCGAATGCTTTCGTAGAAAACTCTCCTGATAATTGACTTATTTATCTTCCTGGTGCATTGGCTTTTCTATATGCATCTGGCTTCCTCCTGCCTTGGCTGGCTCCATCGGAGGGAAGCGATCATGTCAGACTCTGCCGGAGGATCTAATGCAGTAATCCTCGTTACATTTCTAAAGCGAAGAGTTGAGTGCTTGAGCCACACTAATGGTGATGTGATGAATAGGTGGTATTCAGGAGAGGGTCTCTACTCTCTTTAAGCTTTGACGCCTCGGGCGGCGGGAGCTCTTAGGCCGAACGCTCGTCGCTCGGTCCCAGTTTGAATGCGAGCAGCGAGTGGTGTAAGGGCATCAGAGAGGAACGCTTCTTACTTGCGCAGCACATTTAATAATGGCGTGTTCCGGATTGGCCATTACGCCGACAGGAAGTGAATAGATCTGTGATGATCTGATCAAAACGGACGTAAAAAAAAAGAAGTTACATCCATCCAGCCACTCTCGAAAGCGCCTCTTCTCATTAGGCAGTGGATGAGCTGAAGCCAATAAAAGCTGACTTGTGCAAAAGGCAGGGTGCACCCGGGTCTTGTCACCATATAGACAGTGAGCATTTACACTCACACCTAAGGAACATTTTGCGTTTTAGTATAATACAGTCATGAAGACACAGCCAAAGAAGACTTTCACAACTACTGTAAGTGAATCAAGTAAGCTACTATAACATGAGCCATTTTTCACAGAGGATAAAGAAAATATGCCTGCCAATGTTGTTATATTTTCTGTCTATATATGTTGAAGCACTTTTTGTGTTCAAATATCCATCATTTAAAGGCTAATCACACCGCAGCTATTGATGAAACCAGTGGCTCTCAAAACAGTTGCTCTGCTGAGAACAACATTTTCCTTCACCAAATCTTGGCCCACTTTTATATGAATAAAGAAAAAAAAAGCATCATTAAAAAATGCCTTTGAAAGTATGTATAGCAAATTTTACACACACACCAACAACACAGTAAAGTCGTAATTATAGTAAATACAGATAGGGGGGGGGGTCCGATTCGTAGACACATCGCGATTCAGACAAGGACGAATCTGAATCGATACACAAATGTCCAATTTCGATTATCAAAATATTTTGATAAAGGTAATACCGAATGTTCAAATTATTGCGGAACTTAGAAGTGCTATACCCGTCATCTCCGGGACACTTTGGGAAGCGCACACACTGACACACGCGGCGCACATGCAGCAAAAAGCTGCTTCTAATTTAAAAGCAGCTTCTAAAATGTCGAGAGTAGAAGTAAATTGGACAAGAGAATTGGTTGTGAAGAAAAAAAATGTGCACATTCAAAAAACTCGAAGATCATGTAAATTGCATGTATAGGATAATTTGGCAACTATGGGTGAAACGAGTCCTTAAGTAATTATTCGGACACCTCAAATTAAAAGCAACAAATCTGGATGATCCGAAAAACGATCTGATCCGTGACTCAAATCCGTGATCTATTCAGAACCGTGAGCAGTAAACTAGCAAAAGTCAGAGTTGTGTGGTTGTTTTAGATATGCAATATACAATATAGATCGCGTTGTTCATTGTTTAGTTTGACGGTAATTTGCTATTTTTGTTTGAATTTTAAAATAAAGATGTTTATTTTTGAAGATTAAAAAAATAAGTTGCCAATCTGAAAAGGCCTCCTTGGATACTGATACCTTGTCATTTGATTTTCAGCCCTGAAAAAACAACAGCATATCAGTCTATCTGTATTGTAAATAACGCATGTTCCCAGTGATTTAATTATTCCATTATGAGTTGATAGATTGTCTTGGACTGCACTTAGAATGCAAATTCTCCATCGTGTCTATGGGTATCATTCACATTTTCATTTTAAGTCTGGGTAACAGGATGTGTTAGCCTCTAAATCTCATTATTTCTTGTCGATCTAATTCCCCGCGCTTAGAGGTTGAATCTCAGTTTGAAAGCATCCTTGTCCTTTTAGCGGCGTCAATCAGGCACAAGTCAACAATCGCAAGTCCCAGGAGGAAGCAACATTGGAGTTGGAGGTGTCCATTTCTGTCTTCAGGACACAGGAGGCTGCTGCATGGGGATGAATAGCATTTCCCACTCCCTCTTTTGTGGATGGAATATTAATGTGAGCAATGGCCTTTGTGGTTCCTCCCAGGCTGCACTCACAAATAATAGCATTGAGCCCAGTAGATTTGTGTCGGTGCTCAGATTGAGGAGACACAGTTGGCATATCACGCCATTGGCAGTTCATTTTACTGCCCAATATCACATCTGTAACTGGAGAGGCGCCGCCCGATGATGGCACATGACCCCATGGCGGCCGCCTCTTTTGCGATATGGCGTCATCTCCCCACCCTCCGTGAACTTATTATCATTCCCGCCTCACACTCAGCTCCGCGTGAGCCGCGCATTTCTGCCCCGCAAACACATTTGCTCCGTTTTGAGATTTTTCCGGTTCTGTGTGCAATCGCCCAACGGATCAGTGACTTCTCTTGTGAAAATTGTGGTCGAGCTCATAGGAACACGCCCCTCATACTTGGAACCAAAAATATGATTTGACACGGAAATATTTATTGGTTCTTAGATGAAGTGATAATTTCGTCGACGAAAAAAGAAAATTAAACGAAAACAAAAATAGAAGCCACCCATTGACACGATAACGATAACTAAAATCGACTGACAATTTCGTCAATGACTAAAATGAAAATGAAAACAACACAGTGATGAAAATTCACAATCCAATCAGAAGGAATGAAACGCGGGTGGGAGAAAATAACTACTCAGAAATTGTTTTTATTTAATATTCAAACATGTTTACATTCATTGTGCAGCTGTAAAATGAATCTCAAGCAATTATGCACTTTTTTTTATTTAGGTTAAAACTAATTCATATAATTGTCAGTTCAACATGTTTTATTGAAACAATTGCCGGTACTAAAGGCACCGTTGTATTAAATGTGTCTTGCGTGTTAAACTACAGCAACAAATAAGTTGAAATGTATGCTGAAGGAAAATATCGACTAAACTGTCAACAAATTTAGTCGACTAAAATTGCTCTTTTTTTCGTCGACTAAAATTGGATTAAAACTAAAGTACAAGACAAAAACTTTAATTAATTTCAGTCAAAAGATTATAATTAAAAGAAAATTCAAATTTCTTGTCAAAATGAACGCTACTTAGATGCTTTGGACATGATTTTAAATAGATAGATAGATAGATAATTTTATATAAAGTGAATTCAGAAATACATCAAGTTTGAAGACAATTGCTGCTGTTAACGTGAATAAATGAGAGTTAGCTCTATTGTGAAGCGAAAGCAGTAAGCTGTGTCCAATTTCCGTATTATTATTTTTGGGGGTGGGGGGTAAAACGGGTGATGAATTTTTGCCTATCACCGCCATAAAAAACAACAACCTGAAAACAATGGAACAAAACATGAACTAATTTACTGATAATTGATTGTTCATTTCCCTGAATGTTAATCACGGCTCCTTCTCTAACATATTCTTTATCTTAGACTGCTGCCAGGACACCACAACACTTCAATTAACGTTTTCTTTTCGTAAATAAAAGGAAAACACACTGTGATAAGCCCATTTGCTAATCAGTTGTTTAGAGTTGCGCATAACCATATTTGCGCTTAGCTGGGTCTGGCTGCACGTAACATTCAGTTCGAGGTCGTTTCGGGATTTCTCGCTAGTGCACAATACGCCTTGCGTAGCACTAATAATGTCTCCCTAATTAAATGTCACAGCTTCTCTGCACGTTAATGACCTGGAGATAGCGGATACAAATGGAGGCTTCGGTTCCCACAAAGAAGCCATGCTGGAGACCGCAGGCTGCTTGTGTGCGTTCATTACTGACGTATACTAGCCGGTCCGCATAGCCGATGGTATGTCTGCTCTTTTTTGCTCGCTCCTGCTTGATTGTGTCGGATTGAAATGTTTTTGTTTTGCTTTTTTTGCCGCCCTCAACAAAAGTAGGCAGCAAACTCACAGTTACCCCCAGTGTAATTGGCAGCATCTCAGCACTCCGTTAGTTTGCTTGTTGCATACGTAGCAGAAAACACCTCCATCACCTCGGGCCTTTCGAATGCATCACTGAAAAGTCTCTCTCGTTTTTTTTTTGGTTGGGGGGTTCATTTGTTCTCTGGCTTTCACTGCCTCTTCCGAACATCAATATACATTTACAAGTCATTGTGTGCTTCTGGCTAGAGCTAGGCAATTATCATTGTTATTATTATTGTTATTATTTGTTTATTTATTTTAGCTTGCTTGTTTATGGGAACAATTCTTCCCCAAAAGAGGCTCCAAGCTGTTTAAAGCCAGTTAAAGTTTACTGTCAAATTAAAAATAAAACAAAGACATGACGCGTATTTAAAATAAACAATGTTGACTGAATGTAATGGAAAACACCTAACAAGTAGCATGGATTGTTGCAATGTTTTAGGCAAGGGCTATTTGAACATTCACGGTGTGGCACACGTGGACGACAATGGTGGTGACTCTTTCTTGTTTGTGTCTGTTTGCCTGTATTATACTGCCCCCGGTGGCAAAGGCAGGCACACCAGAAGGAGCAGCACAAATAATTGAAGTGAAGAATTAAATTCTGATTAGTGTCCGTTCATTTGATTGCATTCAATGATATTATTACGCTATGATTTTATAATATACAATCAGGGTTGGGAGGGTTACAAGTTACCTGCTAAAAAATGTAGTTAGTAATGTAATTCAAGTACCATCATATTAAAGTAATGTAACTGGATTACTTTTGGATGACTCCAATATTGAGTATGCTCATGAAGACAAAATCAAAATAAATATCACCACAATATATATTCTATACAATGTGCCCCTGCTATTTGCGGGTGATAGGGACCCGGGCAGCCTACAAATAGCAAAAATCATTGTGTAATTAAAAAGCATGTAGGCGATTGATTGATTGATTGATTGATTGAAGGCCATATGCTGTTTTCGAACTGTCACTGAAAGCAACCACACTTCACAATTTGACAGACAGACAGACAGATAGATAGATAGATAGATAGATAGATAGATAGATAGATAGATAGATAGATAGATAGATAGATAGATAGATAGATAGATAGATAGATAGATAGATAGATAGATAGATAGATAGATAGATAGATAGATAGTCATCCAAATAGGATGACGATGTGTGACATCAACTGCAAAATGAACTTTTATCCCAGTCACAAGTTTAGCCGTGTATATGTTGTGTATGATGTTTAAATAGTGAATTGGTGGGAGGAAGATTTGTTTGGAAGGTGTAACTCACATTATGGTTGTAGGCTAGCGGGCTAGCTAGCAAGAAGCTACAGCGCGGGGGCGGGACCCAGTATCCGGGGGGCGAGCCCTATCGCCCCGCCGGACGGGTCCCATATGCCCGCCGGGGTCCTGGTGGGGTGGGTGGGGGCTTGGTGGGCCGGTGCGCCTCCTGCCCCCGCCCGGTTGGGGGGGGCCCCGCTGGTCACACCTCTTAACTCACTACACTAGGTTTGCACAATACACTTTTATAGACATATAGGGCACATAACACACTTTGGGGGGTGGGGTAGGGTGGAAACACCGTCTTCACCCTACAACTCCCCTCCAATTTTAATACACCACACAACTTGTGGGTGGGGGGGGGGCTTGTGGGGGTGCCATCGGTTGGGGGCCGCAGTATAGAGCAGTGCTGCGGTCCCCTGTCCGTGTCGCCACCCGCCCCCCCCCCCCCCCCCCCGCCCTATCTATTTTTTTTAATGCACCACATACACTCAGCAACATGCTTGGGTGGCGGGTGGATCGGAGCGTGGGAATATCATTTCCATCGGCTCCGGTTCACCTGCTCCTAATTTTAATGCACCACACACACACACTTGTATATACACTGGGTGGGGTCACATTCACGGTTTAGGGGTAGAGTTCGCCAGTCCGCGAGCTGGCGGACTCAGTAACAGGGGTTAATTTTCACAAAGAACGCTGGGGTGACGACCGGGGCCTTCCCCCGCTGGGCCTGGGGTTCGGGGGTGTCGGCCGCCCTCCGGTGCCCCCATCTCCCCCTTCTGCCCCCGGTGTTCCGTCCTTCCACACGGCGGGGGGTGGGGTGGGCGCGGCTGCCCTCTCCGCTCCGCTGTCCGGCCCCTCTTCGGCGCCGGTGCCTGGGTGCGGGTGGTCCCCGGGGGCTGGGGGTCGGGGGTTGGGGGGCTGCCGGTTGGTCGGGGTGGGGTCGGGGGGGGGGGGGCGGCTTTGTTGGGGGGGGCGGTGGTGGGGGTTGCGGGGTGGGGGGTGCTGGGGGTGGGGGGTGTCTGGGGGATTGGGGGCATGGGGGCGGCTGGGGCTGGGTTGGGGTGGGTGGCGGGGGTGGATGGGGGGCGGGGGGTTGTGGGGGGGGGCGGGGGTTGGGGGCCGGTGGGGTGCCTGGTGGGCCTGCAGTGCCCCGTCCTGCTGCGTTGGGCCGGGGGCGCGGGCCGTGTTGGGGCGGGGGGCGCTCCTGCTCCTGGGTTTGCTCTCCGGCCGGTGGCCCTGGTGGGGCCCGGGGGTCGTCCTTTGGCGCTGCCGCGGCCTGGGGGGCCCTGAGGTGTTGCGCTTGCTCTGTTCCGGCGGGGGTCGACGGCTCCCCTCTTTGGTGGAGATTTTCATGCATGCCAGATCCACCACACCAGCATCTACCGAAACTCAGACACAATCTGTTTCCTCCTCAGGTTATTGAATCGGTGGAGGCTGGTGTCTCGGATCTCACGCGGCTTCGTCTGTCCTTCCTTCCTTTTCTCGGTCTCTCCGTTGGTCTCTTGAGGCCTCCCTGATTTTATGTTTTTTGGATTTGTTGGGGTCTGGATGTTTCTTGGGCTGGGGAGGAGTTCTGGTGGGGGGTGTCTGGTCGGTGCTGGATTTCACCTTCCTTGGTTTTCTTCGGTCCCCTCGGGTCTCCTGGTGTTCGATTTAGGTGAACGGTATGAGATTTTTTTTCTAATAGGTTTTCTGGTGAGCTAACAAACACACGCACGCACGCACGCACACACACATACTCACCCACACACACACAAAAAAAAAAAATGTATGTATGTGTGTATGTATATATGTATATATGTATGTATATATGTGTATATATATATATATATATATTTAAAAAAAAGAAAAAAAAAAAAAAAAAAGAGCAATGATGATGACATTTCCGAATGAACAATACTGAGCTCTTAAAAAAAAAAAAAAAAAAAAAAAAAAAAGCTACAGCGCGTAGCATGCCGCTGGACTCTCAGCTCAAACTTTCGCTGCGAGTAAGTTCCAGTGAATACCGGTCGCCATTTCCTCCTCCCGTCCGTGGAACTTTTTCAAACTGCCCGCTTATGGAGGACACAACTAGTCAGTTCGTTCGTTTGTGCACGCGCTCTCCCTCGCTCTCTCGCTCTCTCACTTTCGCGCTGTCGCTCTGTCTCTCTCTCTCTGTCTCTCTCTTTGTCTCTCTCTCGCTCTCTTTTGCACTCTCTCTCATCATAGAAATTGTAATCCCTCGAAGTAATCCCCATTTTTAATGAATGTACCTGTAATCTGATTACATGTTTTTTCCTGTAACTGTAATGGAATACAGTTAATTTTTTTGTAATCTGATTACTTAACGGCGGTACATGTATTCCGTTACTCCCCAAGCCTGTATACAATATGACTATTTTCCTTACTGAAAGAAAAACACACTCAACAAAAAGCCACAGCATAAACTCACAACTTGGTTATGCTCACATTGCGCTGTGACTTTAGTGGGCAATAAGGGCTGATGATGCTACCATGAGCCAAACAATGATTACTATAGTAAGTGTGTATTCATGTACCATCTGCAAGCTTGTGCGCGTACTTGTGAGCGCTTCCACGTGTGGCCAGTGGACCAAGGTTATTTTAGTTAACGAAAACTAACGAAAAAACTAAAACCCAAAAAACAATTTAGTTAACGAAATAAAATTAAGACAAAAATGCTTTTAAAAAAACGAAAACTAACGGAAACTACATTTTATGTTTACAAAACTAACTAAAACTAACTATAATTTTAGCAAAAATGTCATTGGTTTAAGTCTTTGGTAATTAATGCATGAGCCTTTGAGGATAATTTTAAATGTGGTTTGAAGTAGGTCTATTTAACTGGATGTTTTTTTTTTTGGTATGTTCTTTGCACTCTCTCACACAAACAAACACGCACACCTACAAACATGATGTCCCATGTGGGGAAGCGAACCCACGTCAACCTCCACGGTATGCAAATGACGATACCACTCTTGAAAGTGTGTCACATAGAAGTGAGGTCATCAGCAGCAGCCAATAGAAAAGCACCTTCAGATGATGTTACTCCTTGGCGACATTTTTGTGTGCTTGACTCTTAGCTCCAATGGCTCGGCTCGCCTGCTTTTTCATTTAATGCAGCTGAAATGCAACGCTAGGTAAGAAATGAGTTACTTTTTTCATTTTATCATGATGTTAATTAAATATTGTGCACAAGTACTACACTTAAAAACAAACAAAATTAAAACTAATACTACAACTTACGGAACCGTATTGCATTCACGTGAAAAAAAAAAGTCATTTTTTTCTGACTAATTATTTGGGGAGCTTTTTTTTCAGTTTTATTGAATATTGTTTTCCCTGTTTTTTGAGTATTTTTTTCAGTTTTTCTAAGTAATTCCCCCTGTTTTATAAAATAATTATTCGGTTTTTCTGAATATTTTTTTTAAAAAGGGGTTTCCCTCAGAGATTAGAGAACAAACCACAATGCAGTATACGCATACATTTCTTTATTGAAAGCCAGTAAGTGACCATCTTATTGCATATGGAGGTATGCGGGAAAGTGTCAGATTCCGCTATTAGCGAGTCTGCAACAAGTCAATTGGAGTTCAGAGGTTAAAAAAAAAAATTGTTTGAAAAACAGAACACCAACTGTTTTTCAGGAAAAATTCGTTTTAGTTTATTTTTTAATTTTCTTGTTTTTTTTAAATATTTTTTTCAGCCTGTTTTTCTGAATATTTTTTGGACAGAAAAACTGATTATTCAGAAAAATTGAAAATTAAAAAAAAACAACTAAAAAAAAACAAAGCTGCCCCCAAAAAATGAGTCAGAAAAACAGGAGTGTTTTTTTTTTCAAGTGAATGCAATACGCTTCCATAGAAACTAACTAAAACTAAGCATTTTTTTTAAAATAACAAACTAATTAAAACTAACAGAACCACCCTAAAAACTAATTAAAACTAACTAAAAATAAATAAATGAAAAAAAAACTCAACTCAAAAATGAAAAAAAAACCTAACGTAAATAAAAAATTCCAAAACTATAATAACCCTGCAGTGGACACGAGAAGCGCAGCAGTGGGTCGTAATCAGGGAGTGGAAGCCGAACAGTTGGCATGCTCCATTGGATACATAGTGACTGATTGCTCCTCTTGTCT